>NC_136483.1:37851370-38038870 GCF_053919585.1 Euprymna scolopes | reverse complement strand
GGTAGATGGACAAAAATCGGAGGCCTGCAATATAAATGCTGGGGTCCCTCAGGGGTCAATCCTGGGCCCAACTCTCTTCCTGATCTACATCAATGACCTCCCTAAACACATACTTAAATCATTCGTTGACATCTATGCTGATGACACAACCATCTACAGCAACACATCAAAGGCTGTAAATGACAAAGTTCTCTCTGATTCTCTCTCCTCTGATCTCGAGCGCGTGGTTCAGTGGGGGAAGATGTGGCTAGTTACCTTTAATGCATCCAAAACCAAACTCCTATCCTTACATCATCAACGCTCTGATCCCCATCTGGCATCAATTGTGATGGATGGCTCTCGTCTGGGTGAGGCCCCGTGTTTTGACAAGCTTCTGGGTTTGACCTTTACTCCTGATCTGAAATGGAACACATACATCAAGTCTGTTGCCAAGGTCGCTGGAAAGATGGTGGGATCCTTCTACCGCTCCAGAAGATATCTCACTACTGATGCAATTCTCTATCTATATAAAAGCCAAGTACGTCCAAGGATGGAATACTGTTGCCATATCTGGGCAGGAGCTGCCAAAAACAGCCTATCATGCCTTGACAGAGTACAAAATAGACTTCGTGGCTTAGTGGGGGATGCCCTTTTCTCTACCCTGCAACCCTTCTCTCACAGAAGAGACGTTGCGAGCCTATCCTTGTTTTATCGTTATTTTCATGGCAGGTGCTTGTCTGAACTCCAATCCCTGGTCCCCCCTCGCCAATCTTTCACGAAAAACACCCGTCTAGCTGAATCCACTGTGAAAAATTTCCCCCACTCTATATCTGTGCCTAAATCAAAATGCGGATTCCATGAACAAAGCTTCTTTCTTAGAACTGCACGCCTGTGAAACTCTGTTCCGTCTGCCTGCTTCCCTCCGGACTACAACTTGGATGTCTTCAAGTCTAATGTTAACAAATTCCTAATGAACCGCCCCCTTAAGTAAACACTCCATCAAATCTCCACACTAACGTAATGTACTTGCAATAACCCTTATCCCTGAGTGGCTTCCGGGCCTTGATAAGTGGTGATCACTGTGTAAAAAAAAAATATATATATATATATATATATATATATATATATATATATATAAAATACACAATGGTATTATTTATGCTCATAATCAATTACCAGCCTATCAGCATATTCAAATCTATAATAGCAGAGTTGCACTTCAAGCTATATATTTTCTTTTTCCTTTGTACCCTCTCCCGAAAAAACTCATCTGTTATTGCATTTGTCCATTCTCATAAATCTTCTATCACAATATTAGGAAAAAAAAATCAATCTATAAAAATGTCTTATTTGTAAACATAAAAAATAGGCTTTATTTATAATTATAGAATTGAAAGTTGCAAATAAGAATTTAATAATTTACTCTCAAAAACAAGATGACTTCAGCGAGCTTCTCTTTCATTGCAGCCCTTTGGTCTGTCCTGATTAGCCTTAGCACTGAAAACAAACGTTCAACACTCACTTGTGTTGGAGGAAGTGCTGCTGCCAACATTGCAGATTCTTTCCTATCGCAGAGTACTGCTTTATAGCTTCATGAACATTTAACTTAGACTTTCTATCTAGTTGTTCTACTTGCTGTAATGAAGCATGAAAGTCTAGCTTGAAACTTGCTAAGGCTTTATTCACTGAAGATAGCGTTTTAGCTGTTTCCTGTAGCTTACACCGCTTTGACCTTGCTTTATGATCTTCTTGATCCAAAAGCTTTTCAAAATCCTCTTCATCGCAGGTTCCCTCTAAGTCTGTGGCTGAAATAGTGTCTGGAAAACGATTTTAAAAAATTTTTTTTTTTTGGGACTTAAGGAGTCGGAGTCGGATAAAAAATTCCGACTCCTAGTACTTTTAGAATCCGACTCCGACTCCAGCTAAAACCTCCGACTCTGCAACCCTGGTCAGCACCCCATTCATAACAATAGTGAATGCCAATAATTTTCCACTAATAGAAGATTGACACAATTATATGGGTGCAGAGTTCTGTAATAATCTTTCACATTTCTTTACATTAATATCATTTCTTTACATTAATAAATTATTTCTTTACATTAATATTATTTCTTTACATTAATAATTATGAATACTAAGTTAGCCTAAGATTTTTAAAGTTTTCAGAAAATAATTACCTCCCTTGTTATAATTTGAACTCTCCTGTTTCTTTTTTTTTTTTTTTCCTGTTTCTTTCTTTTTTTTTTTTTATAGTAAAACTCAATTTCGAAAACTAATTTCTTTAATAATTCATTTTTTACCTTACCGTTTTACATAATTTTTTACTATGTTTATTACTGTCACCTGGCAATTAGATTCCATTGGTTTTACTTGAAATTCAATATTTTGATTTTTTAATTTCGCTCTTATAATGAAGAAGAACCAAATTCAGGTATCAAAACTATGTAACATTTAATAGCAAATTTGCAATATTCAACGACTTACTGTAATTTCTTCGATAACACCTGACTCCAACTTCCTGGGGCAGCACAAAGATCCACAACTTTCTTTACTCCTACAAAGAATAGAAATATTATTTCTCAATATTCAAATTTACTAATAATAATGTGATAATAGCAAGCAATAATAAAAAAAAATATCTACCAAATAGTTAATTTTTCCATCCCAGCAGATCACAAGGTAGAAAAACGAAACAACTACATGGAGCTTTCCAAAAAACTGAAAGAAATATGCAACATGAAATAATGTGAATAATTATAGGAACACTAGAAACAGTTTTGAAAAGCCTTCAAAAAGTACTAGGAGCAATTAACATCATAAAAAAAAACTGCCTGTGTCGTATCAAGAGGGCCAGCTCTAACTGCCCTCCCAGGGTGTGGCGGTGTTGGTCGCATAGAATCAGATTTGTTCCTCGCGCGGGTGTACAAATCTGGCAACCACTAGTTTAAAGTGCATAATACACGTCTTAATATTTGGGAGGAAAAATAAGAATTACTTCCTCTAAAGATGCTGCAGTTGTGATGGTGTTGCTCCGAGGAGTAAATGTAGGATTTTATTATAACAACTAAATGTGTCTAAAATGTTGTTTTAAAGTATTAGATAGTGCCTAATAGTCTAGACATAATAAATTTGTCAGTTGTTGCAAATCTATGGTACTTTGGTCCAGAGGAGAATTTCTGCAATTAAAATATTATATATGGAGATATTCATTTTTTTTAAGCAAGTAACAATACATGCAGTTGAACTCTCATTCTTCGGGACAAGATCAAAGTGTAGTATCTGTTCTTCAGATGCTGCACTTCAATTTCTTGTTCTCTGTCAGTGGAGGAGAAATCCTTCACGACTGAGCCAATTTTAATTTTTGTTCCTTTTCTCCACGTTAAAAAACGACCCTGGTGTCTAACTCTGTCCCGTGGGGAGGCATTGTAAATAGGAACAATACATGCAGTTTTTCCCTCAAACTTTTCTAACACGATGAAAATACTTCCCTACAAGCATGTATTTGTGAGATCAAACTTTCATAATTATGGAAGGCCCTAATAGTTATAATCACGTATGTTTCTCCAACTCTCCTCAACACTAGTTAATTCTAATCAGTAGTGATAATGCCATTCACTTGTTTCTTTTAAAAATGTTTAGTTTATTTGTTTTGTTTTGTGGTATAGCAATTTTTTTTAGTTATTTAATGCTGAATCAGGTAATTTTGAACAAAAAAAAAAAAAAAGGTTTTATGTTACAAGTTGTTTATATCTTCAAATATATATTCATGAGGTTTGGTTTAGTTGTTTTATGGCATAGCAACCCTTTTTGGGGTTCAGCTATTCTGGTGAAGTTCTATACTTCAAGTTGTTTGTCTTTAAATATTTATTTATGGTGTTTGGTTTGGTTGTTTTGTAGAAGTTGTTTTGTTTTAGGGGGTTTGTATTACTATACACATAGATTCGAAAAAGTTGTCAAAAAACAAATATATAACAAATAAATGTTATCAAAGGCAAGATAAGTTACTTTTCTACCTAACTTGATATGTTTTCAGTGTTTTTATTTAACGTAACATGTTTATTTAGCTTGAAAAACATACTGTGTTTACCGATGTATTGGAAAATTCAAAATGGCACCCGACTCTCTCTTTAACACAGTAAGTTTGGGAAAAGGTGCTATAAATATAAAACTAGACAAAATACTGTTAGAAACTCACTCAATATGTTACCGTGACATAGGTTGACATATATTCGGTGGGTTTTTAATAGTATTTTGTCTAGTTTATTATTTATAACACCTTTTCCCAAACTTACTGTGTTAAAGAGAAAGTCGGGCGCTATTTTGAATTTTCCAATACATCGGTAAGCACTGTATGTTTTACGAGCTGAATAAACATGTTACATTGAATAAAAACACGAAAAATATATCCAGTTTGGAAGAAAAGTAACTTATCTTACATTTAACATTTATTTGTTATATATTTGTTTTTTGACAACTTTTTCGAATCTATGTGTACAGTAATACAAACCCGTTTTAGGATTTGCAAAATATTACCGAATTTTGCAAAGGAAAAGGGAAAAAAACCAATAACGTCAATGTTTAGTGCATTTAAAGTCAGGAAGCAAAGATCTTCAGACAGCCTGAATCTAGTAACACCAGGTTTAAAAACATGTTTTTCTTTCTCCTAAGTACTCAATGTTTTTTCCTTTATTTTTTTGTTACACATTTAAATATGCCTGACGCTTATTTAAATCGATATTTTATAATCTACAAGGCATTCCAAAAGTAATGCCTCCTATTTTTTATTGTGCTCGAATGGATCAGAGTAGATTGCAAATTGCATTGTTATGATGACTGAACTGATGCATTCATGAGCTGAAATTTTCATCACTCTGTTGTAGATATTGACGGTATGAAACTGTAATAAAGCAACTCCTGTCATGGGCGTGCATCAGAAGCAGATGTGTGTCATTGAATTTCTGGCAAAAGTACATTGAGAATGGGGGTGAAAATGTAGAACAATAAATTCTGGAGCACAAAAGGTTGCTTGTTTTAATGGTACCATTCCCATCTTTGTAACTCTTCAAATTTTGAGGTAAAAAAAATAGGAGACTTAACTTTTTGAATGACTCTAGTATGTCTACATTTAAGCCCAATTATTACTGCTAGTTTAGTATGATTAGATGAAGTATCACAAACCAGCCTAGAGTTTAGTGTGTAAATATGACTAAAAACGCAGTCAAATTCTCTTTAATTTTAATTTGTGATATCTCATTTGTTATTTACAATTATTTTGATAAAATTTAGATTTAAATAAAACTTAATTGTTTTTTTTTAATAAATACACACTTCTTTCTCTCATCTTATTAATAGTTTTCTTTTCACGTAAGTTACTATTTTCAGTGACAGACTATTTTTCCCCAATGTCTTAGTCAGATTAGTGTTAAAATTACATAAAGATATCATCAAAAATAAAAGATCTATTTAAGTTCAAAACCCTTCGGTGACTTTTTGGACACCTTGTATTTGGTGTTAACGCTGCGTTTATTGTTCTAGCCATCTATTATCATTCCTCTTTAACCAGATACAGTGTTGCAATGCAAGAATGCTGTGATGCAAGAGATCCAAACAATGGTTGAAAAGGCGAGTTACTGGATCACCATTTAATAAATATAAAGGTTTGATTTTTTTTCTGTTTTAAGCAATTTTAATGTTTTGAGTCAACTTGAGTTAATTTTTTTAGTCAACCAAAAAACTACTCAATTATAATCTGCCAGTTGTGCTTACCCACGAGTCTTTTTACTTCCACATATTCATTTTTTTTAACCATTTTTGTGATTTTATCAAATTATTTATTTTTAAATGAGACTTTAAAAGTTAAATATAATTATTAGAATATCGTTTGCTGATAAAATTATTAATTGAACCAAATTATCATAAAATCATACCTAATTTTTTTAAGATAATGTTTGAATCTCTAGCTTCCAAACAAAGTCAGTTTAAATGATTTTCTATTTGAGTTTAAAATTTTGAAGAGTTCAACTATTAATAAAGAATTTTAAAAATTGTCGACCTATTTACAAATAAACTGAAATGCGAAGTGGATTTAATTTTGCAATTAAATAATTATTTTGTTGCTTAATTTTGTTTTATTTTTTGCTTTTGGATTTCAATAAATATTCTATTAAAAATAAATGAAAAACAATTTTATGTATAACTATCAAAGTTACATTGACGACGCAAGAAATACATTTGTGTCATTTGAATTATTCAAACTACTGTTCTCATCTTGAGTGTTATTTTCACAATGTTTCAGTTGATCTAACCTACGACCTTCTTCAGGTATATTTTGTCGAACTTTCTGTCAATTTGCACATAATTTTGAACAAAACACTTTTATTTAGTACATGAGGGTAAAATTCTCTTTTTCAATCAGCCATGATTGAGTAGAAGTGCGATTATATTCTTTATCTGTTATGCCATTAAAATGGAATATCTTGCAGACAGACCATTGGCATAACAGATAAAATACTTGGTAAAAATTCAGTTGTAAATGATACTTTTCTGGAGGTTGAAGGTTCAATCCTCAATGCAGGTGATACTCAGAATACAGTTTAAAAGAAAGATTCCAGAGTTCGATAAGATACACCTGAAGAAGGTCAGAGGTTACATCAGTTGAAATGTTGTGCAGATAAAATGCAAGATGAGAACAGTAGTCTGAATAATCCAAATTATACGAATTCTCCATCCTCGTAGAAAACACTCAGAAACAAGAAATACACATGTGGACAAAGTTTTCTTATAAATTTATTTAGAGCTAGAGTTTGTTTTGAGGTTTTTTCTATTTTTCATTTCAACATTTTTCAAATAATTTTTTTCATGATACATTATTCACACATTTTAATTTTGAAATTTCTAAACAATTACTAGTTATGGAGAACAGCAGAATTTAGTTTTTTATTCTTTTATGCTAAACAAAACTAAAAGGAAAGACACTTACCATCAAATATTTTAAAATCATCATTTATTTGAAGCAATTTGAAAGCACTCCTTGCCCGCCATCCTTCTTCCTTGGCCAATCGATAATAAACATCCCTTTTATCTTTTGAGGAACGACCCATCGTTGATGATAATGATGACTGAAAAGAATTAGCAATGTTAATTATATTTTTAATGTATCATATTCCATATAAACAAAATATAAAATATAACAGTCCACATAAAAATATAACATGTTGCATATAAACAAAATATAAAACATATTCCATTTGAACAAAATATAAAACATCCATATAAACAGAATATAAGACTATAACATATTCCATATGAATAAAATATAGCATATTCCATATAGACAAAATAGAAAATATGGCATACTCCATAAAAAAATGATAAAATACAGTATATTTCATATAAACAAAATATGAAGGATGTAACTAGTTTAAATAGTTAATTTTAAATAATAATATTGGCAGATTTCATAATTAGAGTATAAAAAACGATTGTATGAAAGGTTATTGGGAGTTTTGAGGTCTTTTTTCTCAATGTGTCGATCATCAGATTACATGATGCTTTTTATTTTGCTAATATTAATTTGTTTCGCAATCGGGCTGATTTTTATTTTTCAAATATGCATTTGTTTTTCAATTTTTATGGATTTCATTCTAAATCTATTTTAAAAATATTCATTTGTTTTGTGATTTTTAAGGATATCTTTTTTTTTTCGTTTTTAAATATTATTTTGTTTTCTGATTTTTGTCAATTTCTTCTTTTTCTAATTTATAATTTGAAAATAATTTATTTTCTAATTTTTGCAAATTTATTTTTATTTTGCAAATATACTGACCTATACCAAAGCGGCACTAATCCTAAATGAGTTGAATCAGCTTCCTCTGGAAAAGGAAGTTTCATAGGAATATCAAATTCACAAATGGTCGCCAGTCATATGTATATTCCTATCAGGAGAGATGACGTGCTTGGTTTTTGCAATTCTTGCAGGAAAGTGTTGATGTCCTCCTACATACAGCGCCTAGTATTCCCAAATGGTCGCCCATTTAGTATTGAGCAGATTCAAGGTTGCTTAACTTTAGTGATCTAATGAGAACCAGTATGTCAATGTGCCATTTTGCCATATATATATATATATATATATATATATATACAGTGTATATGAGTGTATAAAGTTCTTCCAGTTAAATATTATAATAATTATTATTACAGAATTTTGATACCTCCCAGTAAGGCAGTATTATCTTCGATTTAACAGTAAATGATTATCATTAGTATTATAAAAATAAAATTAAAATAACAAACTCTATCAAATACGCTTAGTTTTAGTTGTACGTTTTACTTACAGATATTATTTGATTTCTCCAGTTTAATTCCCCCATTTAAAGGATATTATAAATGAGTATAAAATTAACAAAAGAGCACCTTATCATTTAATTGATTGAGTGGACTGGATTTAATAGATTTAAACAGAGTAAAGAATTTAAGAGGTAATTCGGTTAATTAGTTTAAAGGTTGATTTCAGCTTGAAAAACTCAAAATTTCATTTGCTTCTTCTTCCTCTTCCTTTCTTTCATTTTATTTTATTTTTCTACCTCTTTTTCTTTACCCAAGACTAACTTGACCTACCAAAATGGCTACTCAACATTTTTATAGCTTTTTATAGCTTTTGAACTTGTGTATAGAGGTCACTCTCTGCTATATATATATATATATATATATATATATATATATATATATATATATATATGTCTTCTCCCCCACCTCCATCCATCTCTTCATTTTAAATTTCTCTCCCCTCCACTATCCCTTTCTACCTATCCTATCTCACTAACATCTAATTCCAGTAATATCAAGGTCTCTAGTCAAAAAAAAAAAAAAATTCCAACCAGACCATAAAAATCTTTTCACCGGCCCATGAAGAAGAATTACTCCAGAAATATGCACAACTTGGATTTCTACTCTATGATGTGGATTACCCAATATACAGCTTGGATATCATTACCTTACTGCTTTAAAGAACAGTTACCTTGGATTTTACTGCGCAATTTGGAACTAAACCTTTATATCCTTTTCTTCAATTCCCCCCACCCCCGCTATGTGACTTCTATTTTAATCAATTTTTGATTATGATTTTCCATGTCTTACTGACTTTAGTAAATAGGGTTAATACCGTTATATCTAATTGCTAATATGTCTCCTCTGAAAAGATGGTAGGCATCGAAACCCTATAGGATAAGGAGTTAAAATTTCGAAAGTATTCTTTGTCTTACTTGGAATAATAAAAAATCCTTGATTTGAATAAAGTTTTTTTTAAAATTTCATTGAATCACTATAATTTGCTTTATTTGCTCTATCCTGTATATTGAGCATTTCCTATTTAGATGGGATAATACATAGAATATTACGACCAGTAATATTTTGTAAATCTTATAATCACAGCTGATTGTTGGATAAGTCGATTCGGAAGTATATATATATATATATATATTATTTCATAGTAATTGTTTATCAAGGGTCAGAGGCTGGTCAAGGATAAGTGTTAATGGGTATCATGATGGTGTAAACTGGATAAGTTAATTTATTTTAGAGGACGGTTCATCAAGAACCTGTTATGTTAGACTTATGCTATATATTTATATTTTGCAAATATTCAAAATTATGATTAAAAATTAGCATTTTTCAATACTTTACAAAATAAACTCTCATTTAAGCCTATCAATAACCTTGTTTGAATGGCAACTACTCTTTCTTTTTCAGTTCATTTGGATGTTTTTTTTTAGGGGGTGGGGACAAGCAGACTTAGGGTTAGTGGCATGGTGAAAGAAAGGGCATGTTTTTCATGAAGCAAATAATAAAATCAAACTGTAGTTCTTAAAAATATGATGATTGGCAAATAGGCCACAAAGAGCAAACCATCTAATATAATAATATATATGATTGACAGTTTGCACAGTTGGTCTGACTTCTTCAGAAATATAATTCATGATTGTTGCCATGTGGACATGAAAACAAAAATCAAACTAATAAACATCTCCATAAGTGATCAATCATAGTTCCCACACCACACACACCCTAAGTGCACATGGATAATTTGTATGGTGAACTAATCTGATCTGTCACCATTGCGGGGGGGGGGGGGGGGGGGGAATGAAAAACTAGTAAAATAAAAAATTGCCAGCCTCTTAGGAGCCAACTGCTTCAAGATAGGCACAATTTTATATAATTTGACGTTAATTTGTTTTTATCTTCAAATGATACTAGATAAGTCGGTGGGTTAGTATTTGTTGTATATATTACTAGCAGTGAGACCTGACATTGCCCGGGATTGAATGATGATCAACGAATGTTACACGTTTCCACATTTTTATTGTCATCAAAATCAGTTAAATCGCTCATTTTTCAATCAAATCGATTGTCAGCTCTAGCTGGGGACCCATTGTGGTGAACCAGGAGGAAGCAGTGACTCTACAATAAATTCTAGTCTACATTGCGCTGTAGAGAACACTGTTAACTTTATAAATTTATTTTTCATTGAATTAAAGTTTAAAATACAAAAGTCAAGTATCAATTGTGTGCTAAACAGAAACATTCATTTCAAGCACGCCCTTATCATATCAAAGAACCTACTGTTGATTTTATATGCTAGGCCTTACTGCTTGTGTGGTGATAATGACTTGAATTTAAGTTTATAATGAAAAGTCAAGAACTATGGGGCAGTTGTGTGTTAAACAGAAACATTCATTTCAAACGCACTCCTATTATATCAAAGAACCTTCTGTTGATGTTGGGCCTTTCGGCTTGTGTGGTAATAAAATTTCTCAAATGCACGTGTGATGTTAGGTTGTGTAATGTGTTAACTTTGGTCAAAATCGGATGTTCCTTCTTTCATCGTATTGTTTTGATTATCGATACTTATTGAAAACATTCCAATACAAAAGCTATCTAAGAACACTGCCAGGCACATAAAGTACCTTTGTGTGACATTTCATAAAAACCAGGTCAGCCATTTTCGAATTCATAGGGAACAAATCACACACACAAAGTTCCTTTTATATAATAGTAGAGATAGAGATCAAATATATCATTTCTAGATTTTAAAATTATTTGATACTTGTTGGACATTTGAGCATTTTATTTTTGGAAGCAATTTTTCTGTTTTCATTTCTGAAACTGGTCACTCGGAACAAATAATTCAAGAATTTCTATGAAAATGTTCAAATTTCACATAACTTCTTGGTAAAAACAAAGCAAGCTTACTACAGCAACACAATAACATAAGTTAGAACATATGTTATTTTTATAGGAAAAAAAATCTAAAATAAAAAAAAATCACAAAATATGTATATATGTTCAAATTCTTGTTTATTACGTTTTTATTTTAATAAATTCTGCATTAACATTCCAAACTGAGTTACTTCCATTATGTTTACGTTACATGTCGAAAACAAATATGGCAGATCTTTGTACCATGAAATAATGAAAATCCATGTTGTATGTAATAATGCAGTAACTAATTGCGACATAACAATAACATTGCTTATAATGAAATTTGACATAAAAAATAAGTAGATAACATTTTTAATGAAAATTAATTTTTGGTTTTCGTGGTAATATTAAAAAAAGCGTCTTTTTTTTTTAACAAAATTTAAACTTTCGTAATAAATAATAATAAAAAAAATCATTAAAATTTATAGTTTTGAAACTTTAAGATCAGGAGTTGCCTCCCCTAGTTTCGAATGGAGTTCTTCAAAAATGCAAATAAAAATTGTTCACAATAACTAATATGCACAAATGTCCCATATTTTCTTTTTACAAAGATTACAAAGTCAAAGTATTTTATAAAATCAGAATATATCGTGACGTCATTAAACATCCTCTCTTCACTTAGATCATTCCACCCCTCTCAATATCTAAAAAAAATATCCATGTACAAATGAAGTGTGCACTGTGACAAGCAAGCTAAATAACATCAAACTTTTTGTAGTTTATATGTAAACAAAGATTGAAAGTACAAATAAATAATAGCGAATTTTTTAAATTGTTATTTATTGCGTTAAAACACAAGATATGTAAATAAATGATACACCTACACATTAAACTTTAGAGAGATTTAAACGTTCGACTTGAAAACACAACAAAAATTAAATAAAAACAAATTTTAAAATAATTTAGGAAATCAAGCAAATTTTGTCTCCTTCATACTAATTACAATTGAGCAATAATTAATCAAAATCGATTATCAAGAAACAAATATTATTCATTTCATTTGCAGAACGAGTATGTTTTTAATTAGATGTTTTTTTTTGAAACATTTCATTGTTGAAATAAATATGAATTTTAAAGTGTAAAAATAAAAGGAATTAATGGCGAAATAATAACAGTTTGTGTAGGTGGTGAATTGTTTTGTTTCTTTACAGAAAAAGAAAAAAACACGACTAGGAACTAAAAATCGATATAGCAGCCCTAACAAGATTCTGTTGCGACACAAGAAGCACTATGTAGCATTTCGAAAATGTTTGAATAAGTAAATCTACTTCCAATTAGATTCTAATAAAACTAGCAATAATTTCGTAATAAAATTTAGTATAAATATTTTATTTTACCTTGTGTATTTAGAAATTATACATAAATCCACGTTTAAAAACAAAAATTCATTCATTACATTTTAGATTAGAAAAATTCTCGTAAAAAAAAAAACTATTTCATTTACTATGTGTATCAAATAATATTTTAATGAATGGAAAAATTACTAATAACATGACAATAGTTTAATGAATGGAAAATTATAAATACAACATTGCCAGATGACAATATTTTTATTATCTAATGTAAATATTGTAATCGCTTGTTCGATTTTAATTGAATCGTAATATTTAGAAAATAAAAAGAATGAAACAATAACAATAAAATCGACATGTTAAGTAAAATAACGTCTCCAAGTTTAAATGAATAATCGTATAATTTAATATAAAACCTTGAACACTCACAGTCGATTGTGAATACGAGTGGTAGAATATGTAGTGGGATTCAGACTTTTCAGTCTAATTTCAAATTATTTAAAGAGTTATCGCCCTTTTCCGGTGTTTAACAGAAATTATTCCCTTCCACAAAAAATGATTGTTGATAGTGTATTGCTGCCGGAAAATCATAACTTTAAATGAAAGAAAACCTAGCAGGGAGACTCGACTTTGCCCGGGATCAGCGAATATTCTATACTTACAATATTTCTACTGTCATCGAAATTGATAAAATCAACAATTTTTCGATCAAATCGATTTCGATACAAAACCTATCTAAGAAAACTCACAGGCACAAAGTACATTTCTGTGAATTTTTTTTTAAAATCGGCCCAACCATTTCGGAGTCTATTCGGAATGAATTTAGAAACGAACTCACACAGTGCTTTTTATATAAATAGAGATAAAAATAAACAAATTAAGTAATGTAAAAAAAAAAAGATAGTATTTGTAAACACGTACATCAAATCTGTTGCCAAGGCCGCTGGAAAAATGGTGGGATCCTTCTATCGATCCAGTAGATATCTCACTGCTGATGCAATTCTCTATCTATATAAGAGCCAGGTATGTCCAAGGATGGAGTACTGTTGTCACATCTGGGCAGAAACTGTTAGAAAGGACTTGTCCTACCTTGATAGAGTTCAAAATATACTTTGTAGCCTTGTAGGAGATGTCCTTTTCTCTTTCCTGCAACTTCTCTCACAGAAGAGATGTTGCGAGTTTGTCTCTGCTTCATCGTTATTTTCATGGAAAGTCCTCGACTGAGCTCCAATCTATAGTTCCCCTTGCCAAACTTTCACAAGAAACACTCGTCTAGTTGAAAACACTATCACTAATTCCCTCCACTCTTTATCTGTGCCTAAACCTAAACGTAGATTCCATGAACAAAGCTTCTTTCTTAAAACTGCACGCCTGTGGAATTGTCTTCCGTTTTCCTGCTTTCCAGTTGACTACAATATGGTTGTCTTCAAGTCCAACATAAACAAGTTCTTGATGAGCAGTTCCACTTAAGTTAACAAATTTACTGAATTTCCATTACTAACGATTACTATATTGTCCAATTGACTACTGTACACTCTTAACCCTTATCCTCGAGTGATCTCTTGGCCTTGATAAGTGGTTATGCCTATGTAAAAAAAAAAAAGTCTAGAAAAGAAGAGGAGTAATGAAACACATACCAGAAAAAAAAAAAACACTTGGAAATAAGATTTGCACCATCCACTATGACTATGCAATTTCTACAGTTACATTTCTAGATAATAGAGCTATTAAACCTAACATAGCGATATGGAACAAGAAAGAGAAAGAAGCAACCTTAGTAGAAGTTACTGTCCTCGAGGATGTTAGGTTAAATAGAGTTGAGAGGGAACAGATAACAAAATACCATGGTGTTATGCACTACATGAAACAAAATTGGAATCTTAGGAAGATCTCCATCATTCAATTTATTATAAGAGCAACTGGACTAATGAAAAAAGAACTTCAAAAACTAGTTGGCAAATATACCCAGTAAACCAAGTGCAAGAGGGATACAAAAAAAAATGCTCTTAAAGAGATGGTTAGAATCCTAAAACGATCTCTCCGTTGGAATGTATGAGATAGTCGGTGATTGTCTGACATTCAGTAGAATGGCCCATCCCCAGCTAGACCAAAATCATAAGAAAATTGAAAAAAGAAAAAATGGAAAGCACAACAGACATAAATACTAAAGAAAGAATATATTACTGTCAAATTCAATAAGAAAGAACATATGTTGCCAGGATCGTAAATACATGAGTAATTAATAAGTAAATATTATTTACTTTGTATAGCAATTTTCTGAGAGTCTACGCAACTGCTATTGGAAGATGTAATCTAGAAGCAATATCTGCTAGAATTTGTGAAGGTATACTGGTAGAAAAAAGTTGGGTGTGTTCACTTTAAAGGAAGTATAAGAAAGAAACTAAGAACGTGTTCTAAATTTCATATGTAGATAGAACAAGTCTTCTTAACTTCCAAAGAAGAGAATGCATTTTTTAACATTATTTAAGAATACACGTAAGGGAGATAATTTTGGATCAACAAAGGATTAAAAATTCTTCTTCTCATTCTCTCCTTCCATTCACAAACCAAGATATTTGTCAAAATTATCTTCCTTTTATTAAGTAGGTTAACATGACTTTATATCTGCTCCATTCTTATATAAAGAGGAGATAATTTTGGGTAACCATGTTCAGGCTAAAAGTCCGCCATCGATATCGATATTTGTTATACTTGAACAGCAAACTGTTCCATCCATCTAAAAATTAAATTTAAGTTTAATACATCCAACAAAATAAAGAAAAATGTCATATTATGTTGGTGCAAAAATAATGTCGTTTTTTATCAGATATATATATATATATATATATATATATATATATGTGTGTGTGTGTGTGTGTGTGTGTGTGTGTGTGTGTGTGTGTGTGTGTGTGTGTGTGCAAAAAAAACGACATTATTTTTGCACCAACATAATATTTGGAAAAAAAAACGTATACCACCAAAAATCTCAGAAAAAACTAATTTAAAAACTTATTTTATTAATTTAATTAAAAAAAAATTATATAACATTATTTGAAGCTAGAAAAAAATTTCAGTTAATCTTATGAAATAATGTTTTCAAAGATGTGACCAAACTCCTATTCAAAATTTTCACCAACCACAAAAATAAGTAAGATTCAGACTTCAAAACAATTGTCAATAAGACCAGACATATACTTTTCTCTCTCCACAAAGGACCCACTACTTGAGGATTAATACCACCAACAAAACGTAGAAAAAAGTCTTCTTTAAAAAAGGTATATACAACCTAACGTCCCAGAAAAAATAAAATAAGAAAAAAAAATGATTTTATTCATTTAATAAAAAATAATACAGCAAAAAAACAAAAAAAAATCGTAAAACTGAATTTCACATGAAAACAATGGTATCTATGTATTCCTCATATTTTTAAGATGATTATATCTAAAAATTACGAAAATCGATGAGGTAGAAAATTATTTATTAAAGAAAATAAAAGATAGAATTTGATGAAAACAATCGTAAGAGTGTTGCGGTGCTAACGGGTGTCGATGTTAATCCCACAAACTCAAAAATAATAATAATAAAATCAAGTGTAAAATGGAGTTGAAATTTAATTGCCTCTCTACACGGACAGTTAAACACAAAATGTTGGAAAAATCCAGCTCTCTAAAATAGAGCACTTTAGCTTGAAACAAAAATAAAAATTGTCTCAATTTAAAAGATCTTCTCCTACACTGACCAAAGACAGAATAGTCTAAGTGCAGCATCAGAACACATACTACATTTTGTTCCTAACCAATCAATAAATAAATGTTGCTTATTATGTATTGTTCATTTCTGAAAGTCTAAACAACTGCTATTAAGAGATGTAACATAGGTAAGGCCTTCTACGATTTTGGAAGGCATGGACAAATCAAACGTGTGCTTTAAAATATATACCAGAAGAAAACAATATAGTTCTGAATTTCCCACACATAGGTAGAATAAGTTTTCTTTTACACAGAAAAGCATATTCTTTAATGTATTAATCAAAGGGAAATAACTCTGATAATTCTGGTCCAACAGAAACATCCATATCTATTTTACTCCACATGTCATGTGTTCTTATTTTATGTGTATTCCTTCATCTCTGTTGCAAATCTTTCCATCTCTTTCTGGTTGCCCCTAATACACTCCTCAGCGTCTATACTCTACTACTGCTGTAATTTCAGTCATCAATTCCATTATA
The DNA here is from genome assembly GCF_053919585.1 of Euprymna scolopes. NCBI lineage: Eukaryota > Metazoa > Mollusca > Cephalopoda > Sepiida > Sepiolidae > Euprymna > Euprymna scolopes. The sequence continues at coordinate 38,022,115 of NC_136483.1, read as the reverse complement.
CCAATCACAAAAAAGTTTAAAAGAACTGAATAAAGAAAATGTATCCTTTTAATACTGTTAGATCAGCTGCTGCTGATATAATATGACACTTTGATGAGATCTGATGTTATGCAGAGAAAAAATGAAACTATGTTGGTTTCAGCCATATGAGTTAAAGTCTTCAAACATCCAGTTTTGTGTAAAACCATGCCTCTAACCCAACAAATGTCGACTTCCAACATTTAAGCTGTGAGTTTCTTTCTTCTTCAACTTGTTGTTCTGGCCATGTCATCTTTCATATTGGTTATTGCTAAGGATGCAAGCACGAGTTTACAAATTGTGTTTAATGCAAAACCAATGCAAACTAAAATAAAGAAACTACAAATAGATATATACATTGTGTATTTAATTTGTTGGCAATGAACGTACATGTGTGTGTGTGTCATGTTACGGTCATGCTAATAGTGTTCACATGTGAGTTCAGTTTGAGTCTTTCAAATTCAAAATGTCAACTAAGACTTAACTAATATCATTTGCTGGTCCAGATAAATTTTGTCAACTCAAAGCCGTTTGCTTGTTGACTGATTTCATTGTCAGCTTGACCTGATATCTGTTTCATCTCTTTCAACAGCTCTGACTTGCCTTGCTTCTTGGAGCTATGCCAATCTAATCCCCAATTTGGTCTTCTCCCAAACATATCTACTTTCAACCAGAAATCCAAGATGTTTACTCCTGCTCTCTGTCATTCTCAGCCAGTTACATTTTTTTTTTCAGCTAATCAAGCCACCCAGAAACTAAAAAACGACTCTCGGGGTGCCAACCCATCTAGAGATTTCAATAGATTAGACTATCCCCCATTGTTGCGCACTTATCCAACTTCCTCATCATTCTTCATATTGTGAATTATTCCTTAATATTCTCCAGGAGTCTTGGCTGTAGAGTGGGATACTATGGAAGTATCAAATTTTTTAGGAGTGTCAAATCATAAATGAAGAGGAGGGTAGGGTCATAACACTAGCATCCAGTTTAATAGACAGAAAAAAAAAAGATGAGTATAATTTGATACAGGTTCATACTCAAAGCTCTTTGAACAATAGATATATTTATTGAATACAGTATCACCACCAAAATTACTAACCAATCAGAACCCAGATAATAATTGGACCTAACAATCAGATTTTGTCTTCAGATTTTTCCATAAGTTTTTGTTGTGAATATTTTTCTTTCAATAAAAATGTGCATGTGAAATATGTGTTGACTTGTTTTGGTCAAAGTGGAAAGTCAACTCTCTCACTCACTGTTAATCTCCATAAAATGTTTTCCATTTTGTAGAAGTTACACACTAATTCAACTTTCTGAAACTTAAGTCCTGACACCACTTTGCGATACTGATGGGTTGTCTAGCTACATAAAATACTATGTTTAGTTAACACGGGATTGATCACTGCTAGTGGATGACCATTATCTAACTGGAACTGAACATATCAATGGAGACAGCATTGATATGTTTCACACCTAAACCGAACTTTCATGAATAAACTTTCTTTTGAAGAACTTCCACTCTGTGGAAAACAATACAAGAGAATTGCTTTCTAGCTAAATACAACATTTCAAGTCCAAAATAGCAAATTCTTAAATAATCTCATTCCACCCATTCCACTCATTGTTCCAGTCCTCTCAAAGTGTTGATCATCATTCAACTGATAAAGTCTTTAAGTCTTTTTTACCTTGATAAGCAATGACTTATTATTTTTAAAAAAAATGACTTATTATTATTTGAAAAAAAAAAAAATGACTTATTATTATTTAAAAAAAAAAATGACTTATTATTTGAAAAAAAAAATGACTTATTATTTAAAAAAAAAAAAAAATGACTTATTATTATTTGAAAAAAAAAAAAATGACTTATTAATATTGGTATTAAAAAAAAAAGTCCAAGCTGCTTCCTGATCAAATCAAACCATTTATGTGTAACTCTATTAACTTTGTTTCTGAATTTTTTAGATGAGGATTGATTATTCATATTATTTGGATTCTTCAAACTATTGTTGTCATCTTGAGTGTCATTTTCACAACGTTTCGGTCGATGCAACCTCTGACTTTTTGGAGGTCTATCTTGTTGAACTTGGGAATTCTTCCATCAAACTCAGGAATCTTCCTGTTGAACTCTGGAATCTGCACAGAATTTTGAACAGAACTCTTTATTTAATCTATGGGGGTAGCATGCTCTCGTTCTGTCAGACATGACTAGATAGAATCCTAAGTAATTTGCAATTATATTTTGAGTATCGCCTGCATTGAAGATTGAACCTTCAACCTCCACAAGAGTATGACTTAGAACTGAATTTTACCAAGTACTTTATTGATAGACAATTCTAATATGAATTTTAGGAGCCTTAAATCCATTTTTATTTTTAGATATACATTCTTAACTACTTATTACTATAAGTTAATATGTATTACTATAGATTACTATACATATTAATTATATATTAGTGAGGGGACGATTCCAATATTTTCCCCTAATTCTGATACAATTACCAATTCTGATACAATTACCAATTCTGCTCTAAATTTCCGATTCTTATACAATTACCAATTCTGATACTTTTAAAGCGTCTAAATATTTAGCCATAAAGCATTTTTTTTAGATTACCGTAAAATCCCATGTAATTTATGCATACATTTTCGCAAATGTAAAAAGTACATTTATGCCAGAATATATAGATTTTTGTTTTACAGGTAGTTTAAAATAAAAAAAAAACAGTCATCATTTTATCATTGGTATCAGCAATGGAAAATTAATTTAAAAAAAAACACAAATATAAAAGAATCGTTTTTGGCATTAGAAATTAGGTAAGAATTTTTCTGATTCCGATACCCAAAATGTTTTGATTTTTCTGATTCCAATTAATCATTCCAACACTGATATACATATAATTTATGGTTCCTATATTGGGTTAAATTTTATACTAGGTCTGTTTAGTAGAGGATCATTTCCCAGTACATTGTTAGAAAATAGCCAGGTAGAAGCGTTTGTCTGTTATCTGTCTATCTATCTATCTGTCTATCTATCTATTTAGCAGAGTAAGCAATAGAATTTGAACTGTGGCATGTTTTGACAGATATCAAACTCTGTGACTGGGTGGGTTTGCACCGGAAGTATTCAAACAAGGTGTCATGTGTTCCGGTTTGCGCAAGCATAGTTTGAGTTGGGTCCAAGATTCCGAGAAAGACAGATGGGCTAAAACAGGTCTCTCCATGAAGGAGGGGATGGTCACAGAATGGAAACATAGAACAAGCGACAAGTCAAGAGTTCATTGGTCACTCCATTTCTGCTGATGGGATGCCTGGGAGTGAATAAAATATATATAAAAACACACATCGTCTTGGGTCCATGTCTTGAAGTGTCTTTGTTACAGCAGGTTCCAGCTTCCTCAAGACATTGGTGAATCCCCCAGAAGCGATTAGCAGCAGAGAGGTATGTCGTCTTTGTTGTGTATAATATATGTTGACATGCACGCACCTAAAACACTAGATGAGTCACAGACTATTAAGACATTTAGGCATGAGGACAACAGTCCATTGTATATCACGCAACGTGATATATATACATATATCATACGTTAATTAAGAATATATAAAAACGATTTAGATAATAATAACATTACGTCAATTTAGTGATAACAATACAACATACAGTAATTCGACATTATAACAATATGCAACGCTTCTTTGAGTTTTTTTACTCTCCACCATTCTTTTCTGTTTAGAATTTTCATCTAGTAATCTTGTCTGCTTGGTTATGGTTGATTTGGTCAATTTAGTGTCAACACATATCCTGGACAAGTTTCTAGAATCTCCTAAACATCTATAAGTGAGGGAGTATGAATTAATAAAATTCTGAATATCTTGTATAGTATGGTAGATTTTTTTCCTTCCCACCAACTTATACAAACATTTTACCATCTTAATAAGACGCTCCCATACACTTCCAAACCAAGCTGAATACATTGGAATGGTAAGATACTTTATGTTGTATGAACTGAATTTTCCCTCAAATTTATCAGGCACAAATACTTCTCTAATTATATAACAACCAACTATAAAGGAACAAGCATTGTTAGAATAAATATGGGTAGGAACGCCATACAAATTAAAAAGTCTCACAAAGGCAAGAATCACGGCATGGGTAGAAATGTTATCAACCAACTCCATATAAATTGTTCTCACATTGAAGCGCGTAAATATCAAAATATACATTTTCTACATTGTGCCTTGTCCTTCTACCCACAAATGGCCAGTAAAATCTATTCTTGTAGGAAGGAAGGGCCTGATAAAATTAATTCTATGTTTGTGTAAATTAGTAACTTTAGAATAATTAAAGGACATAGAATTATATTTTTTACATAATTAACAAGAAGAAATAATTGACTTCTCAATTCTACCTTTAGATCTAATCAATCCCTGACTATCTTAAAAACAGATTTAAACTAGAAACTAAAGAATAGATGTCACTTGTGGAAGAATAAGAAAAACTTCTTTGGAAGAAATGACGATTATATCAATTTAAGTAAATACATCCTGGCAGCTGACGTAGAATCAAAATCAGATTTTTTCAAAGTGCTAACAAATTTAAATAAAGGTAAAAACTTTTAATGATTCAGACAAAAAAATTTTTTTTAATATCTAAAACTGAAGCCACATCTGAAACAACAGGTAAATTAGATAAAGTACTAGTAAAAATTAATCTAATGCTTGACAGAATTAAAACAGATGAAATCACTAGAATTATGGGACAAAATTTTCCCTTTTTATTGTCATCTTATTCTTCCAAAAATTGCAAATCATCCTTTTCACTGAAATCACTAGAATTATGGGACAAAATTTTCCCTTTTTATTGTCATCTTATTCTTCCAAAAATTGCAAATCATCCTTTTCACTGAAATCACTAGAATTATGGGACAAAATTTTCCCTTTTTATTGTCATCTTATTCTTCCAAAAATTGCAAATCATCCTTTTCACTGAAATCACTAGAATTATGGGACAAAATTTTCCCTTTTTATTGTCATCTTATTCTTCCAAAAATTGCAAATCATCCTTTTCACTGAAATCACTAGAATTATGGGACAAAAGTTTCCCTTTTTATTGTCATCTTATTCTTCCAAAAATTGCAAATCATCCTTTTCACTGAAATCACTAGAATTATGGGACAAAAGTTTCCCTTTTTATTGTCATCTTATTCTTCCAAAAATTGCAAATCATCCTTTTCACTGAAATCACTAGAATTATGGGACAAAATTTTCCCTTTTTATTGTCATCTTATTCTTCCAAAAATTGCAAGTCATCCTTTTCACTGAAATCACTAGAATTATGGGACAAAATTTTCCCTTTTTATTGTCATCTTATTCTTCCAAAAATTGCAAATCATCCTTTTCACTGAAATCACTAGAATTATGGGACAAAATTTTCCCTTTTTATTGTCATCTTATTCTTCCAAAAATTGCAAATCATTCTTTTCACTGAAATCACTAGAATTATGTTTTTTATGTAAACTGTGCAAAATTAAAGAACCAGCTACGGTCATCCCATTGAGGTTAACCGGAGGGGTCTATGCAGTCTACAAGCAACTTGGGGATGAACCAGACTCCAGACTGGGGTGAAATCAAGCAGAGCCTGTATACAGCATTTAGTATGGATCCATTTGTTGCATGGCAATAGTTCATAAGCCAGCAACTTCACCCCAAGGAAATGGTTGATGTGTACCTAGCCGATTTATGAAAGTTATCTATACCGTTTGGTGGGGTCAACGATAAGATATTAAGCTGTGTCTTTTTAGTAGGCTTACCTGAGGGGATCAGTAAACTATTGCGGGCATCTTCGTGAATTGATGAATTGACAACAGACGAGTTATTGGCCCGAGCTCGAAACATCTGTAAGGAACAGGAACCAATCACAGCAGCAGCTAGTATTCGATATGCAGCATTTGAACCGCATGGAGGCAATGTGGATTCTTTCCCAGGTAGCAATAAGCACGAGAGCCTGGTGTGCTATAAATGTGGGGAGGACAATCATTTTGCTAAGGAGTGTCAGAGTCGAAGTGATATGAGGGGTATGTATCCACGAGTGCAGAGAACAGTATAATGCTATTGCTGCAATAAGTTTGGTCACATATCTCACAAATGTTTGGGAAATGAAGTTGTAGGCAAGTCACTATTGCCAACCTTGCCCCCTGCCAACCAATAAACACAAGATTGCCTGCCATTGTCGTTAAAATTGACGATGTGCAGTGTTTGGCATTCGTAGACACGAGGTGTTCCCGATCTATAGTTAGTGCACATCGCTGTCAGATGTGACGGAAGCAACCAGTTGGCATTATGACCATCAATGGTTTATCCCAAGCATGTTGTGGTGTAGGGACTGTCACAATCTGTACTAAGGACGACACAGCTAAAGTTGATGTTCTGGTGATGCAAGAAAAAACCCTTGGCTACATGTTGATTAGAATTGATGCAATACAAGCATTAGGAGGCATCATGATCACAGTGGATGGAGGTGTAACGCTTGGTGGAGGGAATGAAGTCTATGTAGCTTTGTCTATTGAAGAAAAGGACTTCTATGCTACGTTTGATGACAACGAAAGGGTGTGGACTGCGAAGTGGAAGTGGACCATGAGCCAGGCACCAGATCAGCTGTGCAACACTATTCCAGAGTATGCAGTTTCTATCAAGAATAGGGCCGCATATGAAGCAGAACTTCAGATGTTGATTGATAACGGTTGGTACCCACAAGAACGTCTGGAACGACATGGTGAATGATTTGCAAATGATGGGCAAAACGTTGACTAGAGTATATAGGAATGACCCTGCCCAGGGTGAGTGGCATGTATCTGAAAATGAACTGAATGCATGGATTGATGCAAGTTCACTGGCTACAGGTGTCATGTTGGAACAATTGGGTATAATAATAGATGCACTGAGACTAAAGCTGCTTTTAGGTCTGCCAGCAACCACTGTAAAAGAGTAATAAAAAATGCAAGAGAGCTATATGCCCAGTCTGTTAAATCCAAGGTAGCTGATCAGCGGCTTGGATCCCACCAGTTTTGGCAAATAACAAATAGGATCCTGAACAGAAGTGTGCGTTCTATCCCAACCATTATCAATGGACCAGAGGTCATCTCATCAGCGTCAGACAAGGCCAAACTATTTGCAAAGAACTTTGCAGCTAATTCTACCCTATGCGACGAAGGCCATCAACTCCCCATATTTCCTCCTATAACACAGAACAAGCTAGGTAACATACAAATATCCGTGCATGAGGTCGCCAAGCTAATAAAGAACCTAGATTCCAGTAAAGCAACTGGCCCTGATGGCATCCCAATTATAGTGTTAAAAAAGCTTCAACCAGAACTTGCTCCCATACTTACGAAACTATTTAAGCGCTGCCTTAAGGAGAAGTGCTTTCCGACTCCCTGGAAGACCTCATCAGTTTGCCCTGTATTTAAGAATTCAGGTGATAAGTCATCTCCCTCTCAATACAGACCAATAAGTCTCCTGTGTGTTATGAGTAAGTTGCTGGAATCCATATTAAATAGAGAAGTAGTCAACCACCTCAGCAGGAATAACCTTCTTAGTGACACACAATATGGTTTCCGCTCTGCAAGATCTACCGCAGATGTGCTGACGGTTATATCCCACAGGATTAGTGAATCTCTTGACAAAGGCTTCCTTTCTAGGGCAATTGCTCTCGACATATCAAAGGCCTTCGACAAGGTATGGCATAAGGGTCTACTTCACAAGATTTCCAGCTACGGTATAACTGGAAATGTTTTCTCAATCATTAAATCATTTCTCTCCGATAGGCTCATAAGAGTAGTGGTAGATGGACAAAAATCGGAGGCCTGCAATATAAATGCTGGAGTCCCTCAGGGGTCAATCCTGGGCCCAACTCTCTTCCTGATCTACATCAATGACCTCCCTAAACACATACTTAAATCATTCGTTGACATCTATGCTGATGACACGACCATCTACGGCAACACATCAAAGGCTGTAAATGACAAAGTTCTCTCTGATTCTCTCTCCTCTGATCTCGAGTGCGTGGTTCAGTGGGGGAAAAGGTGGCTGGTTACCTTTAATGCATCCAAAACCAAACTGCTATCCTTACATCATCAACGCTCTGATCCCCATCTGGCATCAATTGTGATGGATGGCTCTCGTCTGGGTGAGGCCCCGTGTTTTGACAAGCTTCTGGGTTTGACCTTTACTCCTGATCTGAAATGGAACACGTACATCAAGTCTGTTGCCAAGGTCGCTGGAAAGATGGTGGGATCCTTCTACCGCTCCAGAAGATATCTCACTACGGATGCAATTCTCTATCTATATAAAAGCCAAGTACGTCCAAGGATGGAATACTGTTGCCATATCTGGGCAGGAGCTGCAAAAAACAGCCTATCCTGCCTTGACAGAGTACAAAATAGACTTCGTGGCTTAGTGGGGAATGCCCTTTTCTCTACCCTGCAACCTCTCTCCCACAGAAGAGACGTTGCGAGCCTGTCCTTGTTTTATCGTTATTTCCATGGCAGATGCTCGTCTGAACTCCAATCTCTGGTCCCCCCTCGCCAATCTTTCACGAAAAACACCCGTCTAGCTGAATCCACTGTGAAAAATTTCCCCCACTCTATATCTGTGCCTAAATCAAAACGCAGATTCCATGAACAAAGCTTCTTTGTTAGAACTGCACGCCTGTGGAACTCTGTTCCGTCTGCCTGCTTCCCTCCGGACTACAACTTGGATGTCTTCAAGTCCAATGTTAACAAATTCCTAATGAACCGCCCCCTTAAGTAAACATTTCAGCAAATCTCCTCACTAACATAATGTACTTGCAATAACCCTTATCCCTGAGTGGCTTCCGGGCCTTGATAAGTGGTGATCACTGTGTAAAAAAAAAAAAAAAAAAAAAAAAAAAAAACAATTGGGTGCTGTTGTGAAAGATGAAAAAATGATGCCCAGCATATAAATTTGGCAGAACTTGATGCCACGCTAAAAGGCCTTAATCTTGCATTGCAATGGCAGGCCAAGATTGTGCATCTCCACACTGACTCATTGTGTATTTACCACTGGTTGACTGACACTTTGACTGGAAAGGCTCGAATCAAGACTAAAGTTGCAAGTGAGATGTTAGTACGAAGGAGACTGGCAATAATAAAGCATCTAGTTGACGAATACAGCTTGCAGGTGGACATTACCTTAGTTTCATCAGTGCAGAATTTGATCCCGCACCATCTCAATGACAAAAAGGGAAGCTTGAGGTGGAGGACAACTGGTGTCAGGCAGGGATGGATGTAATGCATTATGATGGCAAGCATTTTTTGACCTTAACAGATTGTGGCCCTACACATTTCACGATATGGCACCTGTTGACACAACAGTATGCATCTAGCATTATACGACAGTTGAGAGCCATCCTTCTTGAACGTGGTGCTGTTTGAAATCTTGACTGAATATGCCACTACATTTCAATGTCAAGAATTTCAGAAATTCACACACGAATTGGGGATTAGAATGTGTTACCGATGTGCACTTTTTTCATGAAGGTAATGGTATAGTGGAGCGGTGTCACTGCACCATCAATAGAATTGCAGCCAGGACACAGTGCTCAATTCCAGAAGCTGTGTACTGGTATAATGTGACACCCAAGGACGATGCAAGACTAGCAACTGCACCAGCTAATGGGATTTATTGCTACAAACAGCATATAAAAGGAATAGATGTCACACCATCAGTGGTTAGAATTGTCAATACATCATATAAAGTGGTAAATCATGTTTGGGTAAAACCCCCAAATGCTGGGTGCCCTGCAAAATTTTGCAGAGGACAAATCATAAGTCCTCAGACATTGTTAATTGATGGTGTACCACGTCATGTGAAAGATATCCACCAGTCATGCCTCTTCTGATTCTGAGGACGATGAGCACATACAGTTCAGGGATAATCCTGATTGCCTGCAGGTCCTTCAGGTGAGCATAGAAACACGACCTACAGAACCAGATGAGGGAATGATGGGACATATTGGTGGCGATAGTGATGAGAAAGATCAACACGAAGTGATGCTTCCAATTCCTCATCGAAGTACCCGAGAAAGACAAATACTGCCCATCCCCCTTGATTATGAAACATTGCCTATAGAATCACAAGAGGGGATGATGGAAAATACTGAAGAAGATGGAAATGAGGAAGTTATGCCTCCAATTCTTCAAAGAAGTACCCGACAAAGATGGATACTGCCCCCCCCCCACTACCCTGATTGTGAAACACCGCCTATGGAACCACGAGAGGAGATAATGGAACATACTGGTAGCAATAACGGTGGTAATGAAGAAGATGGCAACGAGGAAGTGATGCCCCCGATTCTCCGAAGAAGTACCCAACAAAGACAACTGCCCCCTGCCCTGTTTGTGATCATGAGATCAGGGGGGAGTGTAGTGAAACGTGTGACTTACTTATGGAACGAAATGAAAGAGAAAGAAAGGAAAAACTAACATGGCGAGAAAGTTTGTTTTATGGCGAATAATCACGACTGAAGGTTTATGCAAATGAGACTGGTCTATACAAGCGGACATGAAGCAAGCATGAGGTGAGTTGAAAGAAGGCGTGTTACTTATGCAGATGTGTGGAAGTCAGCTGGAAAGATCGTCGTGTATGGAAGTCAGAAGTTTTGACAACAGTGTCAAATTTAACCGAGAAATTGGTAGTTTGAAGTGCAGAATAAATAACACTTGAGTTATTTAATTATATCCTGGTAAATGGAAATCTAAATCATTAGTTCAAGTGTAACGTGAACCGACACCTTGCTGCCCAAATCCCTACATAGTACCCCAGTAGTTGTTGCCCCTGATAGTAGCCCCCTACACCAAAGTGGCAATTTGCCTTGTTTGGGGTGAAAATGTAATAAAAAAAAAAAAAATTATCAACAAAAGACAGGAATTGTAAATTCATTGTCCGAATATTTGACAGATAAACTAATTTGATCCAAACGTTTTTGAGAAAAACCCAAAAGGTTTTAATCAAAAATTCTTTACTAACATTTGAACAGTCTACACATCTCACCAAACAGGTACGAATTAAAATTTAATCTAATATTATTAATACTTCCTGATATTTTCACCAGGGGCAAAATAAATTGTCCTACCTGTAAGCAAAGGTTATTTTTTCATTTTCTTTTACGTTTAAAAATATTTTTTTCTTTTAGAGATTAACATTAGTTTTTTATTTTTCAAACAAAATAAACAAACAGTAAAAAATATGTGTCCATTTTTATATCATACCCCATATAAGTCACAGCAATTTTTGCACATACCGATGTTTTAAATATGAAATATTTTAGTACTTATGCACTTACTGTATTGTGCTGAAGTAATAACGTTATTTAAAAAGCCATTCTTAATATGGTGGGAGGATGTTTTAAAAGTATTCTGTACTTTCACTTAACAATTTAATAATAATAAAAAAGATATCTTAAAACTTGAAAACATTTATAAAATAGCGCATAATCAACATTTTAAACACAAATAGGTCACAATTTGGTAAATAAACCAAAACAATTTTTTTTAAATAATTTCCATCCTTAATAGTAATAATTGCTCCAAATCTAATTTGCTCACAATGACAACGTTTTCAATGACAGCCAACTTAAAGCTGAAAAATTGAAGACGCTCATCCAAAAGAACTTATTTTTAATAAATTCATAATATGAGATGCAAGTTAGATACTGAAGTAAGTACGTAATTAAATTTCTTGTTCTTGTCTTTGAAAGTGTGGACAATGTAACTAAATGTTTTGATCACTGGCGACCAGTGTTTTTTTTTTTTTTTACATTTCAATAATTAGTTTTAAAATTGTACTAGATGCAAAAGAAAAATAACATTTGAACATCTTATATATATATATATATATATATATATATATATATATATATATATATTTATTTATATGGTAAAAAGTAAAACCTGAAGAGAGTGCTCAATACTATTGCAGATCAAATATGCGTTTTATTTTTTATTACCGTTTAATCTGTTCAGTTACATATATTTCAGTTGCCGGACTATATTTACGATCCAGCAGCCTCGTCAGACCTTACAGAAATGGCTGTTATTATTTGGAAGAACGATTTTAAAAGAAATACGAGAGAAAAAAAAAATATATATATATATATACACATATTTTTTTTTTACTCTTGTATTTCTTTTAAAATCGTTCCTCCAAATAATAATAGCCATTTCTGTAAGGTCTGACGAGGCTGCTGGATCGTAAATATGGTTCGGCAACTGAAACATATGTAACTGAACAGATTAAACGGTAATAAAAAAATAAAACGTGTATATATATATATATATATATATATATATTAGTTTTTTAAAATATAATTATCCACTGACACATATTTCGTCATCTATGACTCATCAATATATATGCCGCTCCCCATTTGGGAGTACCAAATTGGTCAAAAGAAAAATTATTCCCAACTTGCATTTAGGTAAAAATGCACTTTCGTATAAATAACTGAATTCATTCAAAACGTATTACAAAAACAAATAAAATCTCTCTCCCTAATATATATATAATTTAAAATATTTAAAAATAAACTATTGAAAAGACAATGGCCATGACAGACAATAATTTTACAGAAAAGTTAAATTTTATGAGCATTAAAAATTAAATTAGAATTTTATTTTAGAAGAAAAAGTACCATTTTACAAATGGGGTTTATCAAAGTGAAATGCAAGATATTTCAAAAATTAAATCACAATCCGATTTTTTCTAATAAAGTAGCATAATTTTGGGAATAAATTGACTAAAAAACGTTTAAATATTTCTAATGTAAATCATTTTAAGAATGAACTGAATAAATTCTGGAAATAAAAATAAAAATAAATAATTTGCAGGGACATTTTGGAAGTCTATCTGAAAAGTTAGAATCTTAAAGATCTCTCGGGTGGAATGTATGAGATAGTGGGTGAATATTTGGCATCCAGTAGAATACCACACCCCCATCTAGAACAAAATAAGAAAACAAAAAATAAATATTTAGAACTTTATTATGCGAGATGTTTTAAAGTTGAGTTAAAATAATGTGAAAATCAGAATGAAATTATAAGAATTCTGTGGGCCTGTGTGATTTTCTCGCCACTATGTGACTTACGGATTGAATTTATTATTTTTATATTATTAACTAATTATTTATTGAAATCAAAAATGCAATTAAAACGAATTTAAAATATGATTAATAATTATATTTTAATTACAAAATTAAGCCCATTTTGGTTTATTTGTAAAGAAGTCATCTATTTTAATATTTTGTCGATATTCAAGCAGAATTTTGTATATTTTATTTTTAACTATTTTTCCCAAAATTACCGTGTCAAAGAGAGAGTGGGCGCCATTTTTTAATTTTCGGTCGACCTAGACGAGAGGATCCAAAATGGCCGACCAGGACTGAGATATGACACGTGCCGTTGTTTCCTTAATAAATTATTTCAGTTAGGAAGAAATATCTCATGTATTAATAAATGTTAAATAATAATGAAACCTTACCAAAACATCGAAGTAAAATAAAAAAAAAATATCTGACAATTCATCGGCTCTAGCTGAAATAATTTATTAAGGAAACAACGGCTCGAGCTTATACTAATAAATAGCAACTTACACACAATTCATCGGCTCTAGCTGAAATAATTTATTAAGGAAACAACGGCTCGAGCTTATACTAATAAATAGCAACTTACACACAAATAAATGTTAAATAATAATGAAACCTTACCAAAACAAAACGAAGTAAAAAAAAAAAAAAAATATCTGACAATTCATCGGCTCTAACTGAAATAATTTATTAAGGGAAACAACGGCACGTGTCATATCTCAGTCCTGGTCGGCCATTTTGGATCCTCTCGTCTAGGTCGACCGCATTTTTTTTTAACGGTAAATGTTACCTTACCAAAACAAAACGAAGTAAAAAAAAAAAACAAAAAAAAAAAAAAACGGAAAATTCATCGGCTCTAGCTGAAGGGAAAAAAAAACATAACGAATGAAGGTTTTTGTTCATATTTTTTTAGACAGGGTATTTATTTAGAAAAGGAAAAAAAAACATCACGAATGAAGGTTTTTGGGTATTATTATACAAACACCGTGACAGCGTTAGGGTTAGGGTTAGGGTTAGGGTTTAGGGTTAGGGTTAGGTTTAGGGTTAGGGTTAGGGGTTAGGGGTAGGGGTAATTCGCTGTCACGGTGTTTGTATAGTTTTACCGGTTTTTGTCCATATTTTTAGACAGGGTATTTAGAAAAGGAAAAAAAAAAACATCACGAATGAAGGTTTTTGTTCATATTTTTAGACAGGGTATTTTTCTGTTACGTGCGTTAAGAACAGATTAAAATTTCTTATTGCTGTGTCTGTTTTCATACCATACGCTTCCCTATACATGGCCTCGTCCACATGTGACCATTTCATGTTACCTACCGATCCAGACACATGCTTAACCTTTCTTTTAATACGGGACCAGTAGCCCTCTATACTGTTCGTACAGACACCTGTGCCGTGTTGGTAACCGAGTGATGTAAGCCTGCTATAACTCCTCCATTCATCTGTGAATATGGTAGACCCCGGTTCCACATTTTCTAAAATAGCCGCTTCTAGGGTGACGGCCGTCCGGTCGGGTATTTGACGCAAAAAAACGAGTTTCGCTGTTCTGTCATAAAACCCTATTACCCATTCTTGCCTACTAACTCTGCCAACGTTATTTTTTACTTCAACTATGTGTCCCGTTCCGCCCAACTTTTTTTTATCTTTTAATAACTTGCTCGTGCATATATCTCTGCAATACTCAAACCATTGAATGGCGACACCCGTAGAAACCCCACTGAAATTTGCGGAAGTAGTCACAGGTGTCTGTGAAACAAAATCGAACATAATTTGCAGTATAGTGTGAATATGGAGCTTTGACTTCTCGAAAAAGGTGCCATTCCGCACCGACATCCTTGTACCACACATATTGCATCTCCAACAAACTGTGTCTAGTTTAAACGCTGGATATGGCCTGATACACATTGAATGTCCCCAATCACATATTTTCTGGGTTGACACGAGCTGTTTACTTTGGGCATACTGTAATCCTTTCTCCTGGGTAAAATTAAGGAGAATTTCCATTCTTGGAGAAGTAGCCATTTTTTACAAGCGATACGGTAGAGAGAAGAGCAGTGTTGCCAACTGATATTTCCAAAATGGCCGACCAGGACTGAGATATGACACGTGACCGGATGTAAAGGAAGAAATATCTCATGTATTTAATTTAAGCCGTCGTTTCGTATCTTACAACATATACAACAAATAAATGTTAAATAATAATGAAATCTTACCAAAACAAAACGAAGTAAAAAAAAAAAAAAAAAAAAAAAAAATATCTGACAATTCATCGGCTCTGGCTGAAATAATTTATTAAGGAAACAACGGCTCGAGCTTGTACTAATTAATAGCAACTTACACTAATTATTAGCAAAAGAAAAACACAATTCTCCTTTCATTAGGCGATTACATGTAAACAACTGGAAAATGGAAAAAAATAAAACGATCACACATTTGGGATTAGATCACATTTTAAGGACATGTAACCAGTTTTGTTTGTTTTAAATCTTGCCCATATGAATGTCTATCGTGAAATGTGTTAAAAGAAAAAAACAAAAAAAAAAACACGCCCGTTCCTGATAATAACCCTAAGTCTGGGTGATAATACAAAAAATAATTATTTAAAAATTTTAACAAAATGCATAAAAGTGAATGCAATAATCAATTTATTGAAAAGTAATTTCTTTTATTGTGTTCAGTTATATTTGTGACCCCCCCCCCCAAATAGTTTAGAATGCAGATTAGGGACAAAAAATGCATATCTTAAAAACTGAATGAAAGGAGAATTGTGTTTTTCTTTTGCTAATAATTAGTGTAAGTTGCTATTAGTAAAAAAAAGCCAAAAAAAAAGCCAAATTGAAAATTAAAGAAAAATTGACTATATTGAAGTTTTTAACTCCTATATTGGCTGTATTTTTTTACTATATTAGTTTTGTAGTATTTTTATTGACAAAGATGTTACCTACGAAATTGAAATTGAAAAATATGCTCCCCCTCCTAGCATATTTTCGGTTTTAATTTAACAGGGAATGGTTTTTAATATCATTACAATAAATTATACAGTTTAGATATGTTAAATATTATACAAGAAATCATTGAAGAATATTTAGTATTATTTTAATATTAAATAATTTAAGGAAAAGTTGGTAAATTTGTAAATGAGAACTTTAGAGGCCCCCCCAACGAATAGATCTACTTTTTTAAACAATTACGTTTGTATATCTTAGAAAAACCTGTGTATTTTCGAATTTAGAGTGAGAGATCAGTCTCAGATATAAACATAAAGTGATCACCCATTTTAACATGATAGCATTTTAAGGGCATATAACCAGAATTTCATCTGCGAAAGGAGATATACAAGATTATTAACTTAAATTATTTAAATATAACATTTTCACATGTTATTTTTCTTTAACATCCTCCAGTACGATTTAAAAATATATAGACTTATGTTTCACAGTGTGAATTTATAAATAAATATATTTTTTAATTCCCTTAAAAATATATCAAAAAGGCTACGGTTTCAATTTCATAAAGAAGGACTTTGCATTAAGAAAATAAAACAGAGGAAAAACACAAACATTTGAGAGTCAACATCTTCAATATAGCTGAAAAATGTGTTCAAAATACTTTTCATTAATTACTATCACAGATTGGATATAACGACAAACACAAAAATCATGAGAGAATGAAGAAGTGAGTTGGGCTTTTACATAAATAAGGTTGAACTCATTCAGTTTATTTTTAGAAAATATAAAAAACATCAAAACAAGAATAAAACGAATATTGAATTAAAACACAGCTATGAACATAAATGTTTGTGATAGTTCATGTGAATAGACTGTCAGAGCAGAGGTAAATGTGGTAGAAAGGTAACAGAAATATAACTTGTCCAAAAAGTTCAGTTTTTCTGATTTGTTTATATATACATGAAAGATGCAGAATCGCAAGTCTGTAGAATTGAATGTATTTACAATAATTAATGGAACATTTTCAAATGGAGTAAAATGACATTGTATAAAAGGCACATATGAACATATATATTATTTATAACAATGCAAAAGAACTTATTTAAATTTGGTCAATGGTAGCAAATAGAAACACAATTCTTCCTGAAAATAAAAAGTAATAAGTTGAAAATTCATGGCAAATAGTGGAGAACTTCTTCTAAATACTTAATTTCATCATTATTTATGGTTTCTTCTTGACTATAAAGATTATCAATGTTGTGTAGCTGTATCATTTTAGTCAAAATTGTAAAACCAAATGAAATTGCCTGAAAAAGTAAAAGGCACAGAATTTATCTCCCATAGCCAAAATTATATACCCCAATTTAGAAGAATTTTTCTTTCATCGACTAAGGACAGACTAGATAAAGTTAGGTCATCAGAGCAGGTACTACACTTTAATATAAGCATTGATTGACAACGGGGACAGATTACATAAAAAAGATGTTTATAAATGTTTGTTTTTTTACGATTATGACATTAGTAACCATTTGGAGTTAGCATCTATTTAGTATTACACATGAAATATGAAGAAAACACTTACAATGAGTAAACATGTGAGTATAATCGACATATTTCTAAGATGACAGCATAATTGAAAGGTAGTTGGTTATTCTTAGACTCCACATCTACTTATCATTTTTACTAGTGCCATTTTTTTCCATACCATATTTATTGGTACAATTTGTACATAAGTTTCTATTTGTCAATCATATTCTTAAAATAATTATGTCAGTCATCAGAAGACCAAATTTAATCAGGGGATTGGAGGTATCAACTTAAAATATCTCTAAAATATTGATAAATTTAATTTTAGTCATAACTCTAAAACTAGACTTTGTTTCCAAGGACAATCTATGCGTCATTATTAAGGCAAATATGTCTATTGATCCAAGATAGTTAGAAAATCTATAATTATTGACTTTTAATGAAACTTTTGGGACTACTCAGGAAAAAGTATATGAATACTTAAAAAATATTCATTTTAAATACAACTTTAAATAGCTATAGTTATAAGTTTTCAAATTTCTATAAATTACAAAATAAATTGATTCAATTAATTTCAGAACACTACTTTTAAAGAATTTCAAACGAAAAATACAATAATTAATTATTTCAGAGGAAATATACTCAGTGACTTAATTGGCAGAGACAAGGCACCAGCACTAAAAAATGTCCCCAAAATGGTTTCATACTCAACTGTGAACTTTTTGAAAGGGTCCATATAGACATTTAGTAAATAACTGTGAAACCGGATTAAACATTTAGGTGTGATATTCCCTTAGTGCAGAGGGGGACTGTTTTCCTCATGTAAATCCATGAATGGGAGTTGGAGGTCAAAAGTTTTTTTTTTTAATCTACAAGTTTTGATATCCAACCAACTGTTTAAATTACTTTATTATAACTTTTTCTTTAATAATCTATATTTAATAAATATTTATATAAAATTATCAGAAAAAAGCCAAATTTGAAGCCAAAATTGAAAAAAAAGCCAAGCTGGCAACCCTGATAGGCACTTGAATTTACTTTCTCTACTTTTCCCTTTCTTTGACCTTTTTAGGGGCTGTGCCCTGCTGGAAGGTTCCATATAAACATTAACATCTATGTGCTAAAATGGCACTTTTTAACCCATGAGATACTAATGGGCTGATTTAGGCCTTCTTTAATTCCCTAATCTAGTTTTGGAAATATCAGTTGGCAACACTGCTCTTCTCTCTACCGTATCGCTTGTAAAAAATGGCTACTTCTCCAAGAATGGAAATTCTCCTTAATTTTACCCAGGAGAAAGGATTACAGTATGCCCAAAGTAAACAGCTCGTGTCAACCCAGAAAATATGTGATTGTGGACATTCAATGTGTATCAGGCCATATCCAGCGTTTAAACTAGACACAGTTTGTTGGAGATGCACTATGTGTGGTACAAGGATGTCGGTGCGGAATGGCACCTTTTTCGAGAAGTCAAAGCTCCATATTCACACTATACTGCAAATTATGTTCGATTTTGTTTCACAGACACCTGTGACTACTTCCGCAAATTTCAGTGGGGTTTCTACGGGTGTCGCCATTCAATGGTTTGAGTATTGCAGAGATATATGCACAAGCAAGTTATTAAAAGATAAAAAAAAGTTGGGCGGAACGGGACACATAGTTGAAGTAAAAAATAACGTTGGCAGAGTTAGTAGGCAAGAATGGATAATAGGGTTTTATGACAGAACAGCGAAACTCGGTTTTTTGCGTCAAATACCCGACCGGACGGCCGTCACCCTAGAAGCGGCTATTTTAGAAAATGTGGAACCGGGGTCTACCATATTCACAGATGAATGGAGGAGTTATAGCAGGCTTACATCACTCGGTTACCAACACGGCACAGGTGTCTGTACGAACAGTATAGAGGGCTACTGGTCCCGTATTAAAAGAAAGGTTAAGCATGTGTCTGGATCGGTAGGTAACATGAAATGGTCACATGTGGACGAGGCCATGTATAGGGAAGCGTATGGTATGAAAACAGACACAGCAATAAGAAATTTTAATCTGTTCTTAACGCACGTAACAGAAAAATACCCTGTCTAAAAATATGAACAAAAACCTTCATTCGTGATGTTTTTTTTTTCCTTTTCTAAATACCCTGTCTAAAAATATGGACAAAAACCTTCATTCGTGATGTTTTTTTTTCCTTTTCTAAATAAATACCCTGTCTAAAAAAATATGAACAAAAACCTTCATTCGTTATGTTTTTTTTCCCTTCAGCTAGAGCCGATGAATTTTCCGTTTTTTTTTTTTGTTTTTTTTTTTACTTCGTTTTGTTTTGGTAAGGTAACATTTACCGTTAAAAAAAAATGCATATCTTATAAACGACTCATTTGCCGTAAATTTCAGCAGACGACGCCATGCAGGTAAGTTGCAAATTGTTTTTTTTTTCTTTTCTCTAATTTATTTATTTACGTTGTTTCCTTAATAAATTATTTCAGCTAGAGCCGTTGTTTCCTTAATAAATTATTTCAGCTCGAGCCGTTGTTTCCTTAATAAATTATTTCAGTTAGAGCCGATGAATTGTCAGATATTTCTTTTTTTTTTTTTACTTCGTTTTGTTTTGGTAAGGTTTCATTATTATTTAACATTTATTTGTGTGTAAGTTGCTATTAATTAGTATAAGCTCGAGCCGTTGTTTCCTTAATAAATTATTTCAGCTAGAGCCGATGAATTGTCAGATATTTTTTTTTTTTTTTTTTTTTACTTCGTTTTGTTTTGGTAAGGTTTCATTATTATTTAACATTTATTTGTTGTATATGTTGTAAGATACGAAACGACGGCTTAAATTAAATACATGAGATATTTCTTCCTTTACATCCGGTCACGTGTCATATCTCAGTCCTGGTCGGCCATTTTGGATCCTCTCGTCTAGAAACCCACTCAATAATTGTCACATAACATTTGCTATATATTTTCGGACATCGTAATACTGAATTCCAAATGAAAACAATAGATGATCTACGTATTCCTCGTATTTTTAATATGATTATATAAAAAAAATTACGAAAATCGATAAGGTAGAAAATTATTTAACTAGATATATTTTTTGTGTTTTTATTCAATCTAACATATTTATTCAGCTCGAAAAACATACAGTGTTTACCGATGTATTCGAAAATTCAAGATGGCGTCTCACACCCTCTTTAACACCGTAAGTATGGAAAAAGGTGTTATAAATAAAAAACTATACAAAATACTATTAAAAACCCGCCGATTATATGTCAACCTATGTCACGGTAACATATATTGAGCGAGTTTTTAACAGTATTTGATCCGGTTTTTTATTTATAACATCTTTTCCCACACTTACCGTGTTAAAGAGAGAATAAGACGCCATCTTTAATGTTCCAATACATCGGTAAACACTGTATGGTTTTCGAGCTGAATAAACATGTTACATTGAATAAAAACACGAAAAATATATCCAGTTTGGTAGAAAAGTAACTTATCTTGCCTTTGATAACATTTATTTGTTTTTTGACAACTTTTTCGAATCTATGTGTACAGTAATACAAACCCGAAAATAGAATTTGAAGAAAACGATCGTAAAGAGAAGACACAATAGTTCAAAACGGAGTTAATTTTCCGTTTCGATTTAAACAAGATGGCCGCAATTTTTCACTGGCTTACAGTTATTTTTTTTAATAATTTGGTAATATTCAGGTAATTTGGACTGTATAATTTGGAAGCTACCATTGTAATTTATTAGAATTGACAAAAAAAAAAAAAGAAAATAAGAAACCATTTTTTTTTCTTATCTGAAAACTCCACTTATCGACTACAAACTTTCGTCCTAATAGTGTAGAAGCGCCGCTTCTACACTATTAGGACGAAATTAATTTATGTCAAATAGTTTTATATATCACAAATTGAAGAGAAAAGGTCAATAAATAATATATTCAAATTTAAAACAAAAAAAAAATCCCTTTTTTAGAAATTTACCAGTAAAGTCCGAAGTTTAAAACCTTTAAAAAAAAAAAAAAAAAACACACTGTTTTTTCTTTTTTTTTAATAGAACCTTGGTCCTTGCTCCTTTAATTGAAAAAACATTAGGGCTTGAATTACATTTTTCGAGGAGTTATAAGCTTGGAAAGATGGGGTGGAATTATTCACTATTTTCACGAAATTTCTGACACTGCTATAGAAGCGCTGATAACTTTTTCGTAACACTGCGTAATAGTCATACAAAACGAAAATAATATTTCAGTACTTATGCAGTATGCACTATCGTGCTGAAATAACATCATTTTGAAAGCCATTCTTAACATGGGAGATAAGGCGTTTTGTAACTATTCTTGGCTTCCACCTAATAAATAAAAAAAATTAAGGTGCTAATGCAGAGTGATCCGGCGCCGCGCTATTTTCGAAATCGTATTTCCACGTTTACTTAAAGTTTTGTTTTTTATTCAATTGTAAGGTTAAAGTACAGAATATGTACAAAACAGTAAACACCCTCCCTCCCCATGTTAAGACTGGCTTTTTTAATAATTACGCTATTATTTCAGCATGGATCACTCTCTGCAGGAGTACCAAAATTAAAAAAAAAAACTTTAAAAATAGCGCGGTAACAAAAGTGTATAAGCACCAATATTTCAAATTCCCCTTTTATTGCGAAAAAAAGAAAGAAAAAAATTAAGATATTTTCGATATCAGAATTTTTGACATCCCTAACACGAAACTGCGAATAAAATATAAAAAAAACTCGTAATTTCTCTTTTAAAAGTGGGTTATTTATTTTCTTTATGGATTATACTTCCAAAATAAACTATTAAAGTTGTTTTAAAAGTAATAGCAATATTTTTTTTTTTTAAAACAGTAATGAATTTTACGAACTCAATATTTTTCAATTTTTAAACTAATCTATCAAAATTTTTCTATTGATTCTATTTTTACGATATTTTCAGGGTCAATGTAAAATTTTATGCTCTTTCCAATAAACCGAATATAATATTTTAGACAAACGTTTTTTTTTTAAATTCACGCCCGCCCATTTTCAAGTGTCTATTAAAAAGTAAATAATTAATTTACTCAACAAAGTGTTATATATCACAAATTGAAGAAAAAAGGTCAATAAATAATATATTCAAATTTAAAAAAAAAAAGTAGTGTTTTTTTTAGAAATTTACCTGTAAAGTTCGAAGTTTAAAACCTTTTTTTTTAACCACGTTGTTCGTTTTTTCTTTTGTTTTTGTTTTTTAATGAAACCTTGGTCCTTGCTCCTTTAATTGAAAAAAAAAATTAGGGCTTGAATGACATTTTTCGAGTAGTTATAAGCTTGGAAAGACAGGGGGTCGAATAATTCACGCCTCCCATTTTGAATAGTCTATTAAAAAGTAAATAATTTACTCACTAAAGTGTTATATATCACAAATTGAAGAGAAAAGGTCAATAAATAACATATTCAAATTTAAATTTAAAAAAAAAAGTAGTGTTTTTTTTTTTTAGAAATTTACCTATAAAGTCCGAAGTTTAAAACCTTTTTTTTTTTTAAAAAGACACGTTGTTTGTTCTTTTTTAATGAAACCTTGGTCCTTGCTCCTTTAATTGAAACAAAATTAGGGCTTGAATTACATTTTTCGAGGAGTTATAATCTTGGAAAGATGGGGTGGAATTATTCACTATTTTTCACGAAATTTCTGACACCTATATTTTCGACATTAAAGAATTATTTTTAAACCGAAAAAATGTGTTTGTTTTATTAATTAAAAAAAAATTCATAACAAATCTGAGGAAAAAAAAACAGGTATAAAAGGTGAAAAATAAAATAAAAAATAAATAAAATCTGAAAAAGATATCATTAATTGTTTGTTAATATAAAATAAAAGGAATACAAAAGTTAACATGTTTTATATATTAATGTATTTATATATTAAATTTAAAAAAAAAAAGTAGGTTATATACATCAGCACCCACCCCCCATCGCTGCCTCATATTTGCTTGTTAAACTCCGATAATAACAAAATTACAGCTAAAAGGCGACCACATAAAATAAAACTCCCAATTCCCAAAACGGAAATCGAAAAAAGAGCCTGCTGAATTATTTAATATCAATTAAATAATAGATATATCTATTTAAAATGTTGCATGGTTTGCATTATTTTGATTTCTTTTAATTATTTCTTGTTTTTCTAGTTTTATTTTAATCACTAAAAAAAACACTGTCTGAAAACAAAATAAATAAAAACGTTACTATATATATATATATATATATATATATATATATATATATATATGTGTGTGTGTTTTCCCGGTTTCAAGAATACTAGTTTCATTTTGTGTGGTTGCCTTTTGATTTTTCTAACTCGATAACAAAATCCCCTGAACCAATATAAGTAACCAAACCAGGGGGGGGGGGCTGATCTATATAAGTAATAGCAAATAAAAAATAGTTTATGAAAACTGATGTTTTTATTTATTTTTTTTTTTTAAAGATTTTAAATGCAATTAAATTTCATGAAATGATCTGCTGACATTTTAATTAGTAACGGTCGGATAGCGCAAATATTATCACAACGGCTTGAAAGATTGTGAGATTATTTTTCGATTTAGATCAGCTAAGATGGCGTAGCATTTCATGGCCTTTTCAAACGACATCGACGAATACATATCTCTTTCACCGCCATTGTCTTTTTGATTGTTATTATTATAATTATTATACGAACTATTGTTGCTAGAGTTATTCAAGTCGTTACTGCCACGATATTTTGTGTTAATTCCCGTCGAGCGATTGCTGTGACTGCTGGACGATTTATATTTACCGAGTGTAATGTCTTTGCTATGTGAACCTGAAATGTTATGGCTGCTCGAAGTATAGCTAGAATTGTTCGCAAGATGATGTTTAGTGACGTTACAATTGGAAAGGTTTGTCGTGCAGCGACTATTTGGTGCCGAACAGATGCTAACTGTGACATTAGTAAGAGGTTTGTCGCCGGCGCGGCCATAGCTCGAGGAAGAAGCAATGGACGAGTTTTTAGTGTCGGTAAATCCATCTTCTTTCTTGATCTGGAGGCCATGATGGTGAGAAGATGAAGACTGGTTGTTGTTTTGATAATGATCGGATAGTTTCCTAGTTTTTGATCTGGTCCTGGTTCCAGTCGTGGCAGAAGTAGTACCAGATCCACGGGGTCGGCCACGTTTCTTCTTCTTAGGTGTATTATTACTATTAGTATCAATACCGTCTGTTTTGGGAACGACCGTCCGATTTCGTTCCCTTTGTCTGACTTTTCTTTTAACATGGCGACTTAGTTCTGTTGTGATCACATAATAATTCGGTCTTTCGCGTGTTAATCGGCGTGGTCTGCGTCGAGGTTCTTCTGGGGTGTTGTCGTCGTCCCCCTTTTTCGTTTCCTCTGGAGCGGATCCATCAAGTTGCCCCATGGCTTCCTCTGCTTCTTCCTTCAGTAGGATCTTGTTTCTCGTCGCAAACTGGTGGCCGCACGTACAGAACTTACAAGCAACAGGTACATTCTCCTCACACTGGGGGCACCGTTTCACGACCGTGCGATCGAACCGTTTGCGAACCATCACCGGGGAGGTGCCTGACTCGCTTTTTAAAATTGTGTTATTCAGCTTGAATTTTTTTTTTACACGTCCGTTTATTTATTTATTTATTTTTTTAAATTAATTTTTTTTTTCAAAAATTTTAATTTATTTTTTTTCATTCCTCAATTTTAAATTTGATTTCAATTTCATTTTTTTTATAAATAAAATTTAAAAAATTAAAAAAACAAAAAAAAAATAGCAAAACAAACTTGCTTTATTTCCGCAGGTTTGTCAAAAAAAAACTTTCAAAATTTAAAATAAATTAAATATAAATATAGATATATAAATAAATACTCCTTCGGTAACTTAATAATAAACACCAACGTCCATTCCAAGAAAGAATTATTTCAAAAATAAATTTAGAGATTTTTAAATAATTTTAAATGTATAAAAAAAAAATTTAACTTTTTTTTTTTTTTTTTTTTTTTTGAAAATTGAAGAGGTTGAAAATTGTCGATATTAGAATAACTTTGGAATGCCGGAAGTTGGAATAACTGAATTATGGGTAAAGAATGGCTGACAAAGTTGCTAAGAAACAGAAAAATTAACCAATCAACACTTCTGACTGATGACAAGTCAATGGTGCAGCATTTGAAATAATAAAAGAAATTAAAAACTGCTGCTACATTACTTCAGGTTTTGTTTGTTTTTACTTACTGACATGGCAGTAGTAGTAAAATTACAAACAAATAACTACTACTACACCTGCGACAGGGAACACGATGCTTTCGCATGTCATCGACGTTCTTCAACCCTACAAACATTGACGTCGGCTACTAGTATACAACTGATAATCGGGCTTTCTGCTAAAATTTGAGTAGTTCTTTTAACAATGCTTCATGTACATTTTTCTTGAAGGCATTCTTCTGGGTAATTTTTGTTCACATTTGTTATTTAATTAAATTATCGACAAGTAATCTTTTACGTTTTATAAACCTAGACTTTGCTTCTAAATTATTTAAAAAATTTTGTGTATAAAAATCGGTAAAAGTTAATTTGCGCCCACGCAATGCGTGGCATCACAATACCTTGAAATACCTGGATTTTTTTTTTATCTATTATATAAAGGCAAAATTAGAGATGAGTAACTAGCGCCCTCCCTAACGATAATCTACGGTTTTTTTTTTTGGTTTTTTTTTGTCCTAGTGCACTTAATGATCCGCGCTATTTTTAAATCGTATTTCCAAGTTTAATTAAAGTTTTATGGTTTTTTTTTTTATTCAATTGTAAGGTTAAAGTATAGAATATGTACAAAACATCCTCCCTCCTCGTGTTAAGAATGGCTTTTAAATAATATCGTTATTATTTCACCATGGATCAATAAGTGCGCTAGTACCGTTTTTTTTTTTGTTTTTTGTTTTTTTAGTTTACGTGTAAATATTTTGAAAAGCTTGAGGAAAAATGAAGAAACACTTATCTAGAATTTATAGTGGGCGATCTCAGTTTGACATATAAATTTAACGTATAATAATTGATCATTTTCAAAGTCATATAATCAGAATTTTGTGTGTGTTAAGGGATAGACGTTTGTGGGATGATTTTATGCTGAAAACCCCTCTTGTAGGCCTATCATTAACCTTAAGTCTGAGTGGCAATAGACCCTGTCCCTCACCTTCGAAAAAACTTTAGGGTTTGTTTTACTGTACACATAGATTCGAAAAAGTTGTCACAAAACAAATATATAACAAATAAATGCTATCAAAGGCAAGATAAGTTACTTTTCTACGCAACTGGATATGTTTTTAGTGTGTATATTTAATGTAACATGTTTATTCAGCTCGAAAAACATACAGTGTTTACCGATGTATTGGAAAACTTAAAATGGCAGCCGACTCTCTCTTTGAGGCGTTAAGTTTGGGAAAATGAGTTATAAATAAAATAAAAAACAGACAAAATACTGTTAGAAACTCGCTCAATATATGTTACCGTGACATAGGCTGACATATATTCGGCGGGTTTTTAACAGTATTTTGACTGTTTTTTTATTTATAATTCCTTTTCCCAAACTTACCGTCTCCGAGAGAGAGTCGGCGGTACTGGTCGCGGTAAGAGTTCCCTGCCGAACACCCTAAAAAAACAATGACTTCTCCCCACGCAGGCGCAAAGGACATGTTTTAGTTGCCATAGTAACAAAACGTAAAACGATCCTTAATTTTTATCGACATTGTTTTACTGTTTATGAATATTGAAATAAAATACATTACTACACATTTATTAATAATATCTCACTTTTAATCACTTTTATCGACTTTTTTTTTACTTTTTAATAGCATTTTCTTTTTAAATGACAACGTTAATGTTTATGAATATTGAAATAAAATACATTACTACAAGATCAAAGTGTAGTATCTGTTCTTCATTGCTGCACTTTATTTTCTTGTTCTCTTTCGGTGGAGGAGAAATCCTTCACGACTGAGACAATTTTTATTTTTGTACCTTTTCTCCACGTTAAAAAACGACCCTGGTGTCTAACTCTGTTCCGTGGGGAGGCATAGTAAATAGGTACAACAATAGTTATCGACCCCGGTTCTTTGGCTGACAAACGACATCTGTCGGCGATTCTTGAAACTAAATTACACGAAAATGCTATTATAAAGTAAAAAAAAAAGTTTAAAAAAGTCGATAAAAGTGATTAAAAGTGAGATATTATTAATAAATGTGTAGTAATGTATTTTATTTCAATATTCATAAACATTAACGTTGTCATTTAAAAAGAAAATGCTATTAAAAAGTAAAAAAAAAAAGTTTAAAAAAGTCGATAAAAGTGATTAAAAGTGAGTCCTTTGCGCCTGCGTGGGGAGAAGTCATTGTTCTTTTAGGGTGTTCGGCAGGGAACTCTTACCGCGACCAGTACCTCGGGCGCCATTTTGAATTTTTCCAATACATCGGTAAACACTGTATGTTTTTCGAGCTGAATAAACATGTTACATTAAATATAAACACTAAAAACATTCAGTTGGGTAGAAAATTAACTTATCTTGCCTTTGATAACATTTATTTGTTCTATATTTGTTTTGTGACAACTTTTTCGAATCTATGTGTACAGTAAAACAAACCCAAAAATCCTTTAAAAGATAAATATTAGTTTTCTGGGACTATTTCAAAGATAATTAGTAAAGTAAAGTCCTAAGATATTGAATTAAATTAAAAAAAAAAAAAACACCTTGTTTTTACAAAACATAAATTAATTAGCCCAAAAACCGAGTGATTCTGGCGTTCGCAAAACGCAACAAACTAAAATTTTGTTACCACGAAAATTACGAAGGCCCAAAATTTCAAGCAGTCGAAAATGACGTCATGTAATTAAAAGGGAGGAACTTCATTTTTTTCCCAGTCGCGCGCATCCGTACATTTTTTTTCTGAACGTTTGTATTAATTTTTGCATTTTTTAATTTAATTATTTTTCTATGTTCCTGTTTTTAAATTAAGTTTTGTTTTAATTATTGTTCAATATTATATAAAAAATATGTTACGCTGAAAGTTTCATATTCTTGCGAGCAAGGAAATTATTAAAATCTTGCATATAAAAATTATGCGAAACCCGTAATTATAAAAAAAAAAGTAGAAATATTTTTTGCAATTATAATTTTTTGGTGTGAAAATATTAAATAAGCAATGCTTAATTCGGTACTCATGCAGAGAGTGATCCGTGCTGAAATAATAACGTTATTATTTAAAAAGCCATTCTTAACATGGGGAGGGATGGTGTTTTGTACATATTCTGTACTTTAACCTTACAATTGAATAAAAAAAAACATATAAAACTTTAATTAAACGTGAAAATACGATTTAAAAAATAGTGCGGATCACTCTCTGCATTAGCACCCTTAATTCAATCGTAATATTGGTAGTTTGAGAAATTCATTTTTCTTCGAGTTATAGAATTCATTAATACGGATTTAGGGTCTTTTTTCGTAATGTTCCTATAAAAATTCTTTTATTTTATTTTTATTGTTACAAATTACGATGCTTTATTTATATAAAAAAAAAAAGCAAAAATAAATTCTTGCATATTTTATTTACTACTGAAAACCATAACTTTAGTAAAGGTATTTTTTGTTTAAACAAAATAATACATTTCCACTAAGATTTAAGTAAACATAATTAGTTCGTTATATTCCGCGATCATTATTTGATAAATACTGAAAATTTCATTAAAATTGGTTAATTTCCTGATTTTTGGTGATTTTTTTAAGTAAAGGAAGGGGTCAAAATGTTTATACATTTTGAGCATCAGCATTCATTTTGCCTGTACCTAGATATTTAACTAAAACATGTTTAAAAATTATCTAGTTGAAAGTGTGTGATCAATTTATATGCGAAACTGATCTCTCACTCTAAATCCTCAAATAATTCTTAACCCTTCTCCAAGTTTTTTAGGGTGTTCACACGTAATCGCCTAAAAAAGTAGAATCTCATTTTTGAGTGGAGGGGGATTTAGCTGAGGGTTCTCATTTACAATAATATTTAAATAAATAACAATATGTGGGGCAGGAGTTCATTTAACTACATAAATTTAACGCAAAATTGTTACCCAGTTCTTGACTACGTAAAGTAGAACAGAACGAATAACCATTTTCTTGTATTTACGAAACAATTACGCATTTTTATTTGTATTCACAACTACTAGAATATTTTAGATTTTGTACTTGCCTTTTTTTTTTCAGCAGAAGGAAAAACAACAGTATCCTTAAAAATAAAAACATGCACTTTATTAACTCCAACACTAAGCGTAAGTCTTGTTTGACAATACAAAAGGAAAAAAAATGAAGGTTGCAACACGATGAAAAACTTCTAAAATAGACGAGTAGTTGTAAAGGAAATGAAAAACTGCTTTGCTAGAGTTCACATTCACTATTTATCTAAATATATTATTAAAATATATAAAATCTTAGAATGTCAATAATGTAATTTTTCATATATAAATTATTATCATGTCTGATGACCTAAAGAAAACAAACACATACTGTTGACTTTTTATTATACAATGAAAGATTTCTTTCCGAATTCAGTTCAGGTGGAGGGGTCAGACTTAGATGGTTGTCTGACTTCCTTTTTACTTTTTTGCTTTCTTTCCCTACTTATAATTGATCCACGGTTAGAAAAAGACACTCACTAACTTTTGCATGACAGGATAGAAGTATATAAATTTACTTTTATATGTAAATAAATACGACGCATTGTTTTTTTAGAGTGGAGGGTTTTATTTTTTTGTTTAATATAGGATAATCACGCATTTCTAGATCAGCAAGTCCTCCATCTGCAACATGAATCATGTTCACGTTTTCTTTTTTTCTTTTTTCTTTTTTTACGTCTAAAATCAACATTACTTCATATCATCTTTTTCTGCGAATAGCCCGTCTCAATTAGAGCTGAAGATCACGTTATATATTTTTGCCTTTGAAGGTGTCTGTTGAGGAAAATAATGTTAAATCTGTACTTTGCCTGTAGTAGATGATATGGATGTTAGGAGTGCCCATGCCAGAAATGAAACATCATTCTGAAGTGACATTTCTGAATTTTTGAGATTGGTTATTCATATTATTTAGATTGGTTATT
Organism: Euprymna scolopes; assembly: GCF_053919585.1. Taxonomy (NCBI): domain Eukaryota; kingdom Metazoa; phylum Mollusca; class Cephalopoda; order Sepiida; family Sepiolidae; genus Euprymna; species Euprymna scolopes. The sequence continues at coordinate 37,991,323 of NC_136483.1, read as the reverse complement.
CATATTATTTAGATTGGTTATTCATATTATTTAGATTGGTTATTCATATTATTTAGATTGGTTATTCATATTATTTAGATTGGTTATTCATATTATTTAGATTGGTTATTCATATTATTTAGATTGGTTATTCATATTATTTGGATTTAGCAGACTACTGTTCTTATCTTGAGTGCAATTTTCACAATGTTTCGGTCGATGTAACCTCCGACCTTCTTCGGGTGTATCTGGTTGAACTCGGGAATGTTTCGGTCATGATGGGAATTTGGATGGAATTTCAAACAGAACCCTTTATTTACTTCACGGGAGTAACATACTCTTGTTCCATAAGCCATGACTTGATAAGTAATTCACAATTGTATTTTTCGGTTGCCCACACCAAGAATTGAATCTTCAATCTTCAGGAGAATATCACTTTTACAATTGATTTTTTCAAGAACCACTGCGCTACGTGTCCTTGCGGGTAGTTCCTTAGTTCAGCAGAAATATTCCCGAGTTTGACAAGATACACCTGAAGAAGGTCAGAGGTTATATTGAACAAAACGTTATGAAAATGATACTCAAGATGAGAATAGTATTCCAATGAATCCAAATAATACAAATCTTTCTGAAGTGTTTGAACAACCATGACCACATCTTAGCCTTTCTATCAGTTTCTCCAGGTTTTGTGTTCTTGTTGTCGAACAGAGATGGAATCAGGGAACTCTGTGAAGAAGGATCAGTTTTATGACTCCTTTCTTTGACTCCTTCTTTAAAGTCAGCTAGTTTAGTTGACTTCCTGATTCTGCTAGTATATATGGTTAGCAGCTTGCCTAACCACTTGACATTCTGTAGACCTGTAAATACACCCAGACCTCAATCTTGTACATGTTCATCTGGTCATCCAATTCCTTCCAGATATAATGCCATCAACAAGTCATCCCCATGCTGAAGTCTTGTCACCAACCTCATCCTTTTTAGCCACAACACCAGTAAATAACTTCAACATGTAGCCGCTTAGGCGAACTTTTGCCATCTCCTAAATAGCTCGTATTAAAATCAAATAAAAACTCAAACATAGATTTTTTACTCTTTCTCCTCACTGTCTTATTCAACCCTACTCAACTCTTTTATCCTTCTTCTAATTGCTTTCTCTTTGTCTGATATGTCTGTATTGTTAGTTTGACTTCAATTAGGCCCTGTCGGTGGGGCATTAGAATACGCCGACTGCCTCCCCTGCAGAGGGTAAATGTCCCTCAATGGGGGTCCTGGATATGACCTTAAACTATATCTAGTGGTGAGGGCCCCAGCTTGTGGGCTTTGGGGAGTGTGGAGCCACCCTTTAATTACCATTGCTCCCAGGTCCACTCTGACCCGGAGTGGTAATACCTGTTAGGGTCCCAACTATGGGTTAAATAGAAACTAACGTGAAAACAACAAATATATTCTATTAAAAAAAAATTTTCTTCAAAATCTTTGGATTCCGCATTAAATAACCCAAAAAGGGTTGATATGCCGTAAAACAAAAACAACCAACGACTTCAATTAAAAGTCACACTGACTCATTGATAAAGCATATGAGAGTGCAACCTTCCTACTTCAGTCAAGCATAGAATATTCATCATGAAAACAAATGAGTGTATGAGTTGTGTTTGAAAGCTATGACAATGCAGTTTTTGTAAAAAAAAACGCTGTTGGATATGAGAGAAGGTAAACAAAATAAATGACTATATTGAAAGATTTCAATAATTTTCCATTATCAATTATTTACCAACGTATGATAATATCATAGCGTTATGTTCTTTAAATTTTCAAGATAAACCTCATCTTCAGAAAGAAGAAAAATAATACATACAACCATTGCATTCAGGTGTGTTTATATCAGGAGCCAGAAGTCATAAGATACCTCTTGCCTTAGGTTCACAGAGAATCATAAATTATTGTTAAAATATGAGCTTTTTATTTATTTTTTTTTTATTACATTTTCACCCCAAACAAGGCACATTGCCACTTTGGTGTAGGGGGCTACTATCAGGGGAAACATCTACTGGGGTACTATGTAGGGATTTGGGCAGCGAGATGTTGGTTCACGTTGCACTTGAACTTATGCATGTCAGTACAGTTGGGGAAGCAGTGACCTGAAATGGAATTCCAAAGTCTAGCAGTTCTGGGGAAGAAACTACTGGAGTAGAAAGATCTTTTACATCTAGGGATCTCTATAGTGTGAGGGTGGGATTTTGCAGCTTGTCGGGTCTGTCGAGGGTATTTACGTCGTGGGGGCACAAGTGCTTGCAGTTCATCAGAGCATTCACCATTATAATACTTGTAGAACAGGCAGAGGGATGCAACGTTTCGTCGATGGGACAGAGGCTGAAGCTTAGATGCCAGTTTAGGGCCTATCAGATTTGCGACTCTCTTTTGAACCCTGTCAAGGAGCGAGAGACTAGTAGCCGATGCACCAGCCCAAATATGACAGCAATACTCCATACATGGGCGAATAGTGGCTTTGTAGAGGTACAGGATACTTTCGGGTGTTAGAAGTTTTCTAGCAGGGTAGAGAGAGCCCACCTTCCTCGCAGCGGCCCTGGCAATGCTCTCGATGTAATTGTTCCAGCTCATGTTTCCTGTGAGCGTTAGGCCAAGGAGCTTGAGAGACGTACTCTCAGATAAAGAGTCGTTGGCCATTGCTATAGGTGGTAGAGAAGGTTTCTTGTAATTATTGAATGAAACCAGTTTTGTCTTGGCGGTATTGAACGTGACCATCCATTTTTGTCCCCATTCCACTACTGATTGGAGGTCATCCTCTCGTGTTTCTGCCATTTCTTTAGATATATGTTCATTTGTTTTCCTGTCGTGCCTGCTATAGAGTGTGGTGTCATCAGCATATATACCCATCTCAGAGGCAATTTTGTCGGGGAAGTCATTTATGAATATCAGGAACAGCAGAGGTCCAAGGATAGATCCCTGGGGCACTCCCGCATTTATATCATATTGTTTAGATGTACGACCGTCGAGGACAACCTGGATTTTTCTCTTATCTAAGAAGGATTTAATTATATTAAGTATTCTACCAGTGATACCGTATGATCTAATCTTCCTGAGGAGACCCTTATGCCATACCCTGTCTTGGATATATCTAGAGCTACCACTCTGCCCTCTCCCGCTTTGTCCAGTGAATGGTATATGTGTTCAGAGATTACAGTGAGGATGTCTGCCGTGAAACGGGCTTGTCTAAATCCATATTGTTGGTCGGTCAGAAGTTTAGCATCTGTAGGGTGCTGGACTAGAGCATGGTTAATTAAGGTCTCAAATATTTTGGCAAAAAGTGGGAGGAGGCTAATAGGGCGATAATTTAATGGGTCAGTTCTTTCGCCAGAATTCTTGACTACTGGTACCACAGAAGCAGTTTTCCAACAGCCCGGAAAGCAAGATTCATTAAGGCATTTGTTGTAGAGTTTGGAGAGAACTGGAGCTACTTCGGCTGAGCACTTTTTTAATAGCACAGCTGGAATGAGGTCGGGTCCACATGCTTTTGAAGTGTCAAGGTTTTTTATGATAGCATGCACCTGAGCAGGGGTGATTATTAGATCGTCAAGCGTGGCGTCTGTCCGCATAGGAAATTGAGGTAGGGGGTGGTTTAGAGGGTCCAGTGTGGAGTTTGAGGCAAACCGACTGGCAAGCATGTTAGCCTTCTCGGTTGCTGAGCAAAGAACCTTGTGATTGTTGGTTAGTGGAGGAATTGTTGATTGCCCATTATTTACTACACTGTTGTAGATTTTCCAGAAGTCACGAGTTCCTAGTTTTTGTGCTTCGATGCGTTTTTAGTGGTTTCCGTAAATTCCCTCTTAGCTGTCGCTATTTCTTTCTTAACGTTACTTCTAGCTTCTATGTACTTCTGTCTGTTTGAACTGGACTTATGTCGGTTAAACCTGCGGAATGCATGCTGCCTTTGAGCAATGGCAGTTGCGCAAGTCGAAGTAAACCATTGGGGAGAGTGGGGCTTGCTATAGAATTTCCGCATGGGAACATGCGCTTCGATTGCAGTTTTGAACCATTCAGTGGTCTCGGTTGCACTGTTCAGCAGGAAGAGAAAAAATATTTCCCCATGGGGTTTCTCTGATAAGATCTCTGATGGCTTCTCAGTCAGCCTTTTTATAATATCTCGTTGTTTTGAGCACTTGCTCTTCAGTTTTGGGTCTAGAGTTTAGGGCGATTTCAACCATTATCACCGCATGATCAGCGTTCCCAAGTGGACTGTCGGCTTTCGTTACACAGTCATCAGGAACTGTGGTCAAAAACAGATCTAATAGTGATGCGTGTTGTTCTTCCTGATCAGGGAAGCGGGTTGGAAAAGTAACAATTTGCGATAGGGAGTGAGATACAGAGAAACTATGAGTTGCGCTGCCTGCTGCATCTGTGTAAGTAGAGAATCCAAGCCAGTTTTTATGATGAACATTAAAGTCACCAAATACATGTACTTGGGCGCTAGTGTCTAAGGAGAGTGCTGTGTCTATGCTGTCAGATACTTTGTTTATTATGGTGCAGTCTTGGGTCGAGGGAGAGCGGTAGAGAAAGTAAAAGTAGCTAATGTTGTGTTGCATGATTAGTCTAAAGCACATAAAGGCTTGATCATCCGTTTCTAGGTTTGTTTCTCTAGTCAAGGGAAGGGTATTACGAATGTAAACTCCAAGTCCGTGCATATGTCTGTGAGAGTCCTTACGGCAGAGTGGGAGATATCCAGGCATGTTAAAGTAGTTAGAGGGGATGGAGGAGTGTAGGTTAGTCTCACTTAGTGCTAAGATATCCGGGGTATTTGTTAGGAGAAATGCTTCAACATCAGCTAAATTAGTTCTAAGCCCACGGATATTTGTGAATGCAAGCCTCAAGGGAGGAGGCAAGTTGGATTTGTTTGACCCTAAGCCTGGTTTAAGCTTATTTTTATATTGTACTGTCATAATTTTTTTTTAACGAGTTTCAGTTAGGTTAGGGAAGCCGAACAGGAGGTTATGCAGAGTATCACACATGCATCACAAGTAGACCATCAGCTGACCCTCCATCAACTAGGACTGTGGCCTCAGGAAAGCCCACCGGGGATGAGTGCAGGGTCCCTTTCCATGCGCGCCATGGCACTGCAAACATCCCAATATTATACAACTGTTGATGGAGTAGCCGCTCTAAGCGCTACCAAAGAGTTAGGGCACCTGTACTACCAGTTGGAAACAGCAGCCAGTAACTGTCAATCCGGTACCCTCAATATAATTATGTATTTTGTGTTTGATATTATTAAATTAATTAGTTAGAATATTTTACCAGTAATAATTATATTATTGTTATGTGCTTTTATTCTGTTTCCCTTGTCTCATATTCAACAATGTTTTTCTATAAAACTGCATTTGCACTTCCTACAACAATTTACACATTACACATAAAGCTTCAAGCAAAGTACATCTTTCTATAACAAAAAAGTAAAAAAAAAAAAAAAAAAAAACACTGATAAATTTTATTTATGCTTTTATTTATGGCTTCCCCGAAAAAAATATTTGTAAATATTAAATTCATAAACCTCATTAAAATTCCCTTTTGTACAAAGCCTGGTATCTTTATTAAATCCAATCAAATTTGTGGAAAAAAATAGCAAACTGCAACATGCAATGTAAAAAGAAAGCCTGAATGTTTGTCCAAAGCCACTATAAATATGATAGGCTTCGGTACATCATCTGGCAGGGTGTTCCACCGAGTAGAAAGTTTGGTTTGGTTGTTTTGTTTTACTCATATTAATCGTTTTTCAGATTATTTAATATCAAATGTAAAAAAGTGTTTTTGCTTCAAATTGTTTATATCTTCAAATATTTATTCATGGTGTTTGGTTTGGTTGTTTTGTTTATGGCATTTCAATCCTTTTTGAGTTATTTAATACCAAATTAATTTGGAAAAAAGGTCTTATACTTCAAGTTGTTTATAGCTTCAAATCATGGTGTTTAGTTTGGTTGTTTTTAGAGAAAAATAATTTTTTTCTTTTGGCTTTACAGAACATGATTGAATTTGGCAAAGGGAAATGAAAACAAAAAAAAAACAATGACATTAATGTTTGGTGCATTTAAGTAAAGAAGCCAATATCTTCAGACAGTCTGATCTGGTAGCATCTATTGAGACAAAAGAAACAATGGTATTTTTTTTTTTTGGAAGGTGTAAAAACTCCTTAAAAGGTAGATTTAAACTCTTGTTGATGATGTTGTATGCCAGAATTGGATTCCTTCGCATCCTCTGCTGCTCAAGTGATGGGGTATAATCATCCTATCGAGGGACGCAACATTTAAATAATCTGTTATTAAGTTTGTTGTTTTATGTACATTGATTGCCTTATGATATTAGCTGATATAATATAGAAGCTTTTTTTTAAAAAGTTTCTACTTAAAATGTGTAAAGAGGAAAGTCTCGTATGGTAGTTAGTACTGAAATTAACTTTTTAGAATCTTAGTCAATGTATGTGAAGTGAAATTAAGTTGCCTTTTGTGTTTATGACGTATCATTTCATTAAGATCAGATTGTTCATGAATTGATGTTGGTTAATTCATGCTATATTTAGTTCTAGCAACTGAATTTTTATGTTTGTTTTATTTAGCAATCATTCTTGTATTGGAATCTGATTTTAATTAAACAGGAAAAAATTAATACTACTGCAACATCTGCGAGATAGTGTTCCCATCGTATACCAGCACTTAAAAGCAAAAAAGTGAGTTTGCAGCAGACCAAAGAGGCCTTCAACACTATCTCTATCTCTACTATTATATAAAAAGAACTTTGCCTCTGTGTATGTGTGAGTTCGTTCCCTATGGACTCGAAAATGGCTGGGTACCTGGCATTGTTCAGCAACAGGTTTTGCATCGAAATGTCTTCAATAAGTATCGATAATCAAAATAATCTGATAGAACATACGATTTTAACCAAAGTTAACACCTTACACAGCCTAACATCACAAGTATATTTAAGAAGTTTTATTACAACACAGGTCAAAAGGCTCAACATATAAAATCAATAGTAGGTTCTTTGATATGACAGGGGTGCGTTCAAAATTAATGTTTCTGCTTAAAACACAATTACATCATGATATGTGACTTTTTATTTTAAACTAAAATTCAAGCCATTATCACCGCACAAACAGTAAGGCCAAGCATATAAAATCAACAGCAGGTTCTTCGATACAATGACGTATTCAAAATGAATGTTTTTGCTTAGAGCACAATTGAAGCATGATACTTGACTTTTGCATTTTAAACTTTAATTCAAGTCATTATATATAAAAAATAATTTTATAAATTCTCTACAGTGCAATGTAGATAACAATGTATTGTAGACTAAGTTACTGAGAGAGTCATGTGAAGCTTCCTCTCCCTTCACCACGGTGTGCCCACAACTAGAGCAGGCAATCAATTGATTTGGTTGAAAAATGGACGATTTCACCAATTTCAATGACAATAAAAATATAAGAGGGTGAAACATTTGTTGATCATCATTCAATCCCGGGCAACATAGGGTCCCCTTGGTAGTAGTTGACTATGTTCCGATTTTTGCTCATCACTTATGACCAATTTGTAGCATTGTGATTTTATCTGGAGGAGTAGAGTAGATGTTTCCTCTGATAGTAGCCCCCTACACCAAAGTGGCAATGTGCCTTGTTTGGGGTGAAAATGTAATTTAAAAAAAAAAATGTATTTAGAAGATCTGTAATATTGATTTTTTTTTCATTGGAGTTCTCTCTTCCTGGTTTTGTCATATTCGTCATTAGAGGAGTCAGTAATTAGATTTACTTCCAGGGCTTGTTCAGTGAGGGTTTGATCGTCATTATTGGTTTCCCATTCTAAGACCTCATTCTCAAAATCTAGCCAAAATGGATCACCTTCCTTCATAACAACGTTCATTAGATATTTATTTTTGCCAGTGGCTTTACCAGCTCTACTGATCACATTCAGTTTCTTCCATTCTTGGTCTTCATCATTGGTGAATTTGCATATTATAGTTTGGTCTGGTTTAGGCAGTTGCACAGATTTAGTGATCATTTTTGGTAGTGTGTCACATGCATTGGCTCCATTCTGTTCAGGATTATCATCAGTTTCACTCCCGTCATCTGCTGGCATATATCCACTTGTTGTGTTATTATTTTGGTTCTGAGGTTTTATTTGTCCACTGGTGTCATGGTGCTCAGAGGTGTTATGATGTGTGTCAGGATATAAAATTAAGCGAGAGGGATGCACTCTAACATATGTGGCTCTATGTTTTACCAGTACTTGTTTATGTTCCCAGCCTATGACAGCACCAGGACCAAGCCATCTATCAGATTCATTTCTTTTAAAAAGGACAAGGTCACCATTTTTGTATTGATCAGTTATGGTGGTCCTCACCTGATGACGAAGGGCTCATCTCAATTTCTCAGAGGCTTCACACTCTATGAAACCTTTCCTTGCAGCATGCATTGCATTGAGGTTGTCAGCAACAATTTGGCTAGTACTTACACCTTCTAGTGCAGGAAGTTGATCATTCAAAAGGGAAGGCAGGTTAGGATTTTTACCAAAAACTAGCTGGTTAGGACTATAACCATATGAATTGTGAAGTGCATTCTTGGCATTGACAGCCCAGATGTTAAAGTGAAATAAATAATGTCCAGCCGATGATGTCGTAAATGGAAGATGTTTATTCAGAGTACCGACGCATGCAACTTGTCTCGAAGAGAAGTAAAGAACTGTCTGTCTCCCTTCCGCCCCCTGGTAGCCCTCCTCCAATACAAGGGGAGATCATCAGTCTTTCCTTGGGCAGGGTAACTAGGATGGGACATTAACACTTCCCTACTTTCCTTTCTGGTACTAAGGATGGACTTTCAGGAGACAGCATCAAAAAGTTATCTGTAGAGAAAAGAAAAGAGGAAATGGTTGAACAAAATTTTATGGCTCCACATTTTAAAATTAGACTGATGATTCCTTTGGTTCAGATGTTAATACAAGAATTTTAAAGGAGGGGACTCCCTTTTTGGTTAAACCATCAGCAATCTGTTTATCAGTGGGTATCCAAGATATCTCTGCAATTTCTCCTCTGTCAACCATTTCTCTAAGAATTGCCATTTCAATTTGCAGTCTTTTATCAAGTATTTGTGAGGTAGAATGCACCGCATCATACAAACAGGAATTGTCTGTTTTGCATGTTATCTTGATATTAGTAGGGTTATCTTCCAGTTGTAACACAAGAGAGTCACTACTTATCAAGGTTTTAAGGCCACTCAAGGATAAAGGGTTACTGAGTGTATGGTAGTCATCAATACAGCAATGAAGTAATCATTAGTCGTGGGAATTTGGTATAATTTGCATATTTAAGGGGACGGCTTGGCAAGATGGATGATTTGAGCATTCATGTCGAGACTGACGCAGAGTATCAGACAGACTTTCTGGACATCATTAAAAATGCATACTACAATATTTTGACAACAAGTAAAACAAGCACGAATGATTATTGCTGATACAAAGGAAGATGAGAAGATTGCCGCTGCCACTTATTAAGCCTCACCATTGACAGAGACAAGACAATGTGAGATTGTCTGCTATAAGTTCTCTGAATCCAATCACATGACCAATGGTAAGTACAGGAAATGATTGATCAATCACAGCAGTTATGTTAAAGGGTGCGATTATTCTGAATTAATGAAACCAGTCATGTTGCATCAGAGTTTCAAAGATGTGCTTCAGGGGAGAGAATTCATCAGTCAGTGTCAGCTTACTCTCCAAGGAAGTGAAAAACGAGACACTGCCAATAGCTGGCATACTTTGTCAATGAAATGTAAATAATAGGCAGTCAACGATTCCTCCACTATCAAACAATCATGAAGTTGCTTGCATGGCAATCGACAAGGCTAATCTGCTTGCCAGTCGGTTTGCCTTAAACTCCACACTGGACCCGGCACACCACTTCCTCCCCGACTTTCCTTTGCAGACAGACGCCACACTAGACGATCTGAAAATCACCCCTTCTCAGGTGCATGGTATCATAAAACACTCAGACACCTCAAAAGCATGTGGATCCGACCTTATCCCGGCTGTGCTATTAAAAAATGCTCTGCTGAGGTTGCTCCAGTTCTCTCCAAACTTTACAATAAATGTCTTAACGAATCTTGCTTCCCTGACTGCTGAAAAATCGCTTCTGTGATACCAGTTTTCAAGAATTCTGGTGAAAGAACTGACCCACTAAATTATCGCCCCATTAGCCTCCTCCCGCTTTTTGCCAAAATATTTGAATTCTTAATTAATCAAGCCCTAGTCCAACACCTAACAGCTGCTAAACTCCTGACCGACTAATAATATGGATTTAGGCAAGCCGTTCCACAGCAGATATCTTAACTGTAATCTCTGAACGTATAAACCGTTCACTGGACAAAACAGGGGAGGGTAGAATGGTAGCCCTCAATATATCTAAGGCTTTTGACAGGGTATGACATGATGGTCTTCTAAGGAAAATTAAATCATATGGTATCACTGGAAGAATACATAATGTAATTAAATCCTTCTTAAGTAAGAGAAAAATTCAAGTTGTCCTCAACGGTTGTACATCTAAACAATATGATATAAATGCGGGAGTACCTCAGGGGTTTATCCTTGGACCTTTATTATTCTTAATATTCATAAATGACCTCCCTGATAAAATTGTTTCTGAGATGGGTATATTTGCTGATAACACCACTCTATAACAGGCACGAGGGGAAAACAAATGAACACATATCTAAGGAAATGGCAGAAACACTAGAGGATGACCTCCAATCTGTAGTGGAATGGGCACAAAAATGGAGGGTCACATTCAATGCTACCAAGACTAAGCTTGTTTCCTTCAATAACTACAAGAAACCTTCTCTACCACCAATAGCAATGGCTAAGAACACATTACCTGAAAGTACTTCCTTTAAACTCCTAGGCCTGACGTTTACAGGGAACATGAACTGGAATAGATACATTGAGAGCATGGCCAAGGCTGCTGCTAAGAAGGTGGGCTCTCTCTACCGTGCTAGAAAATTACTTATGCCTGAAAGTATCCCGTACCTCTATAAGGCCACCATTTCCCCATGTATGGAGTACTGTTGTCACATTTGGGCTGATGCATCTGCTGCTTGTCTCTCACTCCTGGACAGGGTTCAAAGAGTCGTCAACCTGATAGGTTCTGAACTATCATCTAGGCTTCAGCCTTTGTCCCATCAACGAAATTTTGCATCCCTCTGCCTGTTCTACAAGTACTTTAATGATGAATGCTCTGACGAACTACAAGCACTTGTACCTCCTCGACGTAACTACCCCTGACAAAACTGACAAGCAACTAAGTCCCATCCCTTTACAGTAGAGATCCCTAGGTGTAAGAAAGCTTTTTACTCCAATAGTTTCTTCTCCAGAACTGCAAGTCTTTGAAACTCCCTTATGGGATTCTGCTTTCCCAACTGTACTGATATGCAGAAGTTCAAGTGTAATGTGAACAGACATCTTGCTACTCATCTCCCTTCATAATTCCCCTACAACTTATGTCCCCAATAGCAGCCTATTTCAAAGTGGCACTGTGTCTTGTTTGGGGTGAAAATGGATTAAAAAAAAAAAAAAAGTAAGGAAGGCAGTGTACAGCTTTGGTAGACACTGGTTATAAGCAGGCATTGATTAGTAGATTTGTAGGAACTGATCTTCACATGAATAATAATGTTATCTCCTAATAATCTGTAAAAGAAAGGAAAACAAGGCCCATTCTTTAAACTATAATTTATATAAATTTATTTATCTGGTATATACAGTTGAATTTGAAAACGCGGCCTGAAACTGACTGGCATCGACCTGAGTAGCTGGAAGCAGCTGGCAGGCAACTACGGCACCTGGTGAGGTGCTGTATGGCAGGAAGTGGGGAGAGGACAACAGAAATCTAATGCTGGAGGACAGGAGATGACTCAGAAAGCAACGTCAAAAGGCTGCAGACCCGAGCACACCATCATTCTTCCTGTGCCCATATGATGGAGACTGCCATTCTCGAATAGGGTTCCCAAGCCACACTCGAAGATGTCCAAAAACAATCTGCTGAAACACCAAGGCATGCATCATTATCTCCCGAGATAGAAGATTGCTTACTACTACTACTACTACTACTACTACTACTACTACTACTACTACTACAGTTGAGTACAATTCGTCAGAAGTTATGACAGTGAATTGAGAGGATTTAATAAGTGTTAGCTACTGAAAGTTTTTTCTTGGCGCAGAATGTCTTCAAACAAAGATAGCTGTGCTCAGAATGCGGTAAACTCCTAAAGGTTTTTGAATGAACTCCATAAAACGTCTAGTCATAATTATTATGCCCACAAATCTGATTCAGCAATGAAACAAAAAGATTTCTATGTTGATTACATGTCATGAATATGTTTTGTACTAGTACTAAGTTCTGCTTATGTGTTGAGCCCTGTTGATATAAATACTGAAAAAATATATACAAAATATACTATAGTACTCTAAATACATGGAATAGTAATAAATTATATAAGAAAAAATAAAATAAAACTTAAACCAATATAAAAACTTCTTTAAAAAATTGACAACATGAATCGTTTCTTATCTTGTAAAATTCAATGCAGACTTTGTATTTGTTTCGACTGCATTGTTGAAGGCTATATTCAAAAAACTTTCATCATCTTTGTATTAATAAACTAATTATTTCTATAATTAATAAAATTCTTAGACAAGATGAGAAGCAGCCAGAATTCACCAATATTATCCTATCTAGCCCATTGATCTTTACCTTTATTATGGAGAGCACTTCTAATTTATTTGGGGAGAGGGTAGTGCTAGCTTGTTCACCCCTTGTTTCATCTGATTACCTCAATGCGACATGTCATTGTTGCTGGCACCGATAACAGTGTGTCTCCAGGAGCACTCTTGCTTTGCCCCCGAGCTGTTGGCAGTCTCTGACAAAGCAAATTGGACCTCCACACTTGTGGCACTGCACTGCAATTATGTTCTACTGGTCAAAGGTTGAAGGTGGGTCCACAGGTACATGAGGAAGAACTCTGCATCACCCAGCCACTGAGGCAACAGGCTCATCCGTCTCTATCTCTTCTGTCATGAGAGCTCGAGCCCTAGCAACAATTTGTTTCAGGGTCATGTGCTCTATCCTTGAGGACCCACACAATTGTTGTCTAACTGAACTGGGGAGACCTGACATGAAGGCATAACTGAGCCACAGGTCAGAGAAGTTTTCTTTGATTAGACATGCCAGGTCGTGTAGGTCACCCAAGTATATGCCCACATCTACCCCTACACAGTAAAAATCCTTAGATGTAGGAAAGCCTTCAACTCCAATCGTTTCTTCTCCAAAACTGCTAGACTTTGGAACTCCCTTCCGGGATTCTGCTTTCCCAGCTGTACTGACATGCAGAAGTTCAAGTGTAATGTGAACAGACATCTTGCTGTGTATCTCCTTACATAGTATCCCTGCAAATTATGTCCCTGATAGTAGCCCCCTAGATCAAAGTAGCACTGTGCCTTGTTTGGGGTGAAAATGGTATAAAAAAAAATTATCAGGTGAAACGCCATGAAATTCGTGAATCAGCCAAATGTCAAACACATTGCCTGCCATTTGTGTTTGGGTATTCGTTAGCTGAAATAGTTTGTTCAGTAGGGTTTTAAATTTTTGTCGAAATGGAATAAAGTTATCAGACGGTATTCAAGTTTTCACACACATGAATGAACTAATGGCTATTTACCAATCAAGCATAAGCAAGATACCGTTTTTTTCCTCTTCAAGTTTGGTTCATTTTATGTTCAGTAGATCTCAACACTTCACCATGAGCTTATATTCTTCTCCATAAGACAAGTCACACCTTTTGCATCCTCTAGTTTCAATGTGTTGGTAGTAGAGAAAGCACACCTGTTTATTTCAGGGAAAATTGTTTGTGGCTTACTATTATATGTGACATGTCACAGCCATTCCGAATAATGTGCAGTCATCTATAAATATTCATGCATGACGTGTTAGAACAGATGCAGACCATGACCGTGACAAAGTTTTTCACATAAATCAATTGTTTTTACCGTGAAATAAAATATCAGCTTTAAACAATTAGGTCTGTTTTTTGGTGACAAGTTTAGATTTTACAGGATAACATTTTCAAAATGGCTTCTCTAGACAAAAATGATGTAACAAAAATTAAGAAGGCTAAAATTTAAGGTGAACAAATTCTATTAATGATTGAAATAAAAATAATTTATTTTTCAACAAATATATCAAAACAATTTTGGTGACATACATGACATTATTATTTAGAAACCAATCCTTTACAGGGTGGAGGTGAGGGCATTGTGTAACTGTTCTATACTTTCACCTAACAATTTAATAAACAAAAGATACCCTAAGAATTAAATTTAACTTGAAAATCCTATTTTTAAAATAGCATGGTCTGTATTTTGCTTGAGTACCACAATTTTAATAATAAAAAAAAACATCCAATAACAAAACGAAATAAAATGAACATTTTTTTGTGACTTGTTCTTGTGTCATCCATCAATTCATGGTGAAACTTTCACAACGTTTGTGGTCCATGATATTCACAGCCAGATACTCCCATCCAGAGGGGCCAATGTCATTTTCTAGATGAGTCTTTGTTATATTCCTAAATACTTAGGAAATAAAGACAAACGTGAGTTACACCGAGTGGTATGTGTAATGGGGTTTATTTATAATACAGAAACGTAAGGCTGCTCGCCTAAGGTAAATAGAAGTACATAGTAACAAGTATGGGGAAGAAAGTCTGATAATCAACACGTAAGACTATCCGTCTTACTGCGACTGCTTGTCTGCCGCTGTCTGCCCAACAGTCCAATATATATATACAGTTTGTAACCGGTGTATAGCCAGTTATGTTCCTTCACAACACCTCCCCCTGAAGCTGAAATCTTCCTGATTTTAGCTTAAATACCTCTTCCTTTTAAGGTCAGGGCTTAATCTCCTGGTAACTTTTCTCTTTCTTGCGCTTTTCCTTCTGGTCAGCGTTACCCGGAGTAAAGGTTTCTGTCCAGCCCGTATGGTCGGTTCAGGCGAAATATTCATTGTTTGCGGTACACACGCTGGTTTTGGTATATCAAAAATATCGCACAATGTTTCCATTGGTGTCTCTTCCACATTTGGAGACAGTCTGGGACGTATTTGATTTCTGTGTCTTTTGCAGACAAAACTTAATCCTTGGATGGTATAGACCATGCTCCCAATCCTTTTTTTGATAATACCTTCAACCCACTGATTTCGTCCATTTTGAAAATTTTTGAAATATACATTTTCACCTGGGGAGAAGCACTTGGTATTAAGGTTTTCTTTTTTGAAAACTTTCTTTTTCTCTGGTAGCAGCCTATCGAAGACAGATCTTATCTTTCTTGCAAACATTAGCTCAGCCGGGGAAGAATTGACATTATTATTAGGATTTGGTGTCACCCTGTAAATTGCTAAAAATGTTTGAATACATTGTTCGTCTGTGTCCGTAGTAAGATTTTTCTTAAGTGCCCTTTTAAACGTATCTACAAATTTTTCGGCCAACCCATTCGATCGTGGATGGTACACAGGTGTTGTCATATGTAGAATATTTAGTGAGTCACAGAATTCTTTGAATTCATGAGCAGTAAATGCTGTTCCATTATCGCTCACTAAGGTTTTTGGCACTCCAAAACGGCTAAAAATTTCATTAAGCGCACTCACAGTGTTTTTTGCTGTTGGATGTCTAAACTTAAATATTTCTGGCCATTTTGAAAAAGAATCTACAATAATCAAGTAAAAATAACCATTTATAGGTCCCGCATAATCAATATGCAGACGTGACCAGGGTAGGTCCGTCTTTGGCCATGGCGTCGTTTTTACTGGAGGATCTCGAGCTGCTAATTGACATCCTCTGCATGTCTTGACACATTTTTCAACTTCCTTGTCCATACCAGGCCAGTACACATATCCTCTCATAAGGGATTTCATTCTCGAAATGCCCGGATGACCTGTATGAAATTCCTTCAGAATTTTCCTCTGTAACGTTAGTGGAATTACGATCCTCTCACCATACATGAGCACATCTTCACAGATGGAAAAAGGCGTTGTTTGATCTACCTTTTTATTTTTTTTTATCCATCCCAATTGATTTTTCATTTTCTTAATGAAAATGTCATTTACTGCCTCTTTTTTTATTTTTTCGAAAGTTACCGGAAGTTCACGTATCATATTACACATTGAACTTGTACATTCACTTTCGTCTTTAAGCGCAGCAATTACCGTTTCTTCGAAACTTTCGCTTCTTTTAGGGATCAACCGTGATAATGCATCTGCGTGTCCTAACTTTTTTGAGGATACATGTTCCATCTTAAACTGATAGTTTAAGAGGGTTACAGCCCATCGCTGTAATCGATTCGCAGTATGTGTGGGAATGCCTTTCTTTGATCCAAATATGGTAAGTAGGGGTTTATGGTCGGTTTGCAAAATAAAAGATCGTCCATGGAGAAATCGATTGTACTTTGTAATTCCAAATATTATCGACAGCGCCTCTTTTTCAATTTGGCTGTAATTTTTCTCCGCTGCAACCAACGTTCTTGAAGCATGGGCGATAGCTTTTGTCCTACCATCCTCATACTTGTGAAGTAATACAGCGCCAACACCGTAATCACTGGCGTCCGTTGCTAGTATTAGTTCCTTTTCTGGATTGAAATGTGCCAATGCTAAGTCTGACAGTAGACATCTTTTGATATTTTGGAAAGCAGATTCACATTCCTTATTCCAGTTCCATTTAACACCCTTTTTCAGTAACTCGTTAAGAGGAGCTCTTAAATTATGTATGTTAGGGATGTAAATTGCATAGTATTGAACTAATCCCAAAAACGATTTTAATTTTGTCACTGAATCTGGAGCAGGCATCTTTTCAATTGCTTCAGTCCTTTGTGGATCCGGTCTTCGACCCTCTTTGTCGATTATTTGACCTAGATATTTAATTTTTTTCATAAAAAAATCGCATTTTTCTGGGCTCAATTTAAAACCAAATTCCTGTATTCTTTTGAATACTTCTTTTACATGCTTCTTATGATCTTGCAAATTTTCACTTTTAATTAGGATATCGTCAAGGTAGGCCATTGAAAATTCCAACCCTGCCAGCATCGTGTCCATAATTTGCTGGAAAATAGCAGGAGCAACCTTTAATCCAAAAGGAAGCCTCTTTAGCTTAAAAATGCCCTTATGAGTATTTATGCCTAAGTATTTGGAGCATTCATCGCTGATCTTAATTTGCAAGTAAGCATCTGAGAGGTCTATCTTAGAAAAAATTTTTCCTCCGTTAAGCTTAGAGAACAGATCTTCTGCGGACGGAAGGGGATAATTATGGTCCAATAGACAGTCATTTAAACCCGTTGAAAAATCTCCACAGACCCTTATTCTGTTATTTTTTTTCTTTACATACACGGTTGGACTTGCCCAATCTGTGTGGTTAACTTTTTCAATGACTTCCAGTTGTTGAAGTCTATCTAACTCTTTTTCGATTGCGTCCATCGCTGAAAAAGGCACATTCCTTTTAGGTTTGAATACTGGAGTGGCATTTTTCTTTAATTCAAATTTTGCCTCTGTCTTAATACAGAGTCCTAGTCCTTCGGCAAAAACATTGGGAAATTCAGTTTTCAAATCCTTCAGGAAGTCTTCCCTTTGGTTTGCTTTTTCTGCAGTTAAAACGTTACAAAACGAATTTATGGGTTTCTCCCATAAATTAAACAGGACAATCCAATCTACCCCAAACAGGCATGTATTCTTTCCTGGTACGACGTACACTTTGGATTTATGAGTCTGGTTAGCGAATGTCACTTTGCATTTTAATTCTCCCTTGAACTCTAATCTTTTGCCGCACACACTTCTCGCCGTCTTTCTGGTTTTCGTTAATTCAGGTCGACCTATCCTTTTCCATATATCTTCATTTATAATACTAATATCTGCACCGCTATCCAGAAGCAATGTAACCAGATGTCCATTTATCCGAACATCAACATATTTCCGTCTTTCGCAGCTTTTTTCTTTATTCATGCGAAGCGTATTTACATTATCGGTCCCTTGTCTTTTCTTCTGGGCACAGTATGTTCCCTTGTGACCTCTGAGACCACATTCATAACATATTTTGTTCCTAAACCAGCAGGTCTTATTGTTGTGTCTTAAACTACCACAACATTTACACTTTAGCTTTGGGTCTTTGTATCCTTTAAGGATCCTGTGTTCTTGGAACCTGGACTTTCTTGTGGTCCCTTGCCTTTTTACTTGCTGCACCTTAAAAATATTTTTCTCTTCAATGCGAGTGTTGTCTTTCTTTATGTTAATCAGACGTTGACACTCTTCAGTGACTTTTTGCAATGTTATGTTAGGATCCGCCTCCATAATTGTTAGGATCCGTGAACGTATATCTTTGTCCCTTGGTGCTGTGAGACCTTGTACAAAGATTAAACATTTAAATTGGTCTGCGGAAATTTCATTCAATTTAAATGATTCGCATAAACAGTTCACAGTGCAAGCATATTCTAGATAGTCTTCAGCTTCTGCCTTCTGAATGTTCAAACATTTGTATCTAGAGTGAAATAGGCTATCCCTTTTATCAAATATTTTCGACAAGGTACTAATTGTTTCCTCGAACGAAACCTCCTCCGGTTTTTTTGGTAGAATTAGATTTGCATACTTGGTGTTTTCATCAGTACCCAGTTTTTGTAGTAGCAGGGTAACTTTTTCCTCATCGGTCCAGTCTAAACATCTTTTCGTAAAAATTGTTTCGTATCTTCTGTAGTATGCAGGGAAAGTAACACCAGTATCCGGGGAGTAACGAAATTCCGTTAGTGAATTTGAAATACCCTCGGCAGAAAAATTAGTCTTCTTCCCGGTCGACGTTAGAATTAACTTTTCTAAATTCTTTTGCTGTGTCGACATTTGTCGTTGTAGTATGTTTGTTTGTTCTTGTTGTGCCTCTAAAGTTTTTTGTGTTCTTTCTTGTTGTTGTTGCAGCTGTTGCTGTAGCTGTTGTTGTTGAATTTGTTGTTGTTGTTGTTGTTGCGCTAAAAATTGTTGAGTCATTTTTGTCTGTTCCTGGATGCTAAGGGCTAGAGCCTTAGTTAACTCTGCTAATTGTTCCATGTTAGCTTCTAGTACAAAAATGTCTTTTCGAATTCTACACAATAATTCCAAAGAAAAATCGTAAATTTACGTATATCGTAAATTAGTAGCAATATGCAGACACAACACGTTTCAACAAAGTTCATCCATAGTAATTCAACAGGCTTTGTAAAATAATTCTTTTTTTTTTTTTTTTTTTTTTTTTTTCTTTTTTTTTTTTTTCAACAACGTAAGTTCATACACAAAATATTTCTTACTTCCCACGACAAATAGTTCCAATTATTTATATAAAGGCAATAACAAACAATTAATTTTCAAAAAAAAAAAAAAATATATGGCTATATATATATATATATCCCACGTGGCATAAAATGGTACAATAGTCGTTGTATTTATATTTTTTCTTTCGAAACTCGTAATCCTTTAGTGTAGTTTCGAATTCAACTTGCGACCATTTTTTTTTTTTTTTTTTTTTTTTTTTACTTGTCAAAATAAATATAAATTCCACTTTACCTTGAACATGTTTCTATAATTTCTTGTGAGTTCTTTACGAAGAAAAATCCGTACTTTTCGCTACTTTAGGTAGGAAAAATTTTTAAATTCATTGACGCACGTGGTCAAAAATCCTTGTGTAGTTTGTTTTTTTCGTAAAACAAAAAATCCTTGCATTGTACACAGTCCTTGGTACGGTAATTTATCTCTGTTAAGAGAAAGAACATCCTTTCGTCGCCATTGTTATATTCCTAAATACTTAGGAAATAAAGACAAACGTGAGTTACACCGAGTGGTATGTGTAATGGGGTTTATTTATAATACAGAAACGTAAGGCTGCTCGCCTAAGGTAAATAGAAGTACATAGTAACAAGTATGGGGAAGAAAGTCTGATAATCAACACGTAAGACTATCCGTCTTACTGCGACTGCTTGTCTGCCGCTGTCTGCCCAACAGTCCAATATATATATACAGTTTGTAACCGGTGTATAGCCAGTTATGTTCCTTCACAACAGTCTTAACATTTGAGAGCCACAGAAGCACTTTTCCATCAGATTCATCATGTTGAAATGCATGTCCAGTTGGCATTGAACCACTGCAGATATACATGGAAGGCAACTATACAGGATATTTGTTACATGGTCTCATGTGATATGTTGCAAACAAGGCATAGCATTTTGTTGTATGATCCACCAAGTTTATTAGATTGCTCAACATTTAGTGTTTAAGATTCATCAAGTAAGATGGATTCAACTGATGCTTTGAAAACTTTGATTTTTGTTTCATTTTTCAAATCAGCTTGATTGCATTCCATGCGCGCCCTATATATACATTCATATCATAACTAAAGTCAATTAATCCTCCTAGATATTTAAACTTCTGAAAAAGTTGCATAATTTATCTGCTTATTACATTTTTAGCACAACACCTATCAGAAATTATGTAGGTAAAATTATGTTTTCAGATTACAAATAATACACAAACATCCACAATTTTTTTCGCCTGTGATGTTTTTAAAATATACATAACAAAACGTCCCCTAGATAATTAAAACGAAAACATAAAAAATACTTATATGGGGTTCAAAGATGAGAGTGAGAGTTTCTTAGGTTTTTCATTGTTCTCAGATACTGTGTATTTATCAAAGTTACATATAGCAGGGTTCTACATTGCAAGTGAAACAGTCGCATTTGTGAGTGATTTTTCAAAGTGGCAACTAGAAATAATGAAACGCTTATCTTTTGGTGATTGTATTTCTTTCACTGACAATCTTCCAAAGCTCACTACGGAATGAAAAATCTTTTCAACTTTTTTTTTATAAAATGAACAAAGTGAAATTATTTAAACAATAAAAGTTTAATAGAACAATATACTCTTTTTTTTTTTAACGAAGGCTGTTTAAAAAAAAACACCTGAAGAAATTAGAATGTTTATACCTTCAAGTATCAACATAAAATTTGTTGTATATTTTAGAATTACACTTATTAAAAAAAAAAATACAGAAAAATCTTTATAATGTATGTACTCATCATGGAACGAAGATGTCATATTCCAAAAATCATGAGGGTTTGGCTAGTAACTTTTCTATTTGGCTAGTAAACAAAAATATTTAGTTGTTAAAGGTCAACTAAAAATTAATTTTTCTGTAGCGCCCTGTATAGGCAAAAATAAACAAACAAACAAAAACAAAGACGATATTGTGTTTGATAATTTTGCTCATACAAAAATTAAAATAACCTTTTTTATATTTTAATGCTAAAAGAGAAATGGTAAATTTGTACATGTAATCCTCCACTAAAAAATGAGATTCTATTTTTCTTAAGTAATTACGTGTAAGTAAACGCTCTGAAAAACTTGTTGGTAAAAGAAAACAAAACAGTTCAAACTCTTCGCAGGCAACATAAGTTGGAACAAACGCATTGAGGACATTGCCGAGGTTGTTGCAAAGAAGGTGGACTCTCTCTACTATTATAAAAACTTACACCTGAAAGTAACACTTCTACAATGTAACACTTTTACAGTTACACCTCTACAAAGTTACACCTCTACAAAGTAACACTACAAAATGACACTTCTACACAGTTACACCTCTACAAAGTAACACCTCTACAAAACCATCATTCACTTGTGCATGAGTATCGTTGCCACATCAGATTAGTGTATCTACCACTAGTCCTCCCTCTTAAAAAGGGTTTTAAAAAAGAGCCTCAAGTCTAATAGGTCCGGCACTATCAACCAAACTCCAATCTTTGTCCAATTGCTGTAATATTGCATCCCTGTGCCTTTTTTGCAAGTATTTTAATGGAATGTACTTTGACGAACTCCTAGCCCCTTCGACGCACATGCTCCCAACCAACTGAACAAGTATCAAAATCCCACCCATTCGCTGTTGAGGTCCCTATATATACTGAAAGACTTCTACTCCAATAGTTTCTTCAGTTGGAGTGCTAGATTTTGTAATTTTCTCTGCATTTCCTGCTTCCCTAACAGTACTGATATATAATGTGAACAGACATCTCACTACTCAACTCTCCACAATCCTCTGTTAGACATGATCCCAAATATTAGCCCTTTACATCCAATTGACAATACATCTTGTTTGGAATGAAAAAGAGTAAAAAAAAATATTTTAAAATTTAGAATGGGGATCAGTTTTGTAGCAATAGTACTACAATAGCCAATAGCAGCAGCATCAACTGCTATTAATGATGTTTGAAATATCTGTTTGACTTCTAAACTGATAGCTGGTTGAAACTAACATCTAATTTTGATACTGATTTGTCCAATAAGAAACAATCTCTTATGCAAGCAGAACACTGGTCCCTTTAAAGTGGGAAAAACATGCCCCCTAGTTTACTGATAAGATCCACATAAAAAGCAAATGGTTGCCCCAATCTATCCCCTCTCTCTCTCTCTCTCTCTCTCTCTCTCTATATATATATATATATATATATATATATATATATATAAAACCACTGAGGAGATAACTTCTTGGATACTACTGGTATCAGGGGAAATAACTCTCCCAAATACTTCCTGTATCAGGAGCATCAAACTCTTTTATCAATACATGTCCCTCCCCTCGTGACCACAAGATAACTTGTCATGTTCATCTTTGTGTACATCAGAGAACTTGTGTGATTTTCCATACATTTGTGGTGATAAGTTTCTTGGTACTCTTGTTTTGCAACATGAGGGTCATCTTAATGGTGGGGGACTGACAGGCTGAGTATAATACATTCCCTGTGTTGCCCTCCACTATCCCTGTGGTATCATCATTTCCATTTTTTTCTTCATCCTGTTTGCTGGATAATCCAACATTGATGTTCGATTTGACCTCCGTTGCTTCTTCATTGGGTTGTTCCTGTGGAGGCTCAGGGTTTGTGGACAGATTTGAGGTTCCTGGAATGGCATAATGTAGACCATCCACAACTGGGTATATTTTACGGGAAAACCAATGGTTGCACAGTGTTACTTAATTGCTCCCATTTACTCGCATTTGGTACTGTTGGTTTCCATGTGTCTCTATGATCCTCTCCAACTTTACCCATCGATGTGGGTAGCTACCAGAACAAGGTGGGGTTTTTTTTTGTATATGTCCAGAGGTACTTTTAGTGCATATGAATGACCCCCCTCCCCCTGCCGCTTGGTGACATGTTGATTGTGTTCTGGACCCCTCAAGTTTATGGCATCCTTTCTTCATGTGCACCATCACTACACAAACGTGGCATTTGAGTTCAGCTGCTGGATAATTCATCTGATTTATTGACTTCCTAAGGTGTGACATCTTTTTGCATCTGCTGCAATGTTTAGTATATTGTGGGGTCGAAAGGAACTTTTGTCCCCCAGTTGTGCTATTCTTGGTTCACCTTTGTATATGGAATAGTGCAAGAAGGTGTGTAGCATTGTTAAAGTGAGGAGTTAACTTGTCTGTTGCCTCCAGACAGACTAATTGTGAAAAATTCTGTTCCAACATGGCAAGCGAAACAACCTCTGCCAGTACCCTCCTTTGGTGTTTTGTGTTTCTAAGTTCAGCTATCATTTATCCAGTAACCATGTCATCTGAATAATCCACATGCTGCCGGCAAGTTTGCTTGTTTGGACATTGAATTCTAAACTCACCAAATTCAGCCACATGGTCTCGATAAGAAATGTGTTATTTACTCGCCCACTTTCTGCCTCATGGAATGGAATTTCTGTCGGTAGACTTCTTTATGTAATCCTTTCACTGCTATTAGTCATATCTGACATAAAAGGTACTCCTCTGTGGTAGAATTGAGCCTTCCTACCTCTCTCAGTTCAAAGAGTAACCTGTTTGTTGTTGGTGTATATGTTTCCTGTAGTTTATTCTGGATTGCAGCTTTGTATCAAGCACATGTATGCAAAAACAATGCCCATTCTCCATCAGTGATATCAAGGGCAGTTCTGTTTTTTTTTATCACCTGCAACATTTTGGGATGACTGTGAAGCATCTCTTTTCTTTGCTGAATAAGTTGCTTCATTAGATGCATGCTTTCTTGCTCCATGATGTTTGGTAATGAGTATATTCAATGTTCACTGTAGTGTTTACAAATTTCCACACTTTGCAATGTTGTACCCTGTTTGTAGCACCATGTAAAGTAGGAAAAACGTACTCCAGCTCATTGATAAGATCCACATAAAAAGCAAATGGCTGCTCCCATCTGTCTTCTATATATATATAGCTATCAGAGGAGATATTTCCTTATCAGGAGCAGCCTACTCTTTTACTTATACAGTCCCCAACGTTTATTTAAAGGAGTGCTCATCACTAATTTCTTTTTTAGCTGTGAGCAGGCTGCTACTGTGTATCAACCCACATTGCTGAGTTTAACCACAAAGTCCCTCTCTAGCGATGCAAATCAAACTTGAACTACAGGCTCATAGCATCGACAAGAAGGCTTTACTATCTGATATGGCAGATCTGCTGCACATGAGCTTGTGAGGATTTATGAATAAAAAAAATGAACTCCCAACCGGATGTTGACTCATCGAATGTTACATAAAAAGTGTGTAAAAATGTCTTTGTACATCAACTCCATGCATCCTTCCAGAAAAAAAAAAAAAATAATTGAAAATTAATCTAGTCAATGGGAAGCTTGTGTGCCCAAAAGAAGATATGAACAGCCAATGTGTTTTCAAGCCAGTGGGTGGATATAAAAAGCCAAACGTCTTGTGAACCAAAAAGAGAGAAGAAAAAAGACCAATAGGAAACATGACACAGACATAGTACTTGGAAAGGTTGAATGCTGATACAGTTCTGTATGTATTCCAGTAACCTTGATAATTAATTAAACCTTGATTCCAGTAAAGCAATTGACCCCGACAGCATTCCAGTTATAGGGCTCAAAAAGCTTCAACCAGAAATAACTTCCATACTTACAAAGCTGTTTAAATGTTGCCTTAAGGAGCAATGCTTATTCAGTCTGCTCCTATATTTAAAAATTCTGGAGATCGGTCATCTCTCTCTCAGTACAGACCAATCAGTCTCCTGTGCATCATGAGTGAATTGTTGGAATCTGTGATGAACAGAGAAGTGGTCAAGCACCTCATCAAAAATAACCTGCTCAATGACATGCAATATGGTTTCCATTCTGTGAGATCTACAGCGGATGTACTAACTGTTATATCACACCAGATTAGTGAATCTCTTGACAGGGGCTTTGTTTCTAGAGCAATAGCTCTTGACATATCAAAAGCTTTTGATAGAGTATGGTATAAAGGTCTACTTCAAAATATTGCCAGTTATGGAATAGCTGGAAATGTCCTCTCAGTTATTAACTCCTTTCTTTCTGATAGGCTTATAAGAGTAGTCGTTGATGGGCAGAGATCAGAAACTCATAATATTAACGCTGACATCCCTCCAGGTTACATCCTGAACTCAACTCTCTTCCTAATTATATTCTTAGATCATTCATAGGCATTTATGCAGATAACACCACAATCTATGGTAGGCGTCATCAAACTACGGCTTGTGGGCCGTTCTGGCCTGCAGCATTAATTCATTTGGCCCACTGATGGTATTTGGATTTGCTTAATAAAACGTATGAAGCACACAACTTTGTGATAAAATTTCAATTTGAATATTATGTTTGGAATACTAGATTTCCATGCTTGCAGACCTCCTATTTGTTTTGTTCTTTAAATTAGGCATTTCATTTCTCCTAGCTATCCCCTACCTTTCATGAGCCGTAGCTTCATCAGTGACCCCTAAATCCTCTGCTTTTGTTGTGTTCAACAGGATTTTGATTATGTCTTTTTTGGTGAGCATAATTGTCTTTTTTGGTGAGCATAATTGAATGTCTACTTAGTAATCAACGTTTCCATGTTGAGATGGATGGCAAAAAGAGTAGATGGTTTATCCAAAACAATGGCCTCCCACAAGGTTCAGTTTTGGCTCCAACCCTATT
Organism: Euprymna scolopes; assembly: GCF_053919585.1. Classification (NCBI taxonomy): domain Eukaryota; kingdom Metazoa; phylum Mollusca; class Cephalopoda; order Sepiida; family Sepiolidae; genus Euprymna; species Euprymna scolopes. Next base: position 37,965,275 of record NC_136483.1, on the reverse strand, counting down.
CAATATCTACACTAACGACCAACCACAATACCCAAATATACAAAGATATATAATTGCAGATTACCTATGCATCGCCACCCAAACAAATAGTTTTGACATCATAGAAGAAAGACTCTCTGATGCCCTAACAACTTTCTCTAGGTACTACAAAAAGTGAAGTGGTACTTAAATGCAAACCCAAACAAGACCCAGGTTTGCGCCTTTCATCTTAATAATCACCAAGCAAATCAGAGACTAAGAGTCATGTGGAATGACAACATGCTTACACATGAACCTTTCCCAGTCTACCTGGGGGTAACTCTGGACAGAACACTCTCTTTTAGAAAACACATTACCAAATTGAAAGGCAAGCTGTCATCACAAAACAGCCTTCTCAGTAAGCTTGCCACCAGTAATTGGGGTGTTGACCCCAAAACACTGAGGCAAACAGCTCTTGCACTGTGCCATTCCACAGCGGAGTATTGTGCCTCAGTATGGGCAAGATCATGCCATGCCAATAAAATTGATGTAAAGCTGAACAAGGCATACCGGACCATAACTGGTGCCCTAAGACCAACTCCCTTGCCAGCTCTATACTGCCTAACTGGTATTCCACCACCAATCAGGCGAGAAGTCATCACCAGAATGGAACGATACAAACAGCTTAACGACCACAGGCACTCACTGTTTGATCACCAATCAGTGAGACAAAGATTAAAATCTCACAGTAGCTTCATCAATATAGAGGAAATCGATCCCAGGCAAGCTGCCTCCTATAGGATGGAATGATGGCGAGACTATAACAGCAGGAATAAAAATGAAGCCCTACCAGACCCAAAAGAAACACTCCCTCAGGGTTCAAACCTTGGTAGAAAAAACTGGGTGACTCTAAATAGAGCCAGAGCCAAAGAAGGCAAAACAAAAGACAATCTCCACAAGTGGGGCCTAGACACCTCACCTTTATGTCCATGTGGAGAGGTACAAATGATGCACCACCTTAGGGAAAACTGCCGATTGGGTCCTCATTGGTCAAACCAAGACCTTAAGGAGGCAATCAGCATCACCATGCGATGGATTAATTTTTATTGCGATGATATGATGACCTTTTATTATGGCTACAATAAAAGTTGCACAAATATCTCATTAACCTTTTTTGCTGCTTAGTTTGTAAGATTCGGATATGTCCATCCACATTCTGTCTGACGTAACTATCTTTTTGCTGTTTGATAACATTTAGAAATTAAACGTTGGTTGCTTTTGTTTTTGTTCATTGCACACACACCACCCATGATTAACATGGAATGCTAAACTTAGTTTTTTGTCTTTTTTTCGCAGAGCTTCCATTCTGGGTTTGCAAATATTAAATAGAATGGTTATGTGACCCGCGTTTGTCATTCTTTCAGTTATCCAACCTGCAGTAAAAAAAGTTTGGTGATCACTGATCAATGACAACACTTCAAAGGCGAGCAATGGCCAAGATCTTTCTGATTCTCTCTCTCTCTCTCTCTTCTGATCTTGAGAACGTGGTGCAAAGTTGGCTGGTTAATTTTAATGCATCGGAAATCAGGGTTCTCTCCTTTCATTATAATCGCTCTGACCTCCATCATGTCCCAATTGAAATGAATGGCTCTTGTCTTAGGGAAGCTCCATGTCTTGACACGCTTCTCGTACTGAACTTCACTCCTGATCTGAAATGGAACACATACATTAAATATATTGCAAGATCGCTGGAAAAATAGTTAGATCACTATACTGTTCAAGAAGGTATCTCACTGCTGATGCAATCCTCTATCTGTATAAGAGCCAGATATGCCCTAAAATGGAATACTGCTGCCACATCTGGACAGGAACTGTTCGGCACAACCTATCCAATCTTGATAGAGTTCAAAGCAAGCAATGACCATGACCACAAATGGATGGTAACATTTAATGCTAGTAAGACTAAGCTGCTCTCCTTTAACAATAACAAGACTCATCTCCAACCACTGACATTCATGACAAATAACACCCTACCTGAGAATTTTTCCTTCAACTGTTTTGGCCTAGCATTCATCGGCAATATGAACTGGAACAAATACATTTCAAAGGACATTGCAAAGGCTGCTGCAAAAAAGGTGGGTTACCTCTATCGAGCTAGAAGACTACTCACACCTGAGAGTATCCTGTAAGTCTACAAGGCCACCATTCGCCCATGTATGGAGTATTGTTGCCACATCTGGGCTGGTGCATCTAACACTAGCCCCCCCCCCCTGTTGGACAGGGTTCAAAAAAAGAGTTTCCAATCTAACAGGTCCCATTTTGTTAACTAAGCTCCAACCCCTGTTGCATCCCCTATACCTGTTTTGCAAATATTTTAATGAAATGTGTTCTGATGAACTCATTGTACTTGTGCCCCTCGATGTATATATCCCTGACAAACTCTTTTAGTAACAAAACCACACCTTCACTATTGAGGTCCTTAAATGCTTGAAAGCTTTCTATTCTAATAGTTTCTTCCTTCAAACAGCTAGACTTTAGAATTTCCTTCCTGCTACCTGCTTCCCTGGCTGTACTGATATGCAGAAATTTAAATGTAATGTAAATCAACATCTTGTTAATCTTTCCTAGGCATGGTTCCAAATAGCAGCTTCTTATGTCTAAGTGATGATATGCTTTGTTAGGGATGAACGTGAGTAAAAAAAAAAAAATGCTTTGAAACGTAGTAGGTGATACCCTTTTCTTTTCCCTACAGCCTCTTTCCCACAGAATAGACATTGTGAGCCTGTCTCTGCTCTATTGTTATTTTGATGGCAAGTGCTCGACTGAACTCCAATCTATGGTCCCATCTTGCGAAACTTTCACAAAAATACTCAACTAGCTACAACCACTATATACGATTTCCCCCGCTCTCTATCTGAATCTAAACGCAGATTCCATCAACAAAGCTTTTTTCCCAGAACTGCCTGCCTATGGAACACTGTTCTGCTGTCCTGCTTCCCGATTGAATACAACATAGTAGTCTTCAAATCCAATGTAAACAAGTTCTTGTTGAGCCGTCTCCATAAATAATCAAATTCTACTCAATTTACACCGTTAACAGTTACTACACTACGACCTTATATTCATTAACCTTTATCTTCGAGTGACTTTTTGGCCTTGATAAGTGGTGACTCCCAAGTAAAAAACAAAAAAAAAACTTTGTTATTTTCATAACATTGTCACCAGTTCAAATGTCCGTCACTCATCTCTCTACCCGGGACATCCGATATTGCCCGGGCCATAATATATTATTGTGACTAAAAGGGAAAGAGATTCTCGCATGAGAATTCCTACAAGTTTTTTTTTTTTTCTAATAATCATGTATTTTGTTTCACCCCCTCATTAATTAAAGGGTAAAAAGGCTCTACCAATGGAAATTGTTTCGAAAGACTTTTTTATTGCTGAACTATGTTCAGTTTCTGTTCTGTCGCCTCTTGGATCTTTTGACCACTCTGTTGTATCAATTAAGATAAAAATGAAATGTAATAAGTCCCCAGACGTACCTCTCCATCGTACAGTATATCGATACACTAAGGCTGACTGGGATAACTTCCGTACATTTATATCTGATCTACCTCTGCATTCCATGTTTAAAAAGGATGTGTCCTCTATAGTATTAGACCTGACTGAATGGTTAATTGTAGGTATTGACCATTTCATACCCTCTAAAAAGTTTCAGCAAAAACCTAACAGCCAGCCATGGTGCTCTCCAGAATGTGCTGCTGCCATTGCGCACAGAAATCACTTTTTCCACTGCTTCAAACGTAATAGATGTATGGAAACTAAAGCCGGTTTCAGGTCTGCCAGCAACCATTGTAAGAAAGTAATAAGGAACGCAAGAGATTTGTATGCTCAATCTGTTAAGTCCAAAGTAGCTGAGCAGCGGCTTGGTTCCCACCAGTTTTGGCAAATAGCAAACAGAATCCTGAACAGAAGCGTGTGCTCCATCCCAACTATTATCAATGGACCTGAGGTAATCTCGTCAGCATCAGACAAAGCCAAACTCTTTGTCAAGAACTTTGCAGCTAATTCTACCCTTTGCGACCAAGGCCGCCAACCCCCAATATTTCCTCCTGTATCAGAAAACACGCTATGTGATATACGTATATCTGTACGTGATGTTGCCAAGCTAATCAAAAACCTTGATTCCAGTAAAGCAACTGGCCCTGACGGTATTCCAATTATAGTACTCAAAAAACTTCAACCTGAACTAGCGCCCATATTTACAAAACTGTTTAAACGTTGTCTTAAGGAGAATAGTTTCCCATCTCCCTGGAAAATCTCATCAGTATGCCCTGTATTTAAGAATTCAGGTGATCGCTCATCCCCCTCTCAGTACAGGCCAATAAGTCTCCTGTGCGTCATGAGTAAGTTGTTGGAATCTGTGTTAAATACAGAAGTAATCAACCATCTCAACAAAAATAACCTTCTTAGTGACACTCAATATGGTTTCCGTTCTGCTAGATCTACAGCAGATGTGCTTACAGTTATATCGCATAGGATTAGCAAATCTCTCGACGATGGCAATCTTTCTAGGGCAATTGCTCTTGACATATCTAAGGCCTTTGATAGGGTGTGGCATAAAGGTTTACTTCATAAGATCGCTAGCTATGGTATAGCTGGAAATGTCTTCTCAATTATTAAATCATTTCTTTCTGATAGGTTCATAAGAGTAGTAGTTGAGGGGCAAAAATCAGAAGCTCACAGTATTAATGCCGGTGTCCCTCAGGGGTCCATCCTGGGCCCAACTCTTTTCCTGATCTATATTAATGATCTTCCAAATCACATCCTTACATCATTTGTAGACATTTATGCTGACGACACTACCATTTATGGTAGCACATCTAAGACAGTAAACGACCAAGTTCTCTCCAATTCTCTCTCCTCTGATCTTGAGCACGTAGTACAATGGGGAAAGGAGTGGCTAGTTACTTTTAATGCATCTAAAACCAAGCTTCTCTCTTTACATCATCAACATTCTAATCCACATTTGGCATCAATTGAAATGAATGGCTCTCGTCTTCAGGAGGCCTCAAGTTTTGACAAGCTTCTGGGCTTGACCATTACTCCTGATCTTAAATGGAACACGTATATCAAATCTGTTGCCAAGGCCGCTGGAAAAATGGTGGGATCTTTCTATCGATTCGGTAAATATCTCACTGCTGATGCTATTCTCTATCTATATAAGAGCTAGGTACGTCCAAGGATGGAATACTGTTGCCACATCTGGGCAGGAGCTGCTAGAAAGGACTTGTCCTGCCTTGAAAGAGTTCAAAATAGACTTTGTAGTTTCGTAGATGTCCTTTTCTCCTCCTTGCAACCTCTATCTCACAGAAGAGATGTTGCGAGTTTGTCTCTGATGTATCGTTATTTTCATGGAAAGTGTTCGACTGAGCTTCAATCTATGGTCCCCCCTCGCCAAACTTTCACAAGAAACACTCATCTAGCTGTAAACACTATCAATAATTCCCCCCACTCTTTATCTTTGCCTAAACCTAATCGTAGATTCCATGAACAAAGCTTCTTTCTTAGAACTGCACGCCTGTGGAATTGTCTTCCGTTTTCCTGCTTTCCGGCTGACTACAATATGGTTGTGTTCAAGTCTAAAGTAAATAAGCTCTTGATGAGCCGTTCCATATGTTATCAAATTTACCAAATTTTCATTACTAATGATTACTATATTGTCCAATTTCTACTGTACACTCTTTAACCCTTATCCTTGAGTGGCCTCTGGGCCTTGATAATGTGGTGATGCCTTTGTAAAAAAAACAACAAAAAACAAAAAAAACATTAGAACCAGAAGATTGAGAGAGCGTATCTCAAAAAGGAAGAAGCAAACAACCTTTTATATGTTTGTATGTTTCTTGCCTTGCAGATTTTTACGTCAAGTAACCGAGAACTTTCCTGTCCCCCCCCCCATATTTTGTTGCTATCATTTGGACAATAAATTTGACTGTCGCTTTTAGTCGATAACGCTAATTCTGAAATACCGACGTACACGAATGCTACCCAACTAGTGAAATACGTTGGCTCCGATGTTGAACGTTATTCGATTGAGGGAGAAATCATTATTTTTACAAGGAAAGAATTTTTGCGTTTTTTTTTTTTTTTTTTTTTTTTTTTTTTTTTTTTTTTTGCCGGAGTTTATTTAATTATTAACAGGAAAATTGGTGAAAGTCAAAATGGAATCTGCGCTATTTTTAAATATTATTTTCAAGTTTAGGTAAATGTTTACTTTAACTACAACAGAACACGGACCAATAAAATTTGGTTCTGGATAGGTTTTCGGGGTCGCTGACAACGAACCTGATATTCAAACCCGTTGTAAATTTACCGTTTTAATGGTATTCACCCCTGAACCCTCGCACTATTTTGCGCCATATTACCGTATTCGTTAACGTTACACGAGAGTACTGAGTAGTTCTTATTGAAATGTACACGCGCGTAGTCACGTGATCTTTCACAAGGCGCATGGATACATGGCGGATATTTTAAATGACAGGAAATATTTTTCATAAAATAGAAAAATAGTTTTCATCTCATTGAAATACTTTAAATAAAATTTTAAAAATAGTTTTCACCTCATTTATAGTAAAAATAATGTCAGTAAGTTTTCACGAGCGGTTTACATTTGTTTTTCGTTTATTTATTTTTTTTTTTAGGGGGTATTCAATTATAGAATTTGTATGGATTTTGACAGATGCTTCTGCAGTTTAATTTATCGTTTTTCCGTAAGTAACGCGCCGACATACACCGAGCAGAAGAATTGTTTAATTTTTCACAAAAATTCTGTTTACATTGGGGCGGGGGCGGCGGCGGCGGTGTTCTCACAAAAATGCCTCCAATGTAAACAGAATTTTTGTGAAAAATTAAACAATTCTTCTGCTCGGTGTATGTCGGCGCGTTACTTACGGAAAAACGATAAATTGGGGGGGGGGGGGCGTTACTTATAGAAAAACAGTAAATTAGACTGCAGAACCATCTGTTAAATGTTGTACAAATTCTATAATTGAATACCCCCCCCCCCTCAAAAAGAAAAAAAACGAAAAATAAAAATGTTTAACCGCTCGTAAAACCTTATTTTTTAGATCAATTAAAAAGCATAAAAAAAACTACGTAACACAGAAAAATGAACAACATTTATTTGTTTTTGAAAACTTTCTAGTTATTTCAAATGTCTGGTAAAAAATTCTTCCGCGATGTGACAAGTCACTTTACGACGCGCGTGCACGCGCGAACGCATCATGTAAAAATAGCATAAACGAAGGCGTGCGCGGTGCGGTGAGATGGCACAAAATAGTGCGAGGATTCAGAGGTTAATACCATTAAAACGGTAAATTTGCGACAGGTTTGAATACCAGATTCGTTGTCAGCGACCCCGAAAACTTTTAAAGAACTAAATTTTATTGGTCGGTGTTCTGTTGTAGTTAAAGTAAACATTTACCTGCTTTATTTGCCCTCTCCTCATTTTTTTTTCTTTTTTGAATGAACTAACAGTGTGTTAAGAAAAAAGAGGAGGTAGGAGAAGAAAAAGAAGAAGAGTTGTAACAACTGCAAGGGAGATAACTAAAATCAAATTCGCAAATGACACGGAACTCTTCTTTGTTTATCAATAATAATAATAAAACGAATTTTTGAAGTGTAAAAAGGACTGAAACGTGACGACAAAATGCACGTGGTTGCGAATCGACTCCAATTGACATTGGCCATTCTGAAGCCCGATTGTATGGCCTGTCCACATATTGTCTCTGTAAGACTTGCTTTTTTTCTTCTTTCTTTTTATGCAATGAATCGAAAAACAAAACAAAAAACTTAATGAATAGTGGTTCCTTGCAAAAATATTGTTTTTCTTTTTCTTTTGCGCGATATTAGACGTTTTCGATTATAAACTTTAATTGTAGACAGAAATTATTTTCAAGTTAACAGTTTAAATTACTTACAAAAAGAAATTTCAAATTTCTTACAATTACGAAGTAATCGCTGAAATTACCATTAATGGAAAAAAAGAAGCCCGACACAATGCACAATGTTTACGTTATAAACTTTGATATTGGAAAGTGATTTTAAAGCCTTTAAAATGCCGTATCGAATATAATTTCTGTCTATTAAAGTGTATAATAAAAACTCTAGTATTATAATAAATTGGTGACCATAAACCGAAGGCGAACATTTTTTTTTTTTTTTAATTTTATATTTACTTATCGAAAGTATCGAAAGTGAAACAAAATCAATTTGTCGTTATTTAAACATGTCTTTTGTTTACGGAACGTAAGGAGAAAACGAAGCTAAGCTATTATTTAAAGGAATAGCAAACTCCATTTCTGTTCTCCTTTGTTATATATATATATTTTTTTTTTTTGTAAGTGGTTGGTGTATTGATTGATACCCCGACAACAACAAGGTCACTTTTGATTTGAACATCTTTTTTGAGAAATGTCAATAGAGACACGAATGAAGCAACGACAATTATTTGACCTTTCTTCTTTCAATAAGAATCACCGTGAAATTGAATATAGATTTTTTTTTCTTTTGAAATAGATTGTGTAAAATAAATAATGTATTTTGTTATTTTATACGACATGCGCGTGAATTTTTTTTCCTTTATTTTATCGGAGTACAAATCATTCATAATACTTGAGTTTTCCCCCTTTAAACTTTAATTCAAGCTAAGAATTAATTTCCATTAGTCAGTTTAAAGGTTTCAAAATTACTTTATGTCGAACGGTCACAAGGGTAAACAGTACACAAGTCATCCGTTTTTTTTCTTTTTTCTGCAATATCTGTTGATGCATTAAAATAGCCGATGGTAATAATTACTATTATCAACATTATTTACTTTAAAGGAAATACCGTTAGAAAATTAACCAAAAACTATTTTTGCAACTTGTTTGCGTTAAAAAAAATTAATTAATATATGTTTTAAAGTTCCATAAATATCGGAATCAGGAAAGTAGCCACTTTTAAACAAACATAACTACTTACTTTGCTCAGATCCGATATTTAAAGAAGTTTAAAAACTGATAACTTCTTTTAAATATTTTTTTTTTACGCAAATAGGTCACAAATGTAAGGTTAAGAAATATAAATTATTTATGATTAATTTCTTAACGGTATTATTTATTTATTTATTTTTAATAGTTTATATCGATGATAGTAATGATTACCTGACCGATTTGTTTGTAACCCTCTAAAAACGGCGGGCTCATTAAAAGAAGGGTACTTGAGTACACTTATTGCTCCGTGCTGAAATAATAACGTTATTATTTAAAAAGCCATTCTTAACATGGGGGGGGGTGTTTTGTACCTATTCTATACTTTAACCTTACAATTGAGTAAAAAAAAAAATATTAAACTTGGAAATACGATTTAAAAAATAGCGCGGATCAGTAAGTGCACTAGTGCACCAGTGCAGTAGTGCACCACTGCACTAGTACCAAAAAAAAATATATGGAAAGTTATTTTCAAAATAACTTTCCATATTTCTTTTGATATTTTTTTACGACCAACGTCGTATAAACCTCCCATGTTAATTAAGAACGGCTTTTAGAATACCCCCCACCTCTCCGTGTTAAGAACGGCTTTCGAGGTTGGGGGTGTTTATTCCGAAAGCCGTTCTTAACATGGAGAAGTTGGGGGTGTTTATACTACGTTGGGGCCGCCTTTTCTTTTCTTTTTTCCTTTTCATTTTTTTTTTCTCCCAATTTTTACCGTCTGCTGCATCTTTTTTTGCTCACTCGATACAATCCGGCAGTTTTCATCGTTCGCCGGGCGTTGCCAGGCGAAAAACTCACGGAAAAACTGGCTTTAAACTGCAGAAGTACCAATCGCGCTCCCTATCTTTATTAAAATTCAAATTTAAAAAAAAACAAACAAACAAAAAAACACTTTCGTGATAGCACTTTTTCAAACAACAAACACTAAGGGAAACGAAAAATAAAAATGGATTTAATATTTTATAGGTACCTCCAACGCGCGCCACAGTTTTACCCCCTCTATATGTAACCATGTAACCTGATGTAATTGTAATTTAATTTAATATTATCATCCTAACTTTTTTTTTACCATTTAATAGAAAAAGCTTGAAATAAACTGCTAATATTTAAAAAAAATTTTTACAGCATACAAAAATAATGAAAATGCGAGACAAAATCGGGTTTACATTATCGACGCTTTAAAACAACGTTCCTATGTTGTAACGTTTTTGAAGCCGTTCGTTCACACACCCAATACCCATGTTTTAAAAATCAAATAATCATATTTTTCTGAAATTTTCGATATTCAATCATTATTGAATAACAATATATTTATCGAAACCTACTTTTAATATGTAAGTTTCCCCCATATTTCATGGTCCGAAAACCAAGTAAAATAAATGTGGTTTGATAAGTTTCAACTTTTTTAAAGCTGAAAAGATCAAATAATTAAATAGTAATTTTATATATATATATATATATATATATATATATATATATATATATATATATATATATATATATAATCCTGTTATTTATTTCATTTATTTCACTTACCTCAAAGTTGTAAATAAAATTGGACATGAATTCAATATTATGTTAAGAAATACAAAAAAACAAAAACAAAAAAAAACAACACTTTCTAGATAATCTTTTTCTTGGTAATATAATTATTCGAATTACAAAAAAAAACACAATTCTAAAAAATAATTATTTTTAAACAGCTTTAAATGATATTAAATTCAAATATTACGCGATATGAAGTTTAGATTGAATTTTTTAATAACAGGTTTCCAATAATAAAAAAAATATATTCATATAAAATAATATAAAACTATTGAAATAATAAAAATTGTAAATCCAAAATCAACCTTTAAAAAATTCGTTTTGATTTTATTATTTAAATTGATAGAGGGCGCTCCTTTAGGTGTATCAGAATGTTTGTAGGAATTTTTGACACCCCTAACACGAAACTGCGAATAAAATATAAAAAACTCGTAATTTCTCATTTAAAAGTGGGTTGTTTATTTTCTTTATGGATTATATTTCCAAAATAAACTATTAAAGTTGTTTTAAAAGTAATAGATATATATATATATATATATATATATATATATATATATATATATATATATATATTTTTAAACAGTAATGAATTTTACGGACTCAATATTTTTCAATTTTTAAAATTTAAAAATCTATCGAAATTTTTCTATTGATTCTATTTTTACGATATTTTCAGAGTCAATGTGAAATTTTATGCTCTTTCCAATAAACCGAATATAATATTTTAGACAAACGTTTTGTTTTTAAATACATGCCCCCCCCCCATTTTCAAGTGTCTATTAAAAAGTATATAATTAATTTACTCACCAAAGTGTTACATATCACAAATTGAAGAAAAAAGGTCGATAAATAATATATTCAAATTTAAAAAAAAAAAGTAGTGTTTTTTAGAAATTTACCTGTAAAGTTCGAAGTTTAAAACCTTTTTTTTTTAAACCACGTTGTTTTTTTTTTCTTTTTTTTTTTCTTTTTTTTCTTTTTTTTTAATGAAACTTTGGTCCTTGCTCCTTTAATTAAAAAAAAAAAATTAGGGCTTGAGTTACATGTTTCGAGTAGTTATAAGCTTGGAAAGACAGGGGGTCGAATAATTCACGCCTCCCATTTTGAAAAGTCTTTTAAAAAGTAAATAATTAATTTACTCACCAAAGTGTTGTATATAACAAATTGAAGAGAAAAGGTCAATAAATAATATATTCAAATTTAAAAAAACAAAAAAAGTAGTGTTTTTTTTTTTTTTAGAAATTTACCTATAAAGTCCGAAGTTTAAAACCTTTTTTAAAAAAAAACACGTTGTTTGTTTTTTTTCGTGTTTAATGAAACCTTGGTCCTTGCTCCTTTAATTGAAACAAAATTAGGGCTTGAATTACATTTTTCGAGGAGTTATAAGCTTGGAAAGATGGGGTGGAATTATTCACTATTTTTCACGAAATTTCTGACACACCTAGCGGTCCTTATGTTTGGCGCTTTTTTTTTTTTTTTTTTCAAAAATGTACGGAGGCTTGTAAAGAACATTATTTTTAAATACATGTGTCAACAGAATTAATTTTATTGGTACTCTTGCATAATTTGACCCGAATTCTCGTGAATTCCCGTCAAGCATGGATCGGGCGAGACCGGCAATCATCAGTGTCAGCCGTGAGCGTTGTTGAAATGTTGAAACGCTAACTCGACTTTTTATTTTATTTATTTAATTTTGTTTTCTGATATGTTTTTAATAATTTTTAAGGTGATATTAAGAGGGAAGGCTGACTTTTTATTTTCTGATTAGTTATTTATTTATTATTCATTTATATTTTTAATTGAATTTTTGGGAGAAAAACACGTTCTCATGAGAGCACGTTGAAATTACCCATTATGGAATTTGTTAAACAAGCCATAGGGCGATAACTCCAGTTAAATCGCCGACACTCCTTCCCCATCTTTAATACTAGCTTTTCTTCGTAAAAATCGAACATTTTGCTCGGTATCATAACAAATTGTTTTTTTTTTTTTTTTTTTTGTTTTTTGCTGTAAAAAACAAAACAAAAAAAAACTACTTGATGAAATCAAGTGAAATGTTTTTTTTTGGAGAACATCGTTCCATAACGGATCCGTGCAATATAACCTTTTTTTTCGATATTTTCATTTTTTAATGTCTTGATTAAACTGTACAAGTACCAAAAGTTATATTGTATGTATTCGTTATGGAATAAAGTTTTCATACAAAAAATCACTTTTTTAAGAACTGCTTTAAAGCTTCACTGCTCACTCATTTTGCGACCAAATTTCAAACAATTTTTATAGTTCATAGGTCACCTTCTCGGCTATATTTTGAAATAAAAATTTTCAATTTTCGTTAATTAAAACAAAAGTTATAAAATTACTGGTGTTCAAAAGTCCTCAGAATTAGTAAGGAACGTGAGAAACGGTTTCTTCTGATTGGCTGTTAGTTATCATAACAACTTTTTCAACATTGACGTTTAGAGACGATTTCTTCTGATTGGCTGTTGGTTACCATAGCAACTTTTTCGTCATTGATATCTTCATAAATCATGGTGGGAATGTCGCTTGCATGCCATCTTATTTTGGTTATATAGAGAGTTAACAAAAGTGATGCTCTTTACCGTGCTGGAGCTGATAATATTTCTCATACAACGTCGCCTATTAATTCTGTTTTTCTTTTATTTATTTATTTATTTATTTATTTTTTTCCTGTTTATTTACGTACTTACGTCTTTTGATTTTTTTTATTTAGCCAATTTAAGAAGTTGGTAATAATTTTTTTTTATGGATTGTTGACTATGCATATGGGTCATTCCATGTCAATTCACCAGGCCATTACACCCAACGACTCCGCATTACTTGAAATTTGGCACAAATATTCCCCTTCATGAGTTAGGAAAATTTGCCAATTCAGTGAAAGATTGATAAAGCTCCCAAACTTCTCAAATGTTCATATTGTGTTGAGTAATTTTTTAAAGTATTCAATAAGATAGTCTTTGTTAATTTAAAAAGAAAATAATTTAAATATATTTTTCAGATATTGCATTTTGTATAGTATGGATAGATTGTCTTTAACAAGTGATAAACATTGACTCATGCAATAAGATCAACACTTTATAGAGTTTTTGTTGATGGCATTAAACATTTTTTTTTTTTTTTTTTTTTTTTACAGTTTTTCAAAAAGTTAATTTTATTAAACTAAAACCTTTTTTTTTTTCATTTAGAAGTGATAATAAAATGTATTTTTCATTAGTTTAAAACACTAAGATTAAGCTACACTGAGCAATAAATGTTTTGTATTGGTTAAACATTAGATATCTGATGGGTAATAATTGTAATAAAATTGAATTAGGCCGACTGTGAACTCTGAATGACCCTCCTCTTACCCAGACTGGAACTTGTCTGCAGCAACTAAAATATTTATTGGTCACTTTTCATCTAGTATTCAAAGAGAAAGGTGTCATTTTCCTACTTGGATTTTTAGTAGCACACAGAATAATTGAAGTAGTTTTTTTTTTTTCAGATAAAGATGAATTGTTCTATTTGTACTGAGCTAACAGTTGAAACAAGTACTAATTTATTCCATGATAAACAGGTTGGATTAATTCAGTGGATCATTTGGATGCAATGGATGTAAAGCTTATTGCCTATAGGACAGGACTTGATAAGGATAAAATACAGACTATCTGTGGCCATCACAATCAGACCTTGTTAACTAAGTATGAGTGGCTTGAAAAGAGCTGTTGTAATCCATTTAAAAATCATAAGAAGCAAATTAAAGGCAGTTTGAAAGCAATTTCTTTGAAGTTGGCAGATAAAGCAAAAGCTAAGTTGTTACTTATTCCAGGCAAGAAACTCTGTCCTAATTGTCGAATACGAATCCGTAAACTTCTTGATGAAAAACAAAGGTATGTATCGGATGAGGAAATACAAAAGTGTGTATCGGATGAGGAAATACAAGAGCTTGATGCAGGTACTTTGACGGAAACAGAGAAGACAAATATCGATGAATGTTTCTCTGCTATTGGAATTTCTCCAATGAACACAAAAGGGCTTCATGACTCTGGAAAGGCTCGTTTAGGTAAGAGAAAACTTTCTTCTGCAATGCAAAGTATTAAGACCAAAGTCATTAAACATTGACTCTGAGCTGTTATGTGATGAATCTTTAAAATTAAAAAGTGAGATTTTAGATAAAGCTAAGTGCTTTGATATAATGATAGAGGTTCTTGCAGCAAAAGTGAAGACTGTGGAATCCACTAAAATGAAAATACAGATCTTGACACTTGCCCCTACCAATTGGTCACACAAAAAAGTAATGAATGTGTTTGGTGTTTCAGAACACATTGTACGCAAGGCTCGCAAATTGTGTTTGAAAAGCGGTATTTTAGCTGTGCATGAACAAAAACAAGGTAAGTCTTTGCCTGCTGATATTGTAGAGTTAATGCAAGCATTTTATCAAGATGATGCGTACACTCGATTGATGCAGGCAGGAAAGACTATGTTAGTATTAAACGTAATTTACATCAGCAGAAGAGACTCATATTGTGCAACCTAAATGAGCTCTTCAGAGCATTCAAGGAACAGAATCTGACAGTATCTTTAGGGTTTTCAAAATTTTGTAGTCTTAGACCAAAATGGTGTGTCCTTGCTGGTAGTGCAGGTACACATGCTGTATGCGTATGCACTAACCACCAAAACATCAAACTATTACTGGAACCATTGAATGTACCGTATCTCTTGAAGTATATTGTCTGCAATACAAATAATAGACAGTGTATGATTCATAGGTGCCCAAATTGTCCTAAATCATCACAGAAGCTGGAAAAATTTCTTATTGACACCCTTAAAGAATGTATTGGTAATGAAAACTCTATTGAGTTCTCCCAATGGACAACAAGTGACAGATCAACTTTAATAACTCACAAGGAATCCTGTCAAGCTTATGTGGATTTAGTTATTTTGCAATTAAATAAATTAGCACCTCATTCTTACTTGGCTAAATCACAATCTAGATATTTAAAGCAAAAAAAAAGATATCAGTGATAGTGAAGTTTTATTGCTTGGGGATTTTGTTGAAAATTACAAATTTGTTGTTCAAGATAAGATCCAGAGTTTTCATTGGAGTACCTCTCAATGTACTTTACACCCAGTGGTACTCTATTTTAAGCTTGAAAACAATGCAAAGTCAAAGTTTTTGTATTATATCGAGCGACAATTCCCATGATGTGTGTGGCATTTGTTTATATGGTACAGAAAAACATTATCGAGGTGATCAAGGCTAATTTGCCAAATGTGAAAAGTATTGAATATTTTACAGATTGTTGTGCAGCACAATACAAGAATTATAAGAACTTTGCCAATTTATGCAACCATCATAAAGATTTTGGACTTGATGCAAAATGGAACTTCTTTGCAACTAGTCATGGTAAACAACTATGTGATGGCATAGGTGGGACAGTGAAAAGGATAGTAGCAAAAAAAAGTCTACGAAGACCAAATTCCAAACATCCTTTCAACAGAAACTATGTTTGAATACTGTAAATCTGCAATTGAAGGAATCAAATTCATTTTGATTAAAAAGGAGGAAGATGAGGAAGCAAGGAGAAGTCTCACTATTAGATTTGAAAATGCATCCACAGTTCCAGGGAAGAGAAGTTTTCATCAATTTATTCCACTTGACAGAGACAAAATAGCCATGAAACAATGTAGTGAAGATGAAAACTATCAATTGATATATGACTTCTCTATTGGGGTTGAAGAAAAACCAATGAAATTTGTTGTTTCAGAATATGTTTGTTGCAGGTATGACAGTAACGTTTGGATTGGCATGATCCTAGAAATTAATATGGAAAATAAGGACTTGCTGATTAAGTTCATGCATCCAGCTCTTCCATCACATTCATTTTATTGGAAAGAGGATTTTAAGGATATATGCTTTGTGCCATCAGCAAATATTCTGTGCACTATTGATGTCCCTACAACACCAAATAGTAGAGTTTATCATTTGTCCAAAGTGGATAAATTATCCGTGCAAAGAATTGTATACAAAACAAATTAATCTATGTACACAACAAAATTTGGTGCACAGCATAGGTTAAAATTTGTATATTATCACTTTTTTCTAAATATAAAATTTTTTTTAGATTAATGAAAATAACTTTTTGAAAAATTGTAAAAAATATATAAATAAATAATTTTTAAAGTGATGTAATTGAAAACATTTCTTATGAATAAAAAAATATATAAATGTTTAGTGCCAATTACAAATATTCTAGGTTTTAAAAATTCACATGCATTTAAAACAAAAAAAATAATAAATTTTTGTTCCGTGAAAATTATGAAATTAATTTTTTTTTTAAATTTGTTTAATACCATCTAAAAAAAATATATATAAAGTGTTGATCCTAATGCATGAGTCAATGTTTATCACTTGTTGAAGACAATCTATCTGTACCATACAAAATGCAATATCTGCAAAATATATTTAAATTATTTTCTTTTTAAATTAACAAAGACTATCTTATTGAATAGTTTAAGAAATTACTTAACACAATATGAACATTTGAGAAGTTTGGGAGCATTAGGATGATTGTCTTTATCAATCTTTCACTGAATTACTGAACGTACATAGAAAAAAAAAACTATAAAATTGGCAGGGCCATATCTCCTAAAGTAGGCTAGAAACCCTCACAAAATTTTTTTGAGAACTTAAACAGTCATAGTAAATGCTATAAACAAAATATTATGAAAATTGAAGAGGACATATTTTCTCCAAACTGATCATAACTACATAGGTAAAAAATTGATGATTTGGGGGAAATGCTTTTGGGAGAGCAAAATTTTATTTTCTACCAGGTATGGGGTTAAAATAATTAGATATTTGGATTCTACAGTCCCTAAATGCCCTTTCTACCAAATTTCAGAAATATTGAATAAGTGGAAGTATTTTTTTTTCTTATTTTATAAAACACTGAAATTCCGTACGGTTTCACTGCATAAATTTGGAAGCAAAATATGCAAATTTTACCCCCCCCCCTCTAAAATCCAAACGGTAAGGTTTAGGACCAAATAATTTGGCAAATTTTCCTAACTCATGAAGGAGAATATTTGTGCCAAATTTCAACTAATTCGGTGTCGGTGGGTGCAGATTTTAACTTTTTGCTGGTGTTTTGACATGGAATAACCCATATGATATTGAACAAAAAAAAAACATTATTTCAAAGCAAAGCTTGGAAAAGTCATGGATTACATAGAAAAATGCGAGCATGAAAATTAATATGGTTAAGATTAAACTTAGAAAAGTAAAAGGACTAGTTGTTAAAACTAGAAAAGAAAAAGATAAAATATTCTAGTAAAAAATATAATTAAATTTATAACTTAAAATATTGCAGTATTAAGAATTTAAAAAAAAATTCAATTTAACATTATATATAAATTCTTAATGCTGAAATATTTTAAGTTATAAATTTATTATATTTTTTAGTAGAATATCTTGTCCTTTCTTTTCCAGTTTTAACAACTAGTTCTTTTACTTTTCTAAGCTTAATCTTAACCATATTACTTTTCATGCTCGCATTTTGCTATATAACAGCATATGTATATATTAGTGGTTAACGTTCAGTTTAGGGGAATTTAAAAATTCTCTGTTGGCACTATTTCAAAACAACTTATTGCATAAAATATTATATATAATGATTTTTGAAAAAAAAACAAAAAAAAACCTAATTTATAGCAATTTGAATTGTACATGTGAAATACGGAAAAATTATTCGGATTACCAGATAAACAAATTTATCCTGGTGAAAGGGAAATAACTCTGGTCATGATATCACATGGGAAATAATTCCTACGTAACATTTTTTTTTACAAAATGAAAAAACTAAAAAAAAAAAAAATACTTTGCATTTTTTATTACCTTTTGGGGTCAGTTTTCTTATGGCATATTGTGAGTAGAGATGTTTCACTTATGTCGTCTCGAATTGTAGATCTCCAGAGAGAGAAATGAGTTAGGCAAAGAAGAAAGAGGAGGAGAGAGAGAGAGAGAGGAATTACACTTTTGTCCTGACAATATCGGATAAACCAGCTGGAGATTGCACTGTACAATCATTGAATGATTTAATAGTTTGGGAATAGACCATTTTAAGTCTTTGTAACGTATTCAAGGCAATGGCAGAAACCTTAGAAAATAACCTCCAGTTGGTTGTATAAAGGGGATGAAAATGGATGGTAGCATTTAATGTTGCTAAGACTAAGCTTCTTTCCTTTAATAATTACAAAAAACCTCCTCAACCACCAATTGCTATAATTAATAACACTCTACCTGAGAGCTCCTCATTCAAACTTAACATTCACAGGCAACATGAATTCATGTAAGATATTGCCAAGACTGCTGCAAAGAAGGTGGACTCTCTATCATGCTAGAAAACTACTCACATTTGCTAGCATTTTGTGATTCTACAAAGCTACCATTTTCTCATGCATGGAGTATTGTTGGCACATCTTGGCTGACGTATCTATCACTAGTCTCTCGCTCTTATACAAGGTTAAAAAAAAAAGTCACTTATCTAATTAATAAGTTCTGCACTCTCAACCAAGCTCCAATTCCTGTGTCATTGGCACAAGGTTGCATCTTTGTGTCTGTTTTACAAGTACTTTGATGGATTCTGCTTTGACGAACTTGTAGCATTTGTACCCTCTGCAATGTAAATGCCCCCCCCCCCATCTAATCCGACAAGCATCAAAATCCACCTCCTTCACTAGAGGTGCTTAGATGCTGAAAAGTCTTATATTCTAATAGTTTTTTTTTCTCTCAAACTGCTAGACTTGGGAATTCCCTCCCTCTTTCCTGTTTCCCTGACTATATTAAAGCGCAGAAATTTAAATGTAATGTGAACAGATATCTTGTTGCTTAATTCCCTATATAATATACCTGTAGACATGGCTCCACATAGTATGTCCAAGCAGCAATGCATTGTTTAGGGTAAATAAGGGTTAAACAAAAAATAAACTAATTAACCATTTTATTATTGAATATGAAATGTAGAATAGGGGCTCTTTTTATGTTTTGCTTGGGTTTAACCCACATATGGGATAAAATTGATCTTAATGTTTACTTGTTTCTTTGTCCTAAAATAGAATTATACTGGTTTTTTTTTTGGGGGGGGGGTAACTAAAATTTTGAACTTTTATTCCAAGTTTTTACTTTATTGACCTTTTTTTTTAAATTCATTCTTAGTTATTAAATTTTGAATTAGTTATGTTTAAGCCATCATCTTTGCTTTTAAATTCATTAAATTTCAAAATGTGTTTAATGTATAATAAAACTTTAAAAGTGAAAATATGTTGAATGGATGGCAGCAATTAAAATATTGAAATAAATTTCTATTTTTTTTAATTTTTTTTTGTGAAAATCGCTCTAGACAAGGTATGAAGCCACTTAATGTAAATAGCAATATACATGGATGATAAAATGCTTTGGATAATCACAGATTTCAAGGGGCTTCTGCTAAAATAGTCATATTTTACAAACCAAAGCACTTTAAGTCCTCAAAATACCACCGTTTTGTTCGGAAATGAATATACTTTCAAATAAATTAATAAATAATAATGTACATTATATATTTTTTTAGAGTTTTAAGCAAATAGTGATAAAAATCTGAACATCATAAACTGACGTTTTCGGTAAATTTTTGTAAAGCTGCAGCAATAGCACGGCTGTAAACAAATGTTTCTTTTTATTATTGATTTTTATTCCAAATTGAATTTTTTTTTTTAAATTGAAAATCTGATTCTAAAAATATTTTCTTGCATGTTTAGTTAACGTTATTTTGTTATACCAACCAAATAAATATTTTTAAAATCGGGCCACTGGACAAATTTTAAATATATTGTGTTTTGCTTTGAACAACTGAAAATGTGAAATATGATTTTTTTTGGTTCATGTGTATGAACGGTACATCTCTTTTATACTTTTTATTTTTCGTCTTTTTACAATGTTTTCAGCAGATTATTATCGAATATTTAAATATTTGTAGGAGATGCTCAGTAAGAAATAAAAACAGTAGAAAAAGACATGAAATGTAATTAAAAATCAAATTCATTCAAAATTTGTGAACAATTTGTCAGCTTTAGCAAAAACTTTCTTTTTTTTTTTTTTTTTTAAATTTAAATAAGTGGGCAAAAAGTACTTGATACTTTTCCAAACCTCATGCTTTCTGTTAGTGACGTCACTTGTTTTAAATAATATTTATTTTTGTTTGTGTTAAGTTTTGAGACAGCTTTGTTACAGTGTAACATATGTCAGGCCTTGTTGCGGTCATCAAGTAGATGAGGCTTCCTACCATTTCCCTGTATATTCGGTTATCTATGAATTTTGTTTCGGTCCCTATATTTTTATTTATGTCCATTTCGACGGGAGTTGAACACGGCTTACAATCTTGCATTCCGAACTTGAGCAGAATTTTTTCAATGTATCGTGATTGGTTCATAGTTATAGTTTCATTTTCACAGGTAAATTTTATACCGAGGAACCATGACAGTCGTCCAAGATCGGCCATTTTAAATTTTTTATTTAATTCATTTTTAACATCTCTTAAAGTGTTGTCATAGTTTGAGGCGAGCAATATATCATCAACCCAAAGAACCAAAATCAACAATTTATTACCTACATTTTTGGTATACATGCATGCGTCTACGGGACATTGTTTGAATTCCTGTTCTATTAAATAATTATGGAGTGTTAAATTCCAATTGTGTGCACTTTCTTTTAGTCCATATAACGATTTATTTAATTTCCACACCCAATTTTTATTTTTCATTTTAAATCCCTCTGGAGGGTAAATGTAGATTTCATAGTCAATCGGAGCATTTAAATAAGCATTTTTTACACCCATTTGATGTATTTTTAAATCGTATTGCGTGGCAAGTTGTAATAAAATTCTAATTGTCGTTAAATTTGTCGTTGGTGAAAATGTTCCACAATATTCCACTCCAGGAATTTGTGAGAAACCTTTCGCTACAAACCTTGCTTTAAAAGTTTCACTGCCAGAAGCTGTGACTTTTTTTGGAAAAAACCCAGCGTGAAGAAATTATATTTTTATCTGTTGGTTTTGCCTCTATTTCGTATGTGTTATTTTCAGATAAAGCTTTAAATTCGATACCATAGCTCGTTCCCATTCTTGGTGATTTTGTGAATTAATCGCCTCATTATAACTTTCCGGTGCGCTGTTCAACGAATAACAGTAATCCACAGCATAATCTTGTATCTTTTCGATTTGTAAGAAGTCTGGCCTTTTTCGCTCCCTTATTGGGTATCTACGTGTCTGGTTACTGTTTTCGTCAGAAGTACTGTAATTGTCGTTGTTATTAATATTTTCATTGTGATTAAGATGCTAGGCAATATTTCACGTTTATCGCCATTTTTAAAATTTAATGTATCATTGAATTTTACACATCTAACCCTTTTTATGGCATTTTTAGCTGCAAAGTAGATTAAATATGCCGGACTATATTTATTGTAACCTATGAAAGTACCTTTTTCGCTTTTAGTATTTAGTTTACTAGTGTTTTCTATAAATGAAAACAATCAGAACCAAATAGATGCATTCTTTAGGTTTTTTATCGCAAAACGCTTCATACAGCGTTTTTCCTAGCCTCTTATTGAACGATCTATTTCTGATATATGCTGCTGCCGTTAAAGCGTATGTCCATAAACTATGCGCTAATTTTGATTCGATAAGTAGGCATCTTGTCATCTCAAAAAGGGTTCGCCATGCCCTTTCAGCTGTGCCATTTTGAAAGGGGGAGTACGGCGCCGATTTCTCGTGTTTAATACGGTGGTTAATTAATAGAAGTTCAAAATCTTTACTAGTAAATTCAGTCCCATTGTCTGAGCGAATACATTTTACTGAACCGTACGGGGCAACATCAGCTAAATATTTCTTAGTGGCAAGGATAGTGTCAGATTTGTTTTTTAGAAAGTAAACCATAATTAAACCGGAAAAATCATCAATAAAGTTCAGAACATACCTTAGATTGTTTCTCCCCATCGGGCTGATCGGATGCACAAGTGAGAGAATTTTCGTAACTTTTTTGTCTGGCATTCGGCTTATATCATTTGCCATTTTCCCCTGTGCACAAACATCACAATTTGGGAGATCGTCTGAAGGTATTATTTTCATGCCTTTGACTACATATGTTAATTTTTTAATATTAGCTGTATTGCAGTGTCATAGAATTTTATGGCAGGTTTCCAAGTTGTGACAGGCAGTTTTTGAGGCAACCATACTTTTTTAAATAATATAGTCGGCCATTTTCTTTAATGTCAAATACAGTTCCATTGGGGTATATCAATTTTGATTTATTTTGGCCAAATTGTATATTTGCGCCTTATTTAATTGCAGCCTGCACGGAAAATGTCTTGCTTAAATGTAGGTATGAACAGAGCATTTTTTTAGAATACAGTTACAGATTTCGCCATTATTATTTTTTAGGGATATTTTAGCATCGTCTCTTTTCAAGACTATATCATTTATTTGACTACCGTCGGCAAGTTCGACAAAATGACTTTGAGGATTAAAGTTTGAATCAAAATTAATAAAATCAGATTCCTTGGTGATAACGTGCGCTGTAGCACCACAGTCTACAAGGAGGTTTTACCGTTTGAGTTATTGTCAAAGTTACATGTGAATAGAAATGTATGTTCTTCCTCAAAGTTCTCAACGTTTTTTACGGAGTCCATTTTAGAGCGTTTATATCGACATTGGAAACTTTTGTGGTGGGGTCGTCCACAATTATAGCAGATAATTTTATTCTTTTTCTTGGGAAAATTACTTTTGAAGAATACGTTGCGGTGAGTTGTGTAATTTGGTGGTCTGCTTTCGAGAAGCATTTTTGAACTTCATAATATTGCTGGAGTTATTATTGTCCACGAGCATACGATTAGTCTCTTCGTAACTGTGCAATGTCACTTTAAATTCGCTGAAATTTATGGGTTTGTCTTTCTGAGTTGTAAATGGTTTAAAATCGGCTGGAAGTCCCTTGAGGATCATTGATATCAACAAGCTATCGCTTATTTCACCTGAGAGTTTTAAGGCATTGGCGGTTGTTTCTGCCCTTTTGACGTAGTCGGTGATCGTTTCTTCCTTGTTACGTTTCAAAGAGGTTAATTCTGTATATAGGGATATTATTTTCGGTTTCCCTTTTGATAAATAGTGTTCTCGTAATATGTTCAATGCTTTCCTCCCATCGTCCAATGCGTCTCTTATAATCAGACAGACTTCTATTGTCTAAACATTGAATCAGTTCTGCAAAAACAGTCGCATTCTTTTCGAGAAATTCGGGGTTGTTTGGATTCTCTGTTGGAGATTGTAGTTTTCGAATCCTTAGATATCCCAGAAATTTTACCTGCCACAATTCGAATTTAGATTCCGATCCGTCAAAGAAAAGATGGTGGCTGGGCGCATAACCTGTTAAGTTTTGAGACATTTGTGTTGAACAAAGATGGCGGCTTAGTTCAGATCAGTAACCAAGATGGCGACCAAGAATCAAATGCGGTCCGTCGCGTAGTTAACCTCTTAAGTTCTGAGATATTATGTTGAACAAAGATGGCGGCGTAGTTCAGATCAGTAACCAAGATGGCAGCGTAGTTCAGATCAGTAACTAAGATGGCGGCGTAGTTCAGATCAGTAACCAAGATGGCGGCGAAGAATTAAATACGGTCTGTGACGTAGCAAATGGCGAACTGACTGAATCCAAAATGCGACGATTTTTATAATAATTTTGCGACGTTTTGGTTGGTTGTTTAGCACAGCCATTGGTTATAAAAATGATTGGCAAATCCATTCGTCTCATACCTCCCATTAGACGTCAAAAACTTTTTACAGTTTGTTTCTTGTAAAGTTTCACAATCGGTGTTAAACATCCTCTTTAAAAAAAACAAAAAAAAAAACAAAACTCCCTTAATCCTACCTCTAATTCTGGGTATGAGTGGCAAGCCTCTTCCTAAAACCTTCTTTAGCCCTAACAAGTAAGTCCGAGTGGAAAGCTCCCCACCAAGCAAAATTCCTCGATAAGCTACATATAAGCACCCCTCCCCCCCAAAAAAAACCCTTTCCTTAAAAGAAAAGTGCACATGATTTATCTCCAATAAAAAATAAATTAGTCAACTGTCCTAAAATGCTAGCATGGTCTCGAAAGAGTGAATTATTTTACATTAAATTCATGTGAAACCAACCCCCCACTTTAAATTCTAAAATTGTTTTTGTTTCTATCAAGTCTTCAGGATGTTTACACATAATTTCCCTTAGTCCTATCATTAACTCAAAGTCAGTGGCAATCTCCCCACCCTCTCATAATTGCACAAAGATCCTTTTAAAACCACATAATCGCCTTTTATTAAAAAAAAAAAAATGCTTAGGATTTATCTCCCATAGAAAAAAATGGGTGAACTTCCCTAAAACGCTTGGATGGCTCAAAATGGGGAATCTACATTAAATTCTAAAATAATTTTGTTTATCTTTCATTAAAGTTTTTCAAGGTGTTCACATGTAATTGTCTGCAAAGGTAAAATCACATATTTTGGAGGATTGGTCAGATGGGAGGGAGGGAGGGGGGTAACAGAAGGTATTAATCTACAGTAATACCAAATATTACAATATATTCGTTTTTAAATAGTCCTAGATTTAGATTTCTGTTTTTTACAATTCAGCTTTGAGTTCTCTAATTTCTTTTCTGTTAATGGCCTTAAGGCATTTTAAGGATTGGTTGGTTGGTTGTTTTTGTTTTACGGCATATCAACCCTTTTCGAGTTATTTAATGCTGAATCCAAAGATTCGGAAGAAAATTTTTTTTAATAGAATATATTTGTTGTTTTCACGTCGGTTTCTATTTAACCCATAGTTGGGACCCTAACAGGTACTACCACTCCGGGTCAGAGTGGACCTGGGAGCAATGGTAATTAAAGGGTGGCTCCACACTCCCCAAAGCCCACAAGCTGGGGCCTCACCACTGGATATAGTTTAAGGTCATATCCAGGACCTCATTTTAAGTAATTGCAGCATATTTATGTGCATTTACTGCGGATTATTTGAAAACCATTAATTTCTGGATATTTTCAGTAGCATATTCTGATTCCTTGCACAAAAATACACTTATATGGCAAATTTCTTTGTTTAATCTTCTGTTTTAACAAAAATATAACATTTTTACTGAAAAAGTAGTGTAAAAAATGTGACAAAACGCATATGCTCTTAAAGAGGGAAAAATATCCAAACATGCAAGGCAGAAAAATAATAACTTCCTTAATTTTAATTGGATTTAAAAAATTTTAAAAAGATTCTTTCTTAGCTTATCAAGCTCTTTCTATGTATGCCATTATTGAAATATGTTAAGCCATTTCAATTTTTGGTCCCCCCTACAAAAGGAGGGTGGATCTGTAAATTCACCCTTGTCTGTTTGTCTGTTCATCTGTCCGCAATTTTCTCAATAACTACGCTTTGGAATTTTTTAAAATCTTGCACAAATATTAAACATAATATGAGTAAAAAAAAGTAACAGAACGGATTTTCTGGGAGAACTCTGGTTGCCTCCCTAGGGGTGCCTTTCAGGTTAAAATTGACACTTTTGTGCTTATTAAAAAAAAAATTAATGCTTTGGATTTTTATAAAACTTTCTGAAAAGTTGTAACTAACTGATTTCTATATAATTTTGTTTGTCTATACTTCATGATAACTCTTGGGTGTGCCCCAGCGGCTCTTTTCAGGCTAATAAAAACACTCAATTTTTGGGACTATTTTACCATATTTGTCCAAAATTTTCCGTATATGTCTATTTAACAGTTTTGCATGGTACTGAAGTCAAATTTAAATATGTTAAGGCCTTGGGGAATTTGGGGGCTAAATGCAGGGAGGGGGTAAATAATGGACTTACTCATTTCTATCTTTGCATGGTGCAGAACTCAAATTTACATATGTTAAGGCCTAAAACTGCACCGTTTGTTCATTTCCATCAGGATTTGACGTCCCCTGAGGACTTTTGTGGGCTAAATGGGGCAGGGGGGGGGGCGATGCTGAACTTTTTTGTCATTTTTTTTTTTTATGCCTCGTTCACTGTGCACTCATGTTTCATGTGTATTGCTAATGTAAACGAGCTAAAACAAAAACAACTACTACTTCAAGGTCAAAAAACAGGCAAGGATAAGTGTGAAATGGATAGATTCTGATCCAGGAACCAGCAATTCTTTCCATTTTGTCAGAAACATCACTCATAGAATGTGAGGACTAAAGGACAAAATAACGGAAGTGAGGAGTTACAATTTTATTTCAGAATTAAAAATTAATTTTATCCTAAATTTGTATGAATAAATTTTGTGAATTGTCTCTAACCTACAACTGAACCCGAATGTTCACTTTTTTTTTCTTCAGGAAATTCGGAGATTAATAATAAACAATGGATTTCTTTTCGTACAAACAAAAATTGTCAAACTCAGCCGACCAGAAGCAGAAGAATTCTATCAAATCCATCAAGGTGAGATTTGCACTTTTTTAATATATTTATGATTCCGCTCTTTGTCCCTTAAAATTATATTTTTTCAGATGTGGATATAGCATAGTTAGTCACATTTAGCTTTGACCATGACATTTAAAGTTAAATGCGACACCTTGCAGATCCTAGAAACAAATTACCTTTTTGCTAACGGAAATCTGAAGTAAAATGACAAGATCAAAAGTTTAGAAGTGACATGAATAGGAAATTTGAGAAGAAGGCCAGAAGTGAGGGACTTCTTCAATTCATTAGTGTACAAGAATGTTTCATTTAGAAGCAATGTGAATGTCTGGAATGTAGGTTTTAAAATCACCAATAGTTTCAACTCCTCCCCCTTAATTTGTACTTAAGATAAATAATACATATTTTCAGTATAAATGATAAATTGGCAAGAAATGATGAACTCATGAAAAACTTCCACCAAAATTCCATCTAACAGAACCAGAGACTAGCCAAGAAGTTTTCATATCAACCCCCCCCCCTCTTGCATAACATAACTGAGACTTTCAAATATATACAGTGATGATCATATTTATTGGCACGGTAAAATAAAAGTTAAATTTTGTCTAATAAATTCTAAAAAAGGGATTAAATTAAAAAAAATAACAAAGTATATTATGTATTTTTAACTGGCCTTTCCGATGCAGCAATCGGATTTTAGAAAAAATAAATAACAAAGGAACAACAAACATAATTGCAAAAAAACCCTTGTTCAAAATTATTGGCACGGCTTTGTTTTTCTTTTAGTATCAGTATAATATCAATCAATTTCCGGTTTACGTGCTTTCTGAACTTTTTTATAGCCATATTATGCTTGTTTAACGCTAATTCAGTGAATAATTTTTTTCAGATAATTTTTAAATAGCGATTTATTTAAACTATTATAAGTGACTAAATTATAATTTTCAATCGCCATGGTTAAAACTAAGGAACACAGCGAAGACGTCAGGAAGCTTGTTGTAGCATGCCATACCAATGGGGAGGGCTATGATAAGATTTCAAAGAAGCTAAACCTTTCCAAATCCACTGTTAGAGCCATAATAAACAAGTTCAAATCGCAAGGCCACGTTATGAGTTTAGAGGGTAGAGGGAGAAAAAGGATTCTTTCCCTAAGAGATGAACGGAAAATTGTTCGACAAGTAAAACAAAAACCCAAGGATCTCTGTTGGGGAGATTGTTGATGAACAGAGCACCTCTGGAGTGAATGTATCTCGACATACAGTTGGTAGAGTTTTGAAGAGAACTGGTTTAAAAGCATGTCGTCCGAGAAAGACTCCCTTATTGAAGCCTATGCACCTGAAAGCAAGGCTAGCCTTTGCAAAACGTCATATTGATAAAGATGTTGCATTCTGGAAACGTGTTCTATGGACTGACGAAACGAAAATAGTTATTTGGCCATAATAAAGTGTCTTATATTTACAGAAAATCTGGCGAAGCTTTCCTGCCTAAGAACACCATACCCACAGTGAAGCACGGTGGAGGCAGTTTGATGTTTTGGGGATCCTTTGCTGCCTCTGGACCAGGGCGACTTGTTATGGTCACAGGTAGCATAAAAAAGGAAGATTATGTTAAAATATTGGATGAAAACCTGAAAGACTCTGCTAAAGAGCTCTCACTTGGTCGTCGTTGGTGGTTCATGCAAGATAATGACCCAAAGCATTCGGCTAAACTGACTAAGAAATGGCTTGAGGACAATCATATTAATGTTTTGGAGTGGCCATCACAAAGCCCAGACCTTAATCCAATTGAAAATTTATGGAGAACATTAAAATTGAGGGTAATGCAAAGGAAGCCTAAGAATCTTATTCAATTGGAGGATTATTGTCAGGAAGAGTGGGCTAAAATTACTACTGAAGAGTGCAACAACTTGGTTGTAAACTATGAAAAGCGACTGAGGAAGGTAATCAAGGCCAAAGGCTATACAATTGATTATTAAATAAATCGTGCCAATAATTTTGAACAAGGGTTTTTTGCAATTATGTTTGTTGTTCCTTTGTTATTTATTTTTTCTAAAATCCGATTGCTGCATCGGAAAGGCCAGTTAAAAATACATAATATACTTTGTTATTTTCTTTAATTTAATCCCTTTTTTAGAATTTATTAGACAAAATTTAACTTTTATTTTACCGTGCCAATAAATATGATCATCACTGTATATATTTAAGAGTGTAGCCATCAACAATTCTAGGTTTTTCAGACTTTTATCATTTTTTAATATATTAAAATATTTTAATATTTTAAAAAAATTAAGTCTGAAAAACTTACAATTGTTGATGGCTACATTCTTTTAAATATACATTTGTTTCTCTCGTTGGAGCTACACAACCATCACTTTATATATATATATATATATATATATATATATATATATACTAGCAAAAGTACCCGTTGTTGACTGGGTTCAAAAACAGCCTACAGAAAATGGACTCTGATTATAAAAGTATGATAGGTTATGAAAAGGAAGGGTTGTAAAGATATAGCTTCGAATTTGGGGGTATCAAAACCAAAGCAAAATATGATGAAAGTAAAAATAAAATAGATAAACCCCATAATTTATTATACCATACCTGTTCACATTGAAACACTTATCACAATATTCTGTGGATCTATATTAAAAAACCTTGTTAAAGTTTGTGACATATTTTCATTCTATAGAGGCCAGGCGCGAATGCAGACCCCACAATTTTATTATACCATCCCTATTTAAGTTAAAACATACTTATCAAAGTATTATGTACATCTATATCAAAAACACTTGTAAACGTTTTTTTTTTAATTTTTAAATTTTTTATTTCCATACTTTGTGGACCAGGTGCGTACGCAGCCCCCACAATTTTAATGAATCCTCATTATGCCAGATAAAACATACCCATTCCTGTGTCTCGATACATCTTCTATCATTATATGTGATCAGTTTTCTATAATAGTCAACCATATAGGAGCCTATTCGCAGATGTTCAGCTTTATATTATGGATATATATATATATATATATATATATATAAGCAGGCTCCTTCAGTCTTGGACAGACTATGGATACCCACAAAGGGTTGCTTGCGCGTGAAATTTTTGTGGCAGGAGGTGCGTAATCTCCAATCACACCTTTCCTGAGACGACATTGTTAAATACCAGTGGCAAGTGAAGTACAGGACGACTGGAAACAAATGCCGAGATAAGCGGAGAGCACATACAGCGCCTACCCTTCCCAAATGGTCACCCATCTTGTACTGGCCAGACTCAACATTGCTTAACTTCGGTGATCTGGTGAGAACCGGTGTATCAACGTGATTGTGCCATATATATATATATATATATAAAATTTGTATATTTCCGGAAAAGTATATTCAAGGAGGTATAAGGAGGAAAAAAAACATGTTGTTTTTAATTTTTTTATTTTTTATTTTGATATTTGAGCTGTCCTCTGGTCTTGTTCACAAAATGTAGTGAAATGAATCAAAATGAAAGACATTGGAAATACTAGAAATTTTATCTTTGGGCTGCATTTATTCTTTGCCAAAACTTTTGAAATAGTTTATGTGAATTTTCATAACCAGTTAACTTTTAGCTAATATAAACTCAACAGAAGATGCAAAGAATTCCAAACTTTGCTACAAGTTATCCCACACCAGCTTGCTTGTGACACAGTTCTGATTCAATTGCTTTAACTCGAAAAATGCTTTGAATTTGTGTTTTTTCAGTGAACACTCAAATTGCTAGATTATATCAGATAAAATAGAAAACTTTCTCGACAACGCAACCTAATCAGAAAAATATTGACATCTAGTATGTGATGCATAATGTTAATAACTGAAAGAACCCATTAATATAAATTCTGTAAACTGATAAATAGGAATTCATATTTTAATGTTGTCTCATCACCTCTTCTGCATGTCTGAACTAACTGCTATAGCTCAAAAATGATTTGGATTTGTGTTTTTCCTGTGGACACCAATAGTGATATTTATTGCTGAAAGATTTACCTTATAAGGGAGAATGAAATTATTTCTGAGCAAAAACCCACCCATAAAAAAATCATAATTTCTTTGCAGTTTTTAATGACTGCATTTCAGTCAATTTTCTCTCTCTATATATAGTGTGAATATTTCCATTAACCATCAAATCCTATTAAAATTCAACCCCTTTTAAAACATCTGCCACTGATTTAAAAAAAAAAAAAAAAAAAAAAAGGAAACATTTTTATCCAGACATTTTTACTTTACTGCATAATACTCGTAGGGTTTTCATATAATATTGAATGTACAACCCTTCCATCCATACAGTTTTACTACAACAAAATAAACATTTTTCTACTTTTTAAAAGTAAAATATTTTTTTTTTAAATTTGGAAGATATTTCAAGCTTAAGTTATTTTACCATCCAGTTGATATGTTTTTTTTTGTTTTTTGTTTTTTTTTGTGCTTGTCCAGAATCTCTCC
Source organism: Euprymna scolopes (assembly GCF_053919585.1). NCBI lineage: Eukaryota > Metazoa > Mollusca > Cephalopoda > Sepiida > Sepiolidae > Euprymna > Euprymna scolopes. Next base: position 37,933,781 of record NC_136483.1, on the reverse strand, counting down.
TTACCTGTAACAAAAAAAATATTGTTTACTAAAAATTGCATAAATTGATCAAGTAGTTTTATTTTTATAACGAAAATCATTTTTAAGCGATTAATATGAATTTGTAGGTATTACAAAAATGTACAAGGTTGATTCTCAACTCTATTTCTGAAGAACTTTTAAGGGGGTTAACAACCAGTGATGAATTTTAGTTTTTTAATGCTTTACTAATGTTTTTCTTTTTGAAACGCTACTGCATTATTTTTTTTTTTTTAAATTCACAAAAATTTAAATGTTTTGGAGTTATTTTCTTTGTCTCTTGAACTATCTCGCAATGCCATCTTGAAAACATTTCAAGATGGCGTTGCAAGGTCATTCCTTGTAGTTTAGCCATAATATTTAATTTTTTTTTTTTATTCAAAAAATAAAACTACTTGACCAATTTACATGATTTTTTTGGTGTACAATATTTTCTTTTACAGATACACACATACAGATTTTTTTATTTTTGTTTTTTCATGGAGGGGGAGTTCTGGACAAGAATTTTTTTTTTTTTTTTTTACATGTACATATCTATAGTGTCACAACTTCCAAGTCAACAACAGTAATATTTAACCTGTTTCCAATATGATGTAATATTTGTAGTTAATATCAACTGAATGACAAGTTAACATTTCTTTATCATGTAAACAAGATGCCATGTAAAAGTTCAAGGTTTTTTAACACTGGTATGGGTGGATGTGGAAGGAGTAATGAAATCTGTAATTCAGACATTTTAGCAATTCTCGAGGTGACCTACTTAGTGAAATGTATGAACCCATGTTTTCTTTCCAGCTATGGTTGAAAAAAAAAAAGTTGAAATATGTCTACAATATGTTTTTAATGGTTGTCAACACCAAATTATTTATGGTAATCATCTACGATAAATAATCTATAACAGACCATTTATGATAAGTATTGTAATTATATTCAAATTAAAAATCTTTAGCCTTACACAACTTTCCTTGGACTTTTTGCAGTTTCATAACCCTTGCTTCATTTTTTTTTTTGTCTTTTAGTCCTCATATCTCATGACTGATTTTTCTAGCAAAAGGAAAAGAACTGCTGTTTTGGGGGTTAGAATCTATCCATCTATCACTTACTGTTGTCTAATTTTTTACCTTCAAGTAGTAATTTTTTTAAGTTCCTTACATTTAAGTGGTTTCATGCCTTGTCTACAGAAATATCCATAAAAAAATCCAACACCTGCAATGGTTTGGTTCTTCAATTGTTTTTTTTTTTTCTATTTACAGTAAATCAGCATTTTCTGGCTATAATTCTATGATGAAATAATCTTATATTATTTAGTTGGTTTTCTCATTAGATTAAAATATTAACTGTCTGTTTAATGACATACCAACCACATTTTAGTTTATTTAATGTGGGAGCACAATGCCTTCGGGCTGTTTTTTTACAAAACCTTTGTGTTCCCGGTAACACTGGTTGAGAAACATGAGGTTAAAGAATAAACTGAAAAATAAATAGTTGCATTTAGTCTTGATTAATTAGAATATTAACTGCATGTTAATTTACGATAGTGAACCTTTGACAAGCTCGTCGTACATTTTATTCTGAATATCTTTATAATCTTAAGGTCTAACAAAGCAATTGCAATTATATCACCTTTACCATTCAGTTTTGTTTGCCATTTTATTATGACATACCAATCTTTTTTAAGTTATCCAATGTGTAAGCACAACACCTATTGTATACAATTAAGCATAAGTTTTTGGAGAGAAATTAGTGTTATACCTAAGTTTGTTATACCTAAGTCAGGAAGTGCTGCATGATCATTTTCCTCAAACAATCTCTTAAAGAAAAGATTAGACTGATTCGACCATGCTAGGTGCTGCAATCCATGAGAGTTCATCTATAAAGCAACAGCTCCAGAACCACTCTAAGTTTGTCAAAGACACCCGGGAGGCCAGCTGACGATGTGGTTGCACACCATCTAATCAGACATCAAACCTAGCTCTGGTCCATAGATCTATATTGTTTACCACTGGTTCCAGGATTGGCTGCTACAGACCATCATCCATAATCTACGTCATCTTGGATGCTGTGTATTCTATGGGAGGAGCTAGCTCAACCCATTCTAAGTGAATGCTGCCTCAGGTACAAATAATAAGAAACACTTAAGAACAGCTTAACATTCACAGTTAACACGAATTGGAACAAATACATTGAGAGCATTGCCAAGGCTGCTGTGAAGAAGGTGGGCTCTCTCTACCGTGCTAGAAAGTTACTTACGCCTGAAAGTATCCTGTATCTCTACAAGGCCACCGTTCACCCATATATGAAGTATTGCCGTCACATTTGGGCTTGTGCATCTGCTACTTGTCTCTCACTCCTGGACAGGGTTCAAAAGAGTCGCCAACCTGATAAGCTCTGAACTATCATCTAAGCTTCAACCTCTGTCCCATCAATGAAATGTTGCTTCCCTCTGCCTGTTTTACAAGTATTTTTAATGGTGGATGCTCTGATGAATTACAAGCCCTCGTACCTCCTTGAAGTAATTTCCCCTGACAAACAGCAAAGTCCCACCCCTACGCAGTATAGATCCCTAGATGTAAGAAAGCCTTCCACCCTAATAGTTTCTTCCCCAGAACTGCTAGATTTTGGAATTCCATTATGAGTTCCTGCTTCCCCAACTGTACTTACATGCAGAAGTTCAAGTGTAATGTGAACAGACATCTTGCTGCTCAACTTCCTTCATAGTATTCCTGCAACTTATATCCCTGATAGTAGCCCCCTACATCAAAGTGGCACTGTACCTTGTTTGGGGTGAAAATGTAAGAAAAAAAAGAAAAAAAAAATTGATCATACCTTTCTGAACAATGTTAATGCATAAATGAGCACATTAGATCCGATTGTTGTTTATCCTGTTGTCCATGATAATATCCATTTAGCCAATTACACCTCTCCCTCTCAAAACATTTTTTTAAAATAGAAATGTTATTTCTTGTTCTAATTTCAGAAAAGTTTTTCTACAACAGACTTGTGACATTTATGTGCAGGTAAGATAATTTATCTTTTTTAGTTTTTAGAAACTTATATTAAGGTTGTCTTACTAGAATTTTAAATTTTCATATGATATATGTGTTAGTGTTGGAATGATTAATCAGAACTTTTAGGGGTATTGGAATCAGAAAAAATTGTGCCTATTTTCCAATGCCAAATACGATTCTTTTGTCTTTTTTATTTGACTTTGTTAAAAGTAAAATCTTCCACTGCTGGTAGTAATGATAAAATAATAAATATTTATTGATTTTAAACTAATATTAAAACTGAAATCTATAGATCATCCTTTACAAGTGTATTTTTTACGCTTGAGAAAATATCTGCACACTTAGCATGTGTTTACATGATAATTGGGAAAAAATAACTACTTCATAGTTAAAAATTTAGAGATTTATAAGGAATCGGAATCAGTTATACTTTGATTTGCATATGATTGGAGCACAGGGTGGAACAGGTGTTGGTGTGATTGCAGAGTGTTACCTCTGTCAATAGAGAAATTATTGATGGATTGGATTCATGGAGGATTGGGAAATTTGCATTAATTTTAATGCAAAAAATTGTTTTAACTCCAATGTTTTGATTTACAAACATGATTATAAGTTCTAAAAACTGTCCTAGTCAGGAAACAAGGCCAAGCACTAAACATCTCATAATGAGTCTCTTTAACTGCACCTCTGCTCCTGGCTAATAGGCAAAAAAGGAATATGTGGAGCCTACCTACTCCTTAAGCAGTTTAGGTTTACAAACCAGTGATTTGATTGAGTCACCAGCTCTAGGGAGGTTGTTGACGAGGACTGAAGAGGTCTCCCTCTCTTGTTTGGTGCCAAGACATATGAGGTCAGTGGCACAGGTTTAACATCAGTTTTCCTTCTCCTAGATGGTTGATCTGATGAGATCTGCAGGTCCATCAGCACCGAGAGGGTTAGCCCTGCACCTGGTTTCAAGGCCAGGTATTTTTACCCTTTGACAGTGTATGGTATGATGGTCTTCTCATGAAAATCAATATTAATCATGAAAAATAGTATTACTAGACAAATTTTTAACATAATTAAATCCTTATTAAATAAGAGAAGAATCCTGGTTGTCGTTGATGGTTGTATGTCAAAACAATATGATATAAATGCTGGTGTACCTCGGGTTGATCCTTGGACCCTTATTTTTCTAATATTCATAAATGACCTCCCTTATAAAATTGTTTCTGAGATAGGGGTATATGCTGAATACACCACACTCTATAACAGACATACGGAGAAAATGAATGACCACATATCCAAGGCAATGGCGGAAACCCCAGAGGAAGACGTCCAGTCTGTAGTGGAATGGTGACAAAAATGGATGGTCACATTCAATGCTACCAAGACTAAGTTTCTTTCCTTTCAATAACTACAAGAAACCATGGTTAATGATACATTACCTGAAAGTACTTCATTGAAACGCCTCGACTTAACATTCACGGCAAACATGAGTTAGGACAAATACATTGAGGGCATTGCCAAGGCTGCTGCAAGGAAGGTGGGCTATCTGTACCATGCTAGAAAGTTACTTATAGTTGAGAGTATTCTGTACCTCTACAAAGCCACCATTCGCCCATGTATGGAGTATTGTTGCTACATTTGGACTTGTGCATCTGCTACTAATCTCTCCTTCTTGGACAGAGTTCAAAAGAGAGTCACCAACCTAATAGGTCCCACACTATCAGCTAGGCTTCAACCGCCATCCCATTGACGAAATGCTGCATTCCTCTACCTGTTTTACAAATATTTTAATGGTAGGTGTTCCGACAAACTACAAGCCGTTGTCCCTCCTCAACGTAAATACCCTCATCAAACCCGACAAGCAGCAAAATCCCACCCCTACATAGAAATCCTTAAATGTAAGAAAGCCTTCTACTCTAATATTTTCTTCCATTGGACTGCTAGACTTTGGAATTCTCTTCCGGGTCTCTGCTTCCCAGACTGTACTGACATGCAGAAGTTCAATTGGAATGTAAACAGACATCTTGCTGCTGAACTCCCTACATAGTATCCCTGAAAATTATGTCCCAGATAGTATCCCTCGATATCAAAGTGACACTGTGCCTTGTTTGGGGTGAAAATGCCATAATAATAATAAAATCATTAAATTTATACCTCTTCCATTTGAAAAGTTTCTAATAAGATGTCCTCTTTGAAATGAATATCATTTGAAAAACAAGTTTATCATTATAAACAAAATGGCATCTAAAAGTTTGAGGTTTTTTTTTTTAAATGTAATTTCTTATCACATTCTGGCGTTGATTTAATATTGTTATCCGATAACATTATGTGCGCATTGATATGTTTACCAACATGCACATAGCTCTAGTATCATGCTGATAACCAACAAACATTTGGAATTTATCAATTCTTCCTTTTTAATGTCATTCGTTCAAAAATATTTCTGGACAATGTGTCACTACAACCTATTCAGAAAAAAAATCTATTAAAATCTGAACTATTTATTCATATGCTTATAAATCGTTGAAAAGAATAAAATAAATAGTTAAATTAAAAAAAAATCAGACATTAGATTGATAAAGATTTAGACATTTCTAGTATAAATAAAACAATTTAAAAATTTGATTTTGTAGAGATTAATACCAGGATCATAAAGTTAAACCAATTTATACTGTTAAACATAACTCGTGTATAAACACAACTTATTTTGTACTTTAGTCCTCATATTCATTTCTTACAAAGGGGGAAGAATTGCTGTTTTCTGTATTGGAATCATACACTTAATAATTGGCTAGTTTTTGATTTTGAAGTAGTTAATAAAAAAATTTTTTTTTTTTTTTCAGCACCTTGCATCGTTGTTTTGTCTTGTTTGAAGCGATTTCTATAAAAAAGATGGACAGTATCTATTTCTTACTTTGTCTGCCCAATACTTTAATTATCTCCCCTTTTCACACTCATTTAAAATATTTACCTATAACTATTTATCTATTACAATAAAACTAAATTAACATAAAATGATGAGTTAATTTTGTATTAATATTTAAGAAAAAAATAATCAATGCTGATCTTTTATACTAAAAATAATAAAATAAATAAATAAAATTCACCTGTTACCAATTAAAAATAAATTAATAATAAATAAAGATAAAAACTTAAGATTCAATGTGGACTCTGCAAGATACTAAAAAATAAATTTAAAAAAGATTAATAATTCAATGTTTGTGCTGATTGAATTCTTTGCTGCCGCATTAAAATTCCAATATATCACAGCAACTTTCAAAACAAAATGTTTGAATTTTGAGAATTTTGCCCAAAATATCAAAATATAATTTCTTCATCATTCTGAACTTTTGTTAACCCAATCACCAAAACTAAAAAAAAAATTAAAAAGAAAATGCTGAATTATGAAAAATGTGAGACATTTGCAGATTAAATTAATTGAATTTAAAAAAAAAAAAAAAAATATTTTTCTTTTTCTGACATGAATTTATTTTAAATCTTGCTTGTCAGTGGCCCAATTGGTGTCCATGTTCTTGCTCGTGATGATGCCATCAATACATGGAGAAAACTGCTCGGTCCAACACGTGTGTTAAGGTATGTGGAATATTTACCATTTTTATTGTTAAAACATTGATTTTTCTTTTTTCATAAACAAGTCAGTCATTTTAACCTTTTATTAATAATTAAAAAAGTAGACGATTTATTTATGAAAGGTCACATAATATAAATACTAAATAGCAACAGACAAAATGTAGGCGGGGTGTGAGGCTTGTTTTGATGGAGTCTCTCTTTAAAAATCTAGAAAAGTTAGGTAATTATCTAACCTATATGAAAATTTATTACTTAAGGATAACATTGTAATTAAAAATTAAATTGAAATTTGCCAAAATAAAGTTGAAACAAGAAATGGGATGGCTGTTCTGCCTATCCTCCAACTCAGTTTTCAGTTGTTCCTAAACTTGAGCTGTATGTATAACCCTTATCCCTGAGTGGCTTCCGGGCCTTGATAAGTGGTCATCACTGTGTAAAAAAAAAAAAAAAAAAAAAAAAAAAAATGCCTGCTGTTGTCCTCTCAGGGGAAGATCCTCAACCTAGTCATAATAGCAATCTTTTTGTCAAGGCATCAGTTTGTTAATATCTACTGCATTAGCCTACTGCTATATATAATCACATAGTGTGTCAGTGTAGATGTGACCGCAGTTGACTACTAATAAGCCTGTGTACCATCTAAAATTACCAACATGTCGGCTATCGCACATTAGAGTTTATATTAGTAAACATAGTTGTTTGAATGTAGAGATGTACTATGGTTCACCGCTAATTAGAACAGTGCACCTTCCAGTTGTCATGCAGGATGAACATCTCTGAAGCTGCTGCGGTCATACTACGGGTGCTTTCATTTGTTGAAACTACAACTAACCTAAAGAATAGGTATTCTTTTATTAAGGTTGAACTCCTCTATATCCGCTATATTTCAATTAGGTTTATGCATATTAAGAGGCTTACCTCATGCAGTTGTCTTACTCTTCATCATGCATGGACAGGCGTTCACTATTGAGGCTAAATGCAAAAATTGCTTTTGAGATGCATGATGTAGTGCTGGGTGCATGAGAACTAGTCAACCAGTCAAGGGCATCACGGAAGGTCATTTTGGAATCCTACTACTCCTCTACATTAATCTTTAAATTTCCAATAAATAAAAATGTTACTGGTACATATTAGACATCTCTAAGGTCATCCGCATGACCTTCCTCAAACTACATATGCCAACCAAAATTTTATTTTCATTATATCTAACAACCTTTGAAAGTTTGTCGAAAATTAGAAAATTTACTGTCTTGCGCACTGTTGATCCCAAAATCAAATTTCAGTGTATAACAAAATTGTAGGCTTTGAACAAATGAAAATTAATGATTATTAGACTAAATTTGGACAAAATCTCATTACCGTTTGAAAAAAAGCATATAAAAAATGACTCGGAAGTATAACTTTTTCATATAAAATTCATTTCAACGGCTAACATATTGAATCTTCTTAATATGATTCGCAGCATATTAAATAAAAAAAATAAAAAAACACTAAGATTTGAAGCCCATAAAAGCAGAAACAATTTGATAATAGATGCAAAATTTTCATTCAGTAAAGTTTTCAGTTTTGAATATTTTTGTATGCGTGAAAGATAACTTAAACCCACCATCTTGATAAGTAATCCTTTTTCTTTCAGATGAAACTGTCTTTATATTTATACAGACACAACATCATGCATGTTAGGTTGAAAAACACCAACAGTAAACAAATAGATGAATCATTACTGAAAGTAGTAATTTCATTTGAAGTAACTTGAAAAAAAAACAAACAAAAAAAAACTACTAATAACTAGGGCTATTACAACAGCATATTCTTTTCTTTGTTTTGATTCTCAGGTGTATATCCATTTATATCTTATATTTTTATGTAGAGTGATGTGGTTAGTTGATTAATTGTGTCTAACTGTGTTGGATATATACTTGAGTCAAAACAATGAAAAGAATGTGCTGTTGTCATAACCCTACGAATAACACTAGAGAAAAAAATTGTGCATTTCTTTAGAGAAAAGATTAAATTTTGTTTCCATCCAAATTTCACTATATTTATCCATTTTTACATACTAAATTCTAGATTGGTTTGTGATACAACATATACGTTACTTTGATTAAAAGTTAATACCTGTAAGTTTTTTTTTCAACTATTATTTGGTCTACCTGTTTTTTTCTCAATATAAATGATTTATTTTTCCTCTCTTCAAGAACCATCTTTGAAGAACCTGATTCAATTCGTGGACGTTTCGGTCTAACAGATACAAGAAATTGTGCACATGGTTCAGGTTTGTATTTAAATTATGTTATCTTAATTTGAATAACTTTTAAACCTTCTCAATCTTGATCAGATGTGGCCATTAACAGAAAACGCTTTGAATATTTCTATTTGTTTATTTATTTATTTTTTTTGTTTTACCCCAAACTTCATGAAAAGTGTCCATATTTTCTACTTAAAAAAAAAAAAAAAATGAATTGCAGCAAAGTGAAACCTCATCTTCCACTTGGTGCAGATTACGAACCCATGTTAGTTATTTTTTGTTATTTCCAAAACACATAATATAATTATTACTGGTAATTATTATAAATATTGCAACAATTTAATATCAAATATAAATGGAAACTCACACTTCAACAATAATTTAGGAGCCTCTGCAAACCTATGCTATTGGCGTCCTACAACTTCTGACTTCGAGCATAAACACATCTCCACTGAATGTTTTTTATTCTTTTTGAAGATATGGTATACCATGAAAATTCAAAGAACATAACTCCACGATACTATCCTGGTTCGATGTATTCGTTGATAAATAATTAATAATAAAAAATTGTCATTTATTCTTTTTACCGTGTTTTGCATCCAACAATGTTTTTCTATCAAAACCGCATTGATATAGACTTCAAACACAACTCCTTATACACTATGCATAATGCTTCAAGCAAACTACAACATCCTCTTCAATTATTGTATAACTTAAATGTGATTTGTAACATGATGTTACATTTAAACAAAGGTATTTTTTTTTCTTTTGGGAAATATCTGGGTTGCTGGTAGAACAGGTCTAACGATTTTAAAACCAAAAGCTGCAACGAAACCAGTTCACATGTAATGACTGACTTGGAGAATCTTCATGGCATATTTTATGATTAAAAAGAAATATGTAAATCTTTCATTGATTATGGTCGTTCACATCTTTATGATTAAATGATAATTGTTTCTTTTAATCAGTTGCTGTTTATTTTGGATCGGTGATGATCGTCTCCAATTTTGTAACTAAATTATTGATGCAGTTATGCAGTATTTAACATTAAAAATGCTCTGCCCGTGTGTGTGTGGTTTTTTTTTTTTTTTTTTTTTTTTTTCCAGAAAGATAATGTTCCTGTCCTAAAAGTTAATTCCATTCATTGTGTTAATGTGAATCTGACTACATGGGAAGTAACTCTCAATGGATGGAGTGAATTAAGCAGCACATTCCACTACACAAATATGAATGTAGTCATTTTTAAATTCAACAAAAGAATTTGGGATCTAAGTTTAGCCAAATTCTACTTGGTATTTTTTGTACTGTTTATATACATTTCAAATTGCCAGTTTCCTGTCAACAACTTTTGCTATGTTAAAAAGGAATTTGTTTATTCTTTCAATCTTTTCTAAATATTGTAAGTGAATTAGGTTCTTTTGATCATGTCACTGAAAATGTTGAGTTATACAAAGCACAGAATGAACCATGGGCCATTAGATCTTTAAATGACCAACTATTCCTCCCGATGGTAGGGAAAGTGGAAACAGTCAGCTATCTGGCAAACAAAGCTCTGTTGAAAATCCAGGAATCTGGACCTGTCTTCATCTGGTTGTCTATACCATTGCATGTGGAGAAACAAAAACATGCCGTTAATGATTGGTGGACAAAGTGATCCATTTTCATAGCTGATGACATGGATTTGTTGGCTGTCCCATAGGTTTCTCGTGTTAGTGTCGCTTCTTTGTAGGAAAGTTACCGTCTCACTTCAGACACAGCACACAAGGTGGCAGAACTTTGATCGACAAGAACATCTATCGTCATAGAAGGCAATGAGTGCTTGTGCATTATAATTGGATATTAAAAATAAATGCATTTTAAGTAAAACACTATTATGTGTCATATTGAAATTAGTAAAAACTTTCTTCTACTACAGTCAATTCTGTATGACAAACTGACTTATCTCCCTTGTTTTCAGATACCTTTCACTATTTCGAATCAGAAAATGGCCGATTTGAGAATTTTTTTTTTTTTTTTAAAATAAATAAATAAGTCTTCTAGTAAATCAATGTGATCATTTTTTTTTAACTTTTACTAATTTCGTCATGCCAGGTAATTATATAATCGTGTTTTTACTTAAAATGCATTTTTTAAACCACTCAAATCATAATGTACAAGCATTAGGCAATGTGTGATTCATTTTGTGTCTCCGATTCACTGCAGTAAGGCTTTCACCTAACAAAACTTTGATGGATTTTTCTTGAAATCAAAACTTCACTAAGTATTAACCACATTTTTAGTAGTTTTCTTTTTAAATTTAAATTTCTTTTTTAATTGATTTCCAACCAATTTTTCATGTGAAACTTCCTCATATTTTTGTTCTTCAGATTCAGAAGAAACGGCAAAGCAAGAAATCAATTTTTTCTTTCCTAATTTAAACATTGAGAAATGGAAAAAGGAAGTCGGCCAGTTCTTAAAGGAAAATGGTAATGTTGTGTATGATGAAAAGTTATGTGAACATATACCGCAACGATAATTGCTAATTAGTGAAATTTTATTATTACTCCAGTATTCAATAGTAGATGACGTCTGACATGATATCAAAGAAAATATATTACAAATAGAATTGGTTTAACACAATAATACGGAATTTAAATTGTTTTTAGGAAGATACTTTCCAGTTGGTTTCAACACTTGTACTAATATACACTAATATTCACAAATAGGATAAATGCAAGATGACAAATTTTGTCAATGGTTTGCATTTTCTTCCAGATTATTCTTAATGTTATTGAAGGTGTATTTAACACATCTTTACGGCTTATATTTCAATAGGATAAATACAAGCAAAACAGTGTGTGGAGGGTATGAGTTTAAATACTTAGTTTTATTCAGACATTTGTTTATAATAACTGTTAATTTTTAATTTATGCAACATATTTTATGTTTAGTTTTAACTTATTTTGAAATAAACAACTTGAAGTTTTACAGTTTCAATTTTCCAATGTATTTTGAATGTTACTTGGAATATATACACAATATTATAAGGTGATATATTTTGTATAGCTTAATTGTTGCCATATAAATATTTTCATATATATATATATATATATATATATATATATATATATATTCCACTTTTAAATAACTCAAATCTTGGCAACTAGGTTTCATGCCAAAATTGTCAGATAAAAGTAGCTATGCTCTAATTTTCACAATTACTGAGCACATTTTATAGGGTATTTTCAGTAGAATTATTGTAGTTGTGTGGGACTCAAACACTTATATGATACTGCTATATAAATGTTGATAAAATGTACTTAGCTTTAATACTTTAAAGTTTCGTCATTCTTCTGGTTTTACTTTTCAATTGATGCAAGTCTGAGACACTTCTAATATACTGTGAAACTGCAGTAAAGTAGGAAAGCCAAGTACATTTTATTACCATTTACAAGCTATAGCTGGATATCCTTTCATTTTTTGTAACAAAACAAGTTTTTTTTTTTTTTTTTTGTTTTTTTAAACTATATACTGTGTATTACTTTGAAATGTGATGTTTGCAATGTTTACTAATTCAAGATTATAACCGAATTTTATACTTGATTTTTTAAAACAAATTTTGTATTTTAATAATAAAACAAAAAACATTTGTCAGAGGCAGTCATGTCATAATATTCTTGTCCCTTGTTTTGTAACCCTAACTCTCCCCAACACCCAAAACAAAAGTCACAAACTCTGACTTTGTTGCATAATTGTCAGACTCATCCATGTTGAACGTATAACTTTGGTTCCTATGCTTTGTTATACAAGACTAACAAATAACTTTTTAGTTTTTTTATAAGTAGCTTTAAAAGTTCTCATGTGTACAGATTCATTGAAAAATAGTTGAAAGCATACAGAAATGATGTTTCAGTGTTTTTGTTTCCTTGTGTTAGCACATTGTGCTATTTTATAAATTTCCTTTATTTCAACAGTAAGAAAGGAAATCGGTACACATAAAACATTTTGAAAAGCTACTAAACAAAAAAAAAATGATTGAAGTTGTTAGTTTATTGTCTGATAATAATAAAAAAAATACTTGTAAATGAATACAAAAAAGAAAATTGTAGTCATTTAAATAATTTGATCTCCACAATTTCTTAATGTAAACTTATTTTTATTATTTTTATTATAAAATGTCTGAATCTGACCTTTGGGTTAGAATCAATTTTTTTGTATTTGTTCTTTGTCTTTGATTGAGGAGAAATCTTCTCAAACTGAGTCAGCTTTTATAAGTAAGAAAATTGTTTCTGGTTAATATGTTCATAGCAATCTAAATGTCTCTTTATTTAAAATGACACTATGATCTGGTTCCTCTCATTTCTATATTGCAATTGACTATTTTTGATATCTCATGTCTGTTTAGATCAAACAATCAGCTATCTACCTCGCTGGTAAATAAGGTTACCTACATGGCCTATGGGTCTATCAAACTAAATAAACTCAACAAACCTATTCTGGCTGACCCAGTATTTATAACACCAATAAAAGTTAATTTTAATATCTACCACTAATGAACACAAAACAATTTGTAATATATTTTGGTTGGTTCCTTGCTTACAAAATCTTTCTATAAAAAAACTACTTATTTTATATATATATTGTGTGTTAGTACTTCAAGTCACACTCTTAGAATCTGTTTATTTCAATAACAAAAAAGTAGTTTTTATTTTACTTGTCTCATAAAATTACAGTTGTCAGTGATCTTTGTGTGTATATCTGTATGAACTAGAACCACACAAAACTAGCTGTCACTATTTGAAATAATTTCTCAAACTAGAGAAATCACATAGGGCAGTTTGTGAAATGTCTAATGAATTACTGACTTCAGTTTCGATTAGCTGTAGTTTATACAGATATGCACACAAGATGTTTGACAGCTGCAAAATTTTATAGTAAAATAAAAGTATTTGTTTTCAAAATGAGTAGAGCTTCAAAGAGTTTGATTATCACATAAAACTTAAATTGGCCTATTTAAAAAAAAAAAATTTTTTTTTTTAAATTTAAGTTATTGTAGAACACCCACGTTTTGTAGCAGAGTTCATAAATTTATAAATTCTGAGCTCGAACCATAGACATATCAATCTCATTTAAAATATAGAAAAAATGCAGTATTATATGTAGTACTTGGAAAATAATTTTTCTTTGGTCAAACAAAATAAAAATCAATCTTGTCAACATTTTTTTGGATGAAAACTTTTTTTTTTTTTCATTATCAATTTTGATATTTATATTTGACTATGTTTTGTTCAATGTGCTCTCAAATATTTGTTAGTTATAAGATTTTCATAGTTATGTCCCCCACCCCATGTCACTGTGGTTGAGTAGTTACGTATGATGAAGCTTCTGATTATTTAGTCTGACCTGAGGAACCTTGAGTCATTCACAATTTCATCGCCAAAAATCAGAAGGTTAGTGATTGCCTTCAGGTCAGCTTTCCTCAATGTTAGCCACATTTTGATCTGAATAAATCGATCTTCTGAATCATAAATGTTGACGCTTTCTATATACTTGAATACAATCAAGTTCAGATTCAAGTCTGAGGAAAAAGTCTGCCTGACACTTTCTTTTTTAATTGTTGTTTCTTGATTATGGACACATTGTGCCATTCATGTGCTTCTAAAGTTAAAACAATCTCTCCTTTTGTACAAGTAACAGCAGTAGGTTCTGAACCAAGTTTGATATAAGGCCATTGGTTCAGGGCACTTTTTGTGGATGCAATTGAAAAGATAAATTCTTAATCTGTACACTTAGCAGTGAAAATGATATTTTAACTTTGAGTGTGACAGGCATAAAATGTTGAAGTGAGATAGACACGTGGATAGAAAGCTTGAAAAACAGTCCCACTGTTGATTGCAGATCATAAATGAACGATCATACCGTTTTCTCTACTCATTGACTCATATTCAAATGTGTAGCGCAACGCTATGATCAACGAAAAAAATCAATTAAATTTGAAGGTTTTAACATTGCTCTTTAAGCTCTGGGATTTGAAAGATTCTCTTCATTTCTCATCTCAGTCCTTTTTGCAAGCCTTTTATTTTCATTCGATTCGTGAATGATTATTTCATTTTTGATCTCCTTTTTGCCAGTGGTTTTTTTTTTTTGTTTTTGTTTTTAAGCTGACAAGGAAAAATGAAACTTTTACAAGAAAATCATCAAAATCGCTGAACAAGTATTAACTAGAATAAAATAAACAAAAATTTTTTTTTTTTTTTTTTCCAGCTGGTTGTTTAAAATGATTCACTGCCCTTTTTGTTAACAATTGTGCTGTGATTTAAAAAAAAAAATCCTCCGTGATATTTTAGTTTTGTTGAATTTTACTGAAATAAAATATTTTTTAACAATAATGTTTTGCATTAAGATTTTTATATATTGTGACATTTGTTAGATAAATTGTCCAAGGATTCAGGTTTTAAAAGTACATCTCTCATATATTACTATAACATCAACGCATGCCAACATGTAAAAAGGATGTGTAAATATGATGACCATTCCCAGCTGAATCTTTAATCATTTTTGTAAAATGTTTTTGACTCCTAATGGGGGTATGAGAGACGAATGGATTCGCCAATCATTTTTATAAACACGGTCTGTGCTAAACAACCAATGAAAACGTTTCAAAATTATAAAAATTGTCGAATTTTGAATTCAATCAGTTCGCCGTTAACTACGCCACGGACCGCATTTGATTCTTGGCCGCCATCTTTGTTCAACACAATGTCTCAAAACTTAACAGGTTATGCGCCCAGCCATCATCTTTTCTTTGATGGATCGGAATCTAAATTCGAATTGTGGCAGGTAAAATTTCTGGGATATCTAAGGATTCGAAAACTACAGTCATACAATCTCCAACAGAGAATCAAAATGACCCCAAATTTCTCGAAAAGAATGCGACTGTTTTTGCAGAACTGATTCAATGTTTAGACGATAGGAGTCTGTCTCTGATTATAAGAGACGCATTGGATGATGGAAGGAAAGCATTGAACATATTAAGAGAACATTTATCAAAAGGGAAACCGAAAATTATATCCCTATATACAGAACTAACGTCTCTGAAACGTAACGAGGATGAAACTATCACCGACTATGTCATAAGGGCAAAAACAACCGCCAATGCCTTAAAACTCTCAGGTGAAATAATAAGCGATAGCTTGTTGATATCAATGACTCTCAAGGGACTTCCAGCCGATTTTAAACCATTTACAACTGTTATAACTCAGAAAAACAAACCCATAAATTTCAGCGAATTTAAAGCGGCATTGCGCAGTTACAAAGATACTAATCGTATGCTCGTGGACAATAATAACTCCAGCAATATTATGAAGTTTAAAAATGCTTCTTGAAAGCAGACACCACCAAATTACGCACCTCACCGCAACGTATTCTCCAAAAGTAGTTTTCCCAAGAAAAAGAATAAAATTATTTGCTATAATTGTGACGACCCAACCACAAAAGTTTCCAATGTCAATATAAACGCTCTAAAATGGACTCCGTAAAAAACATTGAGAACTTTGAGGAAGGACATACATTTCTATTCACATGTAACTTTGACAATACCTCAAACCTCCTTGTAGACTGTGGTGCTACAGCGCACGTTATCACCAAGGAATCTGATTTTATTAATTTTGATTCAAACTTTAATCCTCAAAGTCATTTTGTCGAACTTGCCGACGGTAGTCAAATAAATGATATAGTCTTGAAAAGAGACGATGCTAAAATATCCCTAAAAAATAATAATGGCGAAATCTGTAACTGTATTATAAAAAATGCTCTGTTCATACCTACATTTAAGCAAGACATATTTTCCATGCAGGCTGCAATTAAACAAGGCGCAAATATACAATTTGGCCAAAATACCTCAAAATTGACATACCCCAATGGAACTGTATTTGACATTAAAGAAAATGGCCGACTATATTATTTAAAAAAGTATGGTTGCCTCAAAAACTGCCTGTCACAACTTGGAAACCTGCCATAAAATTCTATGACACTGCAATACAGCTAATATTAAAAAATTAACATATGTAGTCAAAGGCATGAAAATAATACCTTCAGACGATCTCCCAAATTGTGATGTTTGTGCACAGGGGAAAATGGCAAATGATATAAGCCGAACACCAGGCAAAAAAGCTACGAAAATTCTCTCACTTGTGCATCCGATCAGCCCGATGGGGAGAAACAATCTAAGGTATGTTCTGAACTTTATTGATGATTTTTCCGGTTTAATTATGGTTTACTTTCTAAAAAACAAATCTGACACTATCCTCGCCACTAAGAAATATTTAGCTGATGTTGCCCCGTACGGTTCAGTAAAATGTATTCGCTCAGACAATGGGACTGAATTTACTAGTAAAGATTTTGAACTTCTATTAATTAACCACCGTATTAAACGCGAGAAATCGGCGCCGTACTCCCCCTTTCAAAATGGCACAGCTGAAAGGGCATGGCGAACCCTTTTTGAGATGACAAGATGCCTACTTATCGAATCAAAATTAGCGCATAGTTTATGGACATACGCTTTAACGGCAGCAGCATATATCAGAAATAGATTGGTCAATAAGAGGCTAGGAAAAACGCTGTATGAAGCGTTTTGTGATGTAAAACCTAAAATGAACAGAATGCATCTATTTGGTTCTGATTGTTATGCATTTATAGAAAACACCAGTAAACTAAATACTAAAAGCGAAAAAGGTATTTTCGTAGGTTACGATAAAAATAGTCTGGCATATTTAATCTAATTCCTAAACCAAAATTCTATAAAAAGGGTTAGATTTGTAAAATTCAATGATACATTAAATTTAAAAAATGGCGATCCAGTGGATGAAAAAAGTGAAATATTACCTAGCACTTTAATCGATCACAATGAAAATATTAATAATAACAATTACAGTAGAACTTCTGACGAAAATATTAACCAGACACGTCGATACCCAATAAGGGAGCGAAAAAGGCCAGACTTCTTACAAATTGAAAAGATACAAGATTACGCCGTGGATTACTGTTATTCATTGAACAGCGCACTGGAAAGTTATGAGGCGATTAATTTAGAAAATCACCAAGAATGCGAACAAGCTATGGTATCCAAATTGAAAGCTTTATCTGAAAATAACATACAAAATAGTGGCAAAACCAACAGATAAAAATATAATTTCTTCATGCCGGGGTTTTTTTCAAAAAAAAAAAAAAAAATCAGCTTCTAGCAGTGAAACTTTTAAAGCAAGATTTGTTGCAAAAGGTTTTTCACAAATTTCTGGAGTGGAATATTTTGCAACATTTTCACCAACGACAAATTTAACGACAATTAGAATTTTATTACAACTTGACGCTCAATACAACTTTTATAATAATTTTGAAATGTTTTCATTGGTTGTTTAGCACAGCCGGTGTTTATAAAAATGATTGGCGAATCCATTTGTCTTATACCCCCATTAGGAGTCAAAAACATTTTACACGCCCCCTTTTTTGATATAATGGAAAAATCATTTTGGATTCAATTTTGGTTTGACTTGAGAAAAGGAAAGAAAAAATAAATTAAAATAAAAATTGTCGAATTTTGAATTCAATCAGTTCGCCGTTAACTACGCCACGGACCACATTTGATTCTTGGCCGCCATCTTGGTTACTGATCTGAACTACGCCGCCATCTTTGTTCAACACAAAGTCTCAAAGCTTAATTTTTTTTTTTTTAATTTCATCTTTTGTTATTCGAGGTAATAATCAAAGAAAATGGGATATCATAATCAGTTAATTTTCTAACGCATATTTGAGACACCTCATACCATTTTGTGGGGAAAGGATTTTTTTAAGGTCCATTATTTACACTAAGAGTTGCTCAGCTGAAAAATTCCAGGAAGGGTTGAAGTACTTCTAATTTCCCAATCTTTGTACAAATTGCAATGCTACAAGAAAAATATCAGGAGGGCTTCTCAAGACAACCTCCTCACAATAAGGGAGAAACAGAAAACAACAACTGAAGAGCCAACCTTAGCAACATAATCTCAATGAGTTTTTTTTTTTTTTTAATGATTGGACAAAGAAAAATAGAAAATTTCTTGGAAAGTTTAATTTCATGTTTTTGTTAAAAATTAAAACTATTCTACCCAGCGCCTACAAAAAAAATTATCCAGCAATCTTTATTTTTATTTGTGATTTTGCATCGAAAGGCAATAGCAGTTATGAGACAACTGTTACAATATTTTGGAATATAATGGGGTATGATCTTGCATAGTCAGGAGATTTTATTTATGAACGATGCTGCTGGGAACTGACGAATCAAATTAATTCCCATTCTGCTACCAACTAATCAGAAACCAGAATTGCTCCATAAATATTAAGCCTTTCTGTAGCAATTTCGCATATGCTTTTTCTGTCTCAACACGGGGAGAATCTTTTGCTCTGTTGATTACAACTCGAGAACTGTTTACTGCAAACCAGTCACCTCTCAGGACTTGTGTAGAACTATCGGAAACTTCTGAAACTAAACACGACTTAAACTTCTAAAATTATCCAGCAATTTTTATTATTTCTTGTGGTTTTGCATCATAAAGGCAATAGCAGTTATGAGACAACTGAGAAATTCATGGGACAAAGGAACAGACGGTAATCTGTAGCAAATCCAGTCAACCAAACTAAAGAAAAGGTTTCGACTGAACGTGACTGGAATAAAATACCAGCTGTCTAATTATTAAAAATTAGCTATCCTTTTCCCAGGATAAGAAATCAAATTATTTTCCAAAATATTTTTAAAATATAAATAACTTAACTTTCAAAAAGTGTTACTCACCAAGGTAATCAAATTCTCATGAAACTGAAAATAAATTGCTTTCTTTCAATCTTTGTTCATTCTGATGCCCAAAAATCTTAACGAAGCATTTTTTGTTTTTTGTTAAAAGCATTAACAATTTTACTGTGTGCTGCTGCTGAACATCTTTCATGCATTTTCATGTAAATCAGATGATTATCATTGGCATTCATTTCAGAATTATTTCTAAAAACATTGGATACTTATAGGAGAGAACACATGAAGGTTGCAAACATCCCCAAGTGAAAGTAATGAGAAAAATAACGTTCATAGATTATTGAAAGACTAGCTGTTATCTCGAGTAGTCAAGTCTGGATGGTCGAATGGATAATCCAAGAGTTTTGGCCCAAAATACATGTCTTTCAGCTAATGGGCAGAAAAGAGGAGTTAGAGGTAGCTCTCTAATCACAAGGGAGTCAGAGTTGAATATTTGAGTCAGTTGGATTTGTGTGCATCCCAAAAGAGAATTTGGCTTTTAGGCTCCAA
Source organism: Euprymna scolopes (assembly GCF_053919585.1). Taxonomy (NCBI): domain Eukaryota; kingdom Metazoa; phylum Mollusca; class Cephalopoda; order Sepiida; family Sepiolidae; genus Euprymna; species Euprymna scolopes. Next base: position 37,913,623 of record NC_136483.1, on the reverse strand, counting down.
AGTAAGAGACTTTTTAGATTTGGTTGAGCAAAAATGTCATTTTGCAAGTCTATTCAACCTAAGAAAACAAGTATCATTGTAACGTCTGAAGTTTTTCCTATTATTTGGAGTGAAGAGTTCCACTGATTAAATCGTACAGCAATCTTGGATCAACACAACACGCAAGATAATCACAGCCTGTGCAGTAGACGCACACATAAATGTGCATCAATCTCATCATGTAACCAATGTATCATTTATAAGGGTTTCTTTATATTGTTACAAGCAGTCTACCTGGTGTTGCACGGTCCTAAAATACACAAATATATTTTAATTTATATAGAAACAGATCTGTACATGCAAGTATTGTTTTTCCAAACTGTTCACTTCTTGTATGTAAAAATAAATAAAACTCGAGCTGAGATTGAAACCAAAACCTAAAGTTAGTGAGTTAAGTATGATTACCACTCGTGACATGCTCTTTAAAAAAGTGTTTTCAAATCGACATCCTTAACATACAAAATTTAACATATCCTAGGAACATTATATCCCTGGGTTCTACTGTACTAATATATCTAGGGTACTCCAAACCTTGATGAATCAAATAGGGAATAGAACTTATATAAAACTCTATTAAAATAGGATTTACAATTTATTAGTTGACAAGAAACGCACAATGAACATTTAAGAATTCGGTACTTATGCACTTATTGATCTGTGCTGAAATAACATTTAAAAAGCCATTCTTAACATGAGGGAGGGTGTTGTGTACAACTGAATAAATAAATAAAAAAAAAACCCATCAAAACTTTAAACTTGGAAATACGATTGGAAAAAAAAAAAAAAAAAAAAAAAAAAAAAAAAGCGCAGATCAGTAAGTGCATTAGCACCAAGAATTCCTTATTCTGTGGAGTTATAAAAGAACATTTCAGAAGAAAAATCAGCAAAATACAAACTATAATTTTGCTACTTAGCACATAAAATCAAACTGCAAAATATGAAGCTAATCATTTGTATAAGTTAATGAAAAAGTCTATGAAAACATCGGGAAAAAAAATACAAAAAAAAACTAACGTAAGGCAAACGTACGATGTTAAATCGAAAAAAAGAAGAGAAAACAGAAAAACGAACACGTGAAAAATGGCTTAAATAAGCCTGTTTCGATATTAAAATTTTAAAAATCAGTGGGTACCCGGGTATTTTTGGGTGTGTGGTCGGGGGTGGATAAGCGAAGTAAAAAAAAAAAAAAAAAAAAAAAAAAAAAAAAAAAAAACAGAAAAACGAATGTTACGTGAAAAATGGCTTAAATAACACTGGTTCAATATTTAAATTTAAAAAAAAGAAAGAGACATCTCACACCACGATTCGAACCCAAAACATTTAGATAACGAACCAACGCGCTAACCAACTGAGCTAACGCGACGTACATGAAATTTAGTCAGTTCTTCAAGTATTTAAAGTAAATCAGGTCATGACGTCATCTGACGCATGCGTAGAACCGATCGTAGTCACGAGGATTGTTTTTGCCAAATTAGCCAAAAACATTAATTTCTTCACCCTAAAATCATCAATTTTCTACAGGGAGGGGTCAACAAAAATCGTCCTCATGACAAGTTCACTTCTACGCATGCGTCATACGACATTGGAACACGATTTAGTTTAAATATTTGAAAAAAAAAAAAAAAAAAAATTTTCGTCGACCTCGTCTTAGCTCAGTTGCTGAGAGCGCTGCCTCATTATCTAAAGGTTTTGGGTTCGAATCGTGGTGTGAGATGCCTTTTTTTTCCTTTTTTTTTTTTTTTTTAAATTTTAATATTGAAATAAGGTTATTTAAGCCAGTGTTTTTTTTTTTTTTTTTTGGTTTTTACTTTTTAGATTTTTTAAAGTTTTAACGTTCGCCCCCCCCCCCCCCCCATTTTCACATTTATCAGTTTGTTTGCCTTACGTTAGTTTTTTTTTGTGTTTTTTTAAAGTTTTAACATTTTATATAAAATATTTACTTCGCTTATTCGAAGATATTAGTGTTATTAGTGTGGATATTGTTAAGGCAATTTTGGTTGATAATACCAGTACAAACACTGGCTGTGAAGCAGGACTTATTACAGCTTCTTGAAAAAAATAAAAAATTACATACTATTGGCTGTTCACTTCATCAAAATGAACTGCCATTTAGAGCAATTTTTAAATTAATTGATGGAACAAGAAGCCCAACAACATTTACTGGTCCTTTGGGGAAACTTTGTATCGATAATTATCAAGATTGTTCTCAAGTAGAATTTCAAAAAATTAATGGCCTTCTAGATCATCATCATCATCAGACCAGAGGCTACTTTTTGAGTATGCTGTTGGCAGTTCCCAAGAAGTTAATCCAAGATATGCAACTTGGAAAATTGGGCCCTTGAATCAAGCAAAATGGCTAACATTAGCTATAAAGTTAATGTGTTTATGGACCAGGTGTCTATCCTCAAACACTCCATGATAAATTAAACATTCTGGTCAAATTTATCATCCAAATGTATGCAGTTAGTTGGTTCGAGATCAAAACTGACAATTTTTTTTTAACCAACAACAGTATATTTTTAATGATTCAGAGGACAAAACAATCAACTGAAATTCAAAATACTGTTTTTAACAATTTAAAATATAGTGCTTTTGCACTACTTCCAGAAAATGATAATTTTGATGATAAATTCAGATGAATTGGAAGTGAGAGAAGAGGCCATTAAAAAGATTTTGTCCATTAGGTAAGTAAATATTCATCTATTAAATTTTATTATCTCAATTTACCCAAACAGTCAGATTTATTCATATTGCATCATAAAAATATGACAAAAAGTTTGTTTTCTTCTTTTCTCAGAAATAGTGAACCACAAAAAAAAAAAAAAAAAAAAAAAAAAAAAACTGAAAAAGATTACTGCTATCAATTATGCAGCCACACATTGGTCATATTTGATTGATCTTTCTGAAATTGGAGTTTGTGAACCTGCACTTACAGAATGTTTTACAAGTGAAGAACTTGTAAAATCGTCTATGACAGGAACAAAACTAGAATTTCCTAAATTACCTGCCCACTCACAAGGAGTAGAAAGAGCTGTGAAATTAACAAGCTTCACAAGTTGTATATGGGCAGGAAGCAAGACAGACACACAATTACAAAATCATTGTGCCACTAAATTAGACCTTCATTTTCCTCAAAAGGAAATTACACAGAACAATTTAGTTCTATTATAACATAGTTCTTATTATTATGTTTAATAAAAAATTTAAATACATGGTTCTGTAACTTGTATCAAGTTGTTATATTGTGTAGTACATCTTCACATATCTTTTTGAATTATGAAATTTAAAAGACTTAGTCGCTAATTAGCCTTTTCTTACAATTTTTGTTTAATCACTGCAGTAAAGTGGAGATATTGTTTTAGTTGTGATTCATAATTAAAATTATAATTCATGTATTTACTTTCTTTCAATGTATTTCATCTAAATATATCAGTTTTAATTAAATTTTTTATGAAAATAGAAATTCAAAGTCAGTTTTGTGTAAACTGCTTTGAAAATTAAGGATTTCTCAGCATTTTCCATCACGATTTTTAAAATTAAATGCTCAATTTTCCTTTCAAGATAGGAATCTAATTTTTGATATGTGTGTGTGTGTGTGTGTGTTTTTTTTTTTTTACATCAAACCCAAACTATCATCACTAGTGCTTTGTTGATTTTCTGAAAAAAGTTGCAAATCAACTTGCCCTGCGTCAAGCATTATCTTTTGAACTGGTTTAACTTTCCAACGTTATCCATGATCATGTTTGTATGTCTGTCAAAAACTTTTAACACACACAACATTGACAAAATCTATATCGTTAGAAACATTGATCTCTCGGATGACAAATATCTAAATATTGGCCAAAAACATTAATTCTTTCACTGTTTTTTCAAAGGAGGGGGTCAGTTTTTGCATCAACATTTTTGGAAAGTCATTCACACCTCGCGATTTCAACGCATGTTTAAAAGGCGTTATTTCGAAGACCCATAACGTAAGTGCGCCATGGGCCAGATGACTAAAGCGTTTTTTCTTCTCACCTTTTCCTATTAGTGTTACAGGTATGAACCTGGCTACTTTGAGTATTTTTTTTTTGAGCTTGCATGAGTACTTGCTCAATTGAAACATTGTTTTTTTTTAAAGTCTAGATTGTTAATAGCCTTACTATACTACCTCTCCACACCCAGGCAATGCCAGGTACCCCTACTAGTTGTTTATAAATCCTATTTTACACACACGTGGAAGAGCAGGACACAAAATGTTTTAAATAATAATAGAATAACAATAACAAGACTTTCGCTGGCGAGGACTATTAACCGTAACCAGTTATAGAGTCCTTTTGAAATTTTCATCTATATTTTTCTCGTTATGTAATGAATATTTGTTAATGAAACATGAAATATATTCCTTATTAAATTTTAAAGATTTTCTATTCTGAAAGAAGTTTAAAAAAATTTAATCTAAAAAAAATTATCTTAAAGTTTTTGTTAAAAAAAAATTCAGATTTTCTCATTATTCAGACCTGTATTACAAAGAGGGGGTTGCAGAAAATAATGTGGTGTGAGGAGAAATACAAACTGAAACAGAATATTCAGACCTGTAATAATACAAAGAGGGGGGTTGCAAAAATGGGTTGTGCAAGGAGAAATACAAACTGAAATAGAGAGAAGGAGAGTTTTAAAATATAATCTTAAAAAGATAAGATACAAGTTAGAAAAGCACTTCATCCAATGCATGAAAATTGTTAAACAAAATGTTTTTACTACAGGCTTTAAAAATAAAGGTACAAGATTCAATTTGAAATTTATTTATCTTCAAAGTGCACTTTTATAAATTTTAAAAAGTAAAGTATAAAAATTTAATTTAAATTGAATCAAAAAATTACCTTGGATTTATTTTATGTAATGTACATTTTGTTGCAATTTAAAAACATCTTTCATCTAGCAATTAATAATATAGATATAAAATTTTCAATGATTTTTTTTTTTAAAGTGCAACAGAATGTATATTACATAAAATAAATCCAAGTTAATTTTTTGATTCAGTTTAAATTAAATTTTTATACCTTACTTTGTAAAATTTATAAAAGTGCACTTTGAAGATAAATAAATTTCAAATTGAATCTTGTACCTTTATTTTTAAAGCCTATAGTAAAAACAATTTAACAATTTTCATGCCTTGGATGAAATGCTTTTCTAACTTGTATATATATATATATATATATATATACGTGTATGTTTATGAATGTATGACAAGTGACTTCTATTATTGTAAAAACCCTTAGTATAAAATTAATGCTACAATTGGATTATTTACAATTGTACTAAAGAGTTGTGCAATCAGTATATACACACACACACATTTATATCATAGTTAAAAAAAGTCCAATGGAAAGTAGTATTCGTTTGTGATGCTTACATTTAATGGTCCCTTGAAAGTTACTGATACAGCACAAATAATCATAGCCTCAATCAAGTAAACCTGTTGCTATGAAGGTGTTGCAGAAGCAATGATAGGCTTTGGTATAACGTGTATTTGTCACTTTTATACCTTTGCAAATATCTTCCACATGAGGACATAGTTATTGGATTGTAAAGCAATGTAGAAGCCAGCAAACACATCAAACCAAACAAAAAGTAAAACAAATAAAAATAGCAATGGAAACGACTTTAGTCAAGACACAAAGAATGATGGAATTGTCAATAGAAACAAACCAAACAAAAATATATATAAAAAAAAAAAAAATTAAAAAAAAAAAAACAAGTTTCAAATATAGTTTTCATTTATCTTCAAAATTTATTAAGTTGTTCATTAGTTCAAAAATCTACATTTTCACAAAATGTTAATGAAATACACAAAAACCTGATAATTAGAGATACAACAAAATAAAAAAAAATAAAATGAAAAATGAATGATTATGTCGTAACTCAAGGTAACTTTTGTTGTATAAAAATACTTGGTCCCCACAAAAACTAAATGAGAAATGATTGGGGTGGGAACATAAGAGATTTTGTGTGTATGGGAGTTGGGGGGAGGGGGCTAAAGCATTAGATTTGACAAAATGTAAGTTACGTACACTCGGGGAAGGGGACCTTATTTTATGGTTTCAAGTTGGGAGTTAAACGTGTGCAAATGTAAAAGGACACTAGTAGCAGATATGAGGGTCAGGGGTCAGCAATTAGATGTAAATGTTTACTATAATGATCAAAACCAAAGATATTCAATCATAGCTGTTCACAAAAACAAAGTTTTAAATGATAATTTGATTTTTTCTATGTATTTACATTAATGAATCAGTGAAAAAGCACAATGAAAATGAAATAACATTTGAACAAAACAAAAAAAAAAAAAAAAAAAAGCGTTTTGTACAGCTTTGGAAAGAAAAATATTTACAAGTTATTAAATCATTACGATTAAATCTTTATAATAATTTGTAAACATTCATTTTTGATAGAGTAAACAAAAACTGATTGTGTTTATAGATTGTTTAAATGTTTTGCATCTCAAGTGATGTAAACAATGAATTTCAAAGTGGAACAAATGGAAATAAGCTCCTCATAAAATTCATCCGTCATAAATACAATGCTTCAAAGACTAAACTTCAAGTAAAAAAAATATAATTTAATGGATTTAGAGAAAATATCTTTTGACAAGATATCACAAAGTTTTTTGTTATTTTGTTACAATAATCCCATCTTTTCTTTTCATACAAATAGTCACATTTTTGGTATAGTAAGAATCCCTCATTTCAATAAATTTGTTTTTTTTTAAATTCTATTTTAAATTCGATTCGTTACATGATAGCATTAGTGATTTCAGCCACGTGTTTTTATGTTTTTATTTTTATTTTTTTGGAACAATTTTTTCCACTTATTTCTCTAAGTTCCATGATTCCTTAACCTAATTTTATATCTTTTTACTGATTCTTTTTACATTTCCAAAATTAGAGAATGCCGGAAAATTGTTCACCAGGAGAACTCCATCAAAATGTTATTTTGTGCTGTTAATTATTATTATTAAAGGAGCAATAAACATAGCGGATACCCGTAAAAGACTATCATGTATTAAGATTCAAAAGTAAAATAAAAACTTGGTTATTGAAATGATTTGAGCTTCTTATGTTTTTTAAAAAGAGAGAAAAAGATTCCCATCCCCACCCTGTTTTCATTGGACGTTTAGCTTCTTTTTCTATTCTGATTTTTTATCATTAGAAATATCAATAAGATTATAAGTTTGTGTGCACTTAAGAAAGAAAAAAAATGAAAAAAATAAACCAATCTGTAATTATGAAAAACTTTAATGTGATGTAAAGAAAAAAAAAATGATCCCATCATTCTGATATAGTGTAAAGTCTTCATATCATTTCTACACAGTTATCTTACCAATATTTTCAAACATATTTGGAATGTCATTAATAATCAATACATTAATGAAAAATAAAAAAAAATGTTTTTTTTAAAAACTAAAATTTTTAATTGTTCCAAATAACATTACAAATATCATCAATAAAAGAAAGAAAACCTAACTAATGTAATAAAGTAATAAAAAAAAAGGGGGGGGGGTAGACAACTGATGTTATTACACTACAACCAACACCAGGTTTATACAGATGCTATGAGAATAGTAATTGGAGAAAAAAAAAAAAAAAGAAAAGAAATGCATTTGCCCTAATAGACATTAGTGCTAATGATTTTTAAGTGAGATATATATATATATATATATATATGATTGGATAAAATATCCAATAATTTATGAACATTTGGTGAAAAAAAGTTTTTCAATTATTACATTTAGTTATAAGAACAAAAGTTTGTTTTTTAAATTGCTATCTATAAAAGATGCAAAATATTCCCTGCAAAAATCAAGTTTTCAGCTCATAATTAACTGTGACCCTAGGAGCGTCTTGTTGAGCGCAAGGTAGTCTACATCGAGCTGTTCATGTGTAATAATTGAAACATGATGCAGGGTTTCTTAAGGTTCTTCGAACTTGATTACAACATCTCCTACTTTCCTGGTAATGCTCCCAGACCGATCCATTTCAACAGTAGATTCCATCAAATGATGCTCCATACCAACAAGAGATTCCGCATGAGCCTTATAATCTTCTCGGAATTTGCTCACCCAGTCATTGCAATTGGCACACTCATAGACAATTCCACCTTCATGGGCGACATTGTGGAAAAGAAAGTTTTTATAGTTCAAATCATTGTAGATGCAGTCTTGGAAGTCGCAGAGATAAAGTTGCGAAGGTTTCTGCAAGTCAAAGGCGACACAATCTCGAATAACCATGGCCTCGGTCGGATGTTGCTGTAAGTAATGGATTTTCATGTCTTCTAACGCTGTCGCGATGGTCGTGTTGCACGATAGGCATTTGTAGGCTTGGGCATAGCATGTACTCGCCACTTTGCCACTTTCAGAGATATCTTCCACGTTGTGGCTCTCAATTTTGTGCCTTTCCATTTCATTTCTGTGAGGACTAGTGAATAAGCATTCTGCGACGGGACAGAAATGCATCGTGCGTAAACTACCATTTTTGCAACTGAAGGCTGTAAGGTTGCATTTTGGATGTACAGTTGTTAAATGAAGTTTAATCTTATCTAAATTGACTGTACAGAACTCACATCGGTAGCAACGGTAACTTAAATCATCAGTGCCGTCAGTAGCTTTCTCGTTGACCACTTTTATTCCTTGATCTTTGCTACTCTCATTCATTTTATAAAGTTCAGCACTATTTGAAGACACCATCAGCTTTTTGTCAGGGATACGATGCTCTCTGTCCATGTGATTCTTTAATTTGCTATAATCACGGCTGTACCAAGCACAGAACTTGCAAAGGTAGAGAAATGACATAAGACTATCAACAGCTTTTAAATCGCGGACGACGAAACTGTTTTTAGAATGGGAAGATGCCAAGTGGCTTTTAACAGCAATCAACGAATCTGTTTCAAATTTACAATAATGGCAGCCATAGTCATCTTCAACTTTACTGACTTTTTTGTTGCCTTTTTTGACATCATTTTTGGAAAGTTTACGTAAGCATTTCTTACCAAACTGTACAGTCATTTGAAGACCAGTTGGCTTTGTCGTCTTCTTAGAGTTAGCCGTCATAACAGGCAGAGGTGTACAGCGATCAACATGCTGAATATAAGTAATCGGATCAGTTGACTGGAACGGACATTTATTCTTGCAACAAAAGAAAATATAACGTTTTGCTTTATTCTTCTTAATTCTTCGATCAATGCAGTAAAATTTGCCGCCAGGATGAATTCGAAAAACATGTTCTCGTACCTTTTGCATTTCCTTGGTTTTGAATTCACAAGAATTGCATTCATAAATTTCCATCAAATTTTTTGCAGGCTCCTCATCACTGCTTTCAGAGTCAGAATCAACTTTCTTGGATTTATCAGATTTGCGTTTTTTAGAGGAAGTGGATTCAGCATCGTCATTGTCGCTGTCATCACTAATCTCCATACTGTCCCGGCGCCTCCTTTTTCTAAATTTGTAGGCTGTATCATTGGCTTTCTGCTCTGATGTTGATGGTTCGTGAGAATTTGAGACACTCGGCGGTGTAGCTTCACCATTTTCGGAATGATTTGGAAGTTTTGTGAGTTTTGTATTCCAACTATTGCTCTCCACAGAGACTACATAGTTATCATGGTCCTTGCTGAATTTGATGTCGTTCTGGCCTTCTTGGCCTTGGATCATATTGACTTGCAAGTAGTCAGGGAGCAAAGCGCAATATTTAAGAGTGCTGGAAATTTCTTGATATTCCTGATGGCTACTTGTCGAATGTTTTATTACATCTGCACGAGAAAAGGATTGGTAGTTGCAGTGTTGACAATGAAAACGATGTGAAATCACATGTTGCATTAATTCCGCTTTCACTTCAGTCTTGTACGGGCAGAAGTTACACCAAAAATAAGTCATATCAATATTGGAAACAAAGGCGCCACTTTTAGAACGGAACAAAACTGGAGCTCCAACAGCACAGACGACTTCATGTTTTTGTACTCTAAGAATGTTTGCCGCAATTCTTTCTTTGACGTTCATCTCTATCAGGGCACTTGTAAAGTGCTTGGTATCTTTCTCTGGAAGTTTACAGTTTCGAGTGGGCGACTTTGGCCGTAAAATGGTACCACCGATATTATGCCCTTTGTAATCTGATTCTGTTTCACTCTTTTGCGGAACCTTGGTTATCTTAGCCTCAGTACCAGCAGAAAGAGAAAATGATGCTTCGTCACTGTTGCTGGGAAGGATTGAACTGGCAGATTTTGGGGATTCTTGTGCAGACTTTGATATTGCCGCCATCTTGGCCTGAAGATATTTTAATTTACTTTCATCAGACTCCACAGGAGAATCATTCCGGCGTGAACTCCGCGAGTTAGATTTCAGATCATCCTTGTTTGAAAGAATTATGTCATTCTTTTCAATGAAATGTTGTAATAAATTCTTCATTTCATCCCGACCTTTTGTATCAAGCCAAGAGTTAATAATATTTTTGGGCGACTTTTCAGACTTTCCACTGTCTGCAGATGCCTTTGATAGGATGGAAGCTGCCGAGGCATCATCAACTGATGGATTTTCATCAAGTAAAAATTCAGGAGAAGGAGTCAAATCATTTGTTGGAGCTAACGTTTCACAGGACGTTATAATCAACTCATCTCCCTCTGCAAAGAAAGAAAAAAATGTTATTTTAGAAAAATTAAACTGACATTTACAGACACTAGACAAGCTTCAAAACTAAATCTTAAATTCCATTAAGAAAGTGTTTAAAAGATTGTAATCTAAAATTTTACATATATATATATATATATATATATACACATACACCCATATACTAGCATTCCAGCCCGGCGTTGCCCGGGTGTTTGGATGTGTATGTTGAGCAAAAAAAGTGGTAGTAGAAAGGCAGGCTCAAACGTGTACCGCGAAGGAGGAAAAGAACGAGATAAAAAAAACAAAAACAAAAAACTGACGTCTTTGCTATTACGACAACCGCCAAACCGGAAGTGACGCAGGTTTAAATTAAGGCTAGACAATCAAAAGGAGAGGATGACTAAAAAATATTGGCGAAAAAAGCGACCCCCCCCCCTGTAAAAAAAGTGCCCAGTTGAAGGTGAAGATATTAATGTTTTTAGCCAATTTTTCGATATTTCTCGCCTGAAAGGTCAAACTTCAAAACTATACTGATCTTGGTAAAATCAGTCAGCTCTGTCGAAAGTTTTAGGCAGATATGCAAACATACATACATACATTTATATAATGGTAACTAAAAATTTTCGACCCAAACCGATTAAAAAGCTTGCCCTATCTCTGAATACCCTTTATGTAAAACTTCAAATGTTTCGACCAGAAATTGTCTGAGTAATTTGGTTGAGACCGCAGAGGTCAATTTTTTTTTTTTTTTTTTTAACTTAACTTTGACCCCTATTATGACTCCTTAACATTTACTGTTTTGGGCTCAAATCAAGTTAAGTTAGATTCATGTCCAAGGAATCTATATCTAAAATTTCAAGTGTTTAGACCGAAAATTGTCAGGAGTTTGGTAGAGTTCTCAAAGGTCAAATCATTGAACTTTGACCCCTTAACAACCAAATTTCTGGCCGAAAACCGATCAAAGATTTTCCCAAATCACAGTACCCTGTATATCAAATTTCGAGTCTGTAGACTTAAAATTGACAGTTATTGCGTAGGGAAATGTAGACACAGATACAGATACATTCACTTTTATAGATATACTAGCGGGGGTACCCGGCGTCGCCCGGATGTTTGGAGGTGTGTGTTGGTGGTGGTGCTAGGGGAGGGGGTAGATTAAAACAACCCTGTTAAAAAAAAAAAAAAAAAAAGAAAAAAAAACGTTGGCCGGTTGTTTGAAGGTGTAAAAGAAAAAAAAGTTTTAGTATAAAGGTAGGCTTGAACCCCGAACGTTTGACGCTGAGGTGGAAAGGAAATGGAAAAAAAACCCTGCGACTTAACCATCTCGACCATGGGAACAGATGAATTGATAAGTGTGTTAAGTTGACGTTTATAAACCGAAATTAGCAGGTGCGACAACGTCAAGTTGTGGAAGCCAGAAAACGAACGTTACGTGAAAAATGGCTTAAATAACACTGGTTCAATATTTAAATTTAAAAAAAATCGAAAAAAAAAAAAAAATCTCACACCACGATTCGAACCCAAAACGTTTAGATAATGAACCAAGGCCTTAACCAACTGAGCTAATGCGACGTACATGAAATTTGTTCGGTTTTTCAACTATTTAAAGTAAATCAGGTCACGATGTCATCCGACGCATGCGTAGAATCAGTCATTGTCATGAGAGGACCGTTTTTTGTTCCCCCCCCCCTGTCGAAAATTGTCGATTTCAGGGTGAAAAAGTTAACATTTTTGGCCAATTTTTCGAGCAAAGGATGGAGCTTCGATGTGATACTGAGTTTGTGAATTTTCGTCGCATCTGTCAAAAGTTTTTTAGCAGACATCCAAACATACATACATTTTCGCTTTTATATATAGATAAAATATGCATCAAGTGCGCTTGAAAGCCAAATCACAATGTAATATTAAGAAAATAAACAAATATTTTACTTGTTTGAAATTTATCACAAATATATATTTCAGAGGTATACTCCATCTTCAGTTTTTTTCTTTTTTTTTTCTTCTTCCTTGCTATGTTGTAAAGTTGGAGAAAGAAGTCTGTAAAGAGTCATGCGTTGTATCTAGCGGTTGTATTTTGAAATGTTTGAACTGTGTAGACAACGTGAGAATAACATCCTTGACGTTATTCTCACGTTGCCTACGCACAGTTCAAACATTTCAAAATACAACCGCTAGATACAACGTGCAGCTCTTTACAAACAGACTCCTTTCGGTGCACACCCACAAAGGCTCACAACAAAACTCAAGAGGTTAATAAATTTTGCTGTAAATGTGTATGCCATTTGTTGGTTTGAAATTAAAAAAATAAATTCAACAATTGCACATTTTAATATGATCCAGAGGATTAAGGATCAGCAGATTGCATTAAAAAAAAACATACAAGGTAATGCATTTTTGTTCACTGCCTGAAAACCTATATTCAAAGGTTAAATCTGAGGAAATTGAAGTAAGAAGATGCTTTAAAAAGAATTTTGGCCATTAGGTCAGTAAACATTTATTCATATATCAATGACGCAATTATTTATTCCAATTTATACAAACATTTTCAAGATTTTATCTAATTTCACCATAATTATTAAAGCAGTACACATTGAAATTTTTTGATATTCAATTAATTTTTATATTATTTCAGGAATGGGGAGTCAATCAAGAAACGATTAAAAATACCAAATATTAATCTTAATGCGACTCATTGGACAATAGATTTGAGATTGTGTGGTATTTTTGAACCATCAATGACGGAAGATTTTTCCGATTCTGAACTTTGCGAATCATTATTTAATGGGAACAAGTTTGACTTGCCAGATTATCCCTCACATTCTCAGGGCGTGGAACGGGCAGTCACATTCACAACAGAAACATCACAAACTGTACATGGTTTTCAATCAAGACATCGACACATCACAACCAAAGTTTGGAGTCAGAAATTGAGACCATCATTTTTGTCTAAGGGCTCTTATATAGAGCAATATGACTATATATTAAGCTCTATCAAAATAATGTTTCATCTTTTCCTCATTTGTTTGCTATATTTTCACTTATAACAGAAAAAAAAAAAAAAAAAAAAAAAAAATCAATTTTAAGATATTGAAATATTACTGCTTAATTCATAACATGAAAAGACAGTTTGCTAATGGTAAACGGAAAACTTGTCAATCAATAAAAATAACTTTCAGTGACATGCAATATGGTTTCCGCTCTGAGAGATCAACAGCTGATGTGTTTATTGTGATATCACACAGAATCAGTGAATTTATTGATGAAGGTTTCATTTCTAGAGCGGTAACTCTTAGCATATCTAAGGCATTTGATAGAGTCTGACACCAAGGTTTACTTCATAAAATCTCTAGCTATGGAATAGCTGGAAATGTCCTCTCAAGCATTAAATTCTTTCACTCTGAGAGGTCTATTAGTGGTCATTAATGGGCAGAAATACATGGGTTACAGTATTAATGCTGGCATGCCCCAAGGATCCACATTGGGCCCAACTCTTATCTTTATCAAGGACCTCACAAACCATATTCTTCAATCATTTGCCGACATCTATGTACATAATACTACCATCTATTATTGCAACACTACAAAAGCTAACTATGATCGGAAGTTTTCTGACTCTCTCCTGACCTTAAACATGTGCTGCAATGGGGTAAAGAATGGCGAGTCAGCTTTAATACATTCAAAATCAAACTGCTATCTGTTCACTAATGTTTACATCCCCAAGTTTACCCCCAATTGAAATGAACATCTTTTGTCTTGATGAAGCACCCTGTTTTGACAAACTTATGGGACTCACTTTTACCCTGAATCTAAAATGAAATACCTACATCAGATCCCTAACCATTCCAGGAAGTATCTCACTCCCGCCATGATCCTCTACCTCTACAAAAAACAATTTTGTCCTAAGAGGGAGTACTCCTGCCACATCTGGGGTGGCGCTCCAAAATTACCCTTTCCTGTCTTGACAGAGCGCAGAACATATTTACTTTTTTTTTTTTTTTTTTTTTTTTTTTTTTACTTTGAGGTGACCCTCAAAAAAAAAAAAATAAAAAAAATAAAGGAGGGGAGGGGGCAGATTTTCAATTTGAAGATTATTTATGATTTGTTATATTAATATTTTTATAAAATAAAAGACATGAAATTTTTTGGTATTCAAACGAATATTCATGACAAACCTTGCAAAAAATAAGAATTTTCAGTATATTTTTCGCAAAAAAAAAAAAAAAAAAAAAAAAAAAAAAAAAAAAAAATCGCTAAAGCATTTGATCTAATTTTTTTGCATGAGTACTTAAGTTCAGATGCAACTTTTGGTAAGTACCATTTTTTTTTTTAATAATCTGAGAAAAGTGAAAAATCGATGTACCCTATATATATATATATATATATATATATATATATATATGTAAATTTGTAATTAAACTCGGTAAATTAAAAAATTTACAACAAATTAAGTTCTAATATTTTTACAAGCGCATTGTACAAAAGATTTTTCTGAAAGTTTGTTAGATAATATTATTGAAAAATTTCTTATACAATTAATATTAAAATTATAATAGAAAACACTATTATACACTACAAAAGAAAAAACATTCTGTAGGGTCACATCAAATATTAAAATATAAATGAAACATAAAATATTTTCTCTAGACTAATTAGTAATGGTAATTGGATTATGGAGGTCACCTTAACACAGACATTAGGTTGATATTACACCTTAAAGAAATGCAAGAAAAAGAGAGAAGGAGAAGAAACAGTAGAAAGAAAAGAAAAGTTGCTAATACAAAGTTTAAAATTTAGAAATATAGTTTAACCCGAGTTGAAAGTGGGGAGGGGCTAATACATGCCCATCAAAACGAATATACACACTGGCACAAACTCATGAACATATGCAACAACTTGCTACTTTAGATATGTATGTATGCATTTTCAGTTTGATAATATAATATGCAAATCTGTATAATTTTCCTGTTAATAATTATTTTTTTTTACATATGCATCATCACTACTTATCAATGCCAAGAGGCCATTCGAGGATAAGGATTAAAGAGTATACATTAGAAATTGGACAATACAGTAATCGTTAGTAATGGAAATTCGGTAAATTTGTTAACTTATATGGAATGGCTCATCAAGAACTTGTTTACGTTAGACTTGAAGACAACCATATTGTAGTCAGCCGGAAAGCAGGAAATCGGAAGACAATTCAACAGGCGTGCAGTTCTAAGAAAGAAGCTTTGTTCATGGAATCTACGTTTAGGTTTAGGCACAGATAAAGAGTGGGGGGGAATTATTGATAATGTTTTCAGCTAGACGAGTCTTTCTTGTGAAAGTTTGGCGAGGGGGGACCATAGACTGAAGTTCAGTCGAACACTTTCCATGAAAATAACGATACATCAGAGACAAACTCGCAACATCTCTCCTGTGAGAGAGGTTGCAGGGAAGAGAAAAGGACTTCTCCTACAAGGCTACAAAGTCTATTTTGAACTATATCAAGACAGGATAAGTCTTTTCTAGCAGCTCCTGCCCAGATGTGGCAACAGTATTCCATCCTTGGACGTACCTGGCTCTTATATAGATAGAGAATACCATCAGCAGTGAGATATCTACTGGATCGATAGAAAGATCCCACCATTTTTCCAGTGGCCTTGGCAACATTTGATGTACGTGTTCTATTTAAGATCAGGAGCAACGGTCAAGCCCAGAAGCTTGTCAAAACTTGAGACCTCCTGAAGAAGAGCCATTCATTTCAATTGATACCAGATGGGGATCAGAATGTTGATGATCTGTCTACGAACATGAAACTCGAACCCATGCGAAACTTTATATTTGGGTTTTAGTCCGAGAAAATCAGTGTAAAATTGTGAAAATTAAAAAAAAACAAGCCGCACATGTGTGGTTCCCCTCTGGTGCTGCATGTGAGAGGACGCCACAAAAAAAAAAAAAAAAGTGAATGTGAGAAGTGTGAAGGGCCAACATTGCCTTCACATTTTCGCCAAGTTTCAGAAAAATCTAATGTATGGGGTAAAAAGTGTAATTTTTGCAATTTGGGGGCATTTGTGACCTCTGGAGTTCGCAGGAACACAGAATTCCAGTGAAAATGGACAAACAGTGCAGTTTCACACTTTAAGATGTGTATATCCAGCACCATGGAAAACCACTATTTAGACATAAAGTTTTTGAGTAATATGGAAAAAAAAAAAGAGCCCCAGAAAGGCATGTTTTTTAGCCCTAGAAGTCCCAGAGGGATGCGAACCAGAATTTTGCCAGGGTCACCCATACTGAATTTATATTTTGAAAAACCACTATATAGTCAGAAATATCAAGGTTTTGTTGAGAAATGAAATGAGCCACAAAAAGGAGCATTTTTAGCAACTGAAAGTCCCTGGGTGTGTTAGCATGTTTATACCATGATTTGTACAAAATGAAATGTGAAAAAATCATTTATTGCAGCAAATATTTTATGTTCGATTTTAATGGTATCTTTAAGAGGTCGATGAGTTTATCTTCAGACAAAGAAGAAAAAACTAGGGTTTCAATTCAGAATTTTTCAAGGTAAGCAAGTTTCCTTATTTCTTCTGTGGAGAAATTTATATTTTTATTATTATTTTTCGTCACCTTGTTTTATGCTTGAGGTTAGACATTTGTGAATAATTTATAACTTCTGTTATGCTGCCAACCAGGATCCGATCGCCATTAACTCATTCCCTCCATATCTTAAGCAATCTACTACATGTCTTTCAAAGCAGGTTTCACATCAAATGGTATGCAACATTTTATCATGGAAGCCTGTAGATCAAGACTAATGCAGTGCAACCAGGATAGTGTAATTGTCAAGTTGTAGTGTTGAACTTATTTTGTAACCATACAAAAGTACATGTCGAGCACGTGTCGTACGCTACCATTCTTGCATATAAAACGGGATGCCAGTTTTGGGAAAATTTTTGATCACTGCCTGACGATCCCATGTGGCAGATACATGTTGTCTCATAATTGTGTCAGTTTGCACACTGGAATTAATTGTATCACTTAGGTGAATTTATTGACTCTTGACACCTGTAATAGCTCTTTCCATGTAGGTTGGATTTCGACAGGTGCATTCAGCAAAATTAGCTGCATCTTTCAAGTGTTATTTTCTACTTATTAAATGTAGTACACAAGTAAAGGTCACGGCTGTGGTTAATTTGTGATAAAATCTGGAAACTGCATTCATTAATTGCTTGAGAACATGTTCGCAGCAGAGACAAAAGCCTTTTCCAGATCAATGTTTGATTGATTGATTGATTGGTTTTACGGCATATCAACCTATGTGGTCATTTAATGCCGGAGTCCTTTTTTTTTTTTTTTAACTTTTTTTATTGGGAGGGGGGAATGACTTTTTCAGCCTTTCCTCCCTTTTTTTTATAAAATCGAACTAAGAAATTAAATGTTGTATTTATACATGGATGTGTATATTTGGATGACTTTAAATTTCCTTAAATTTTCTTATATAAATTTACTTTCCTTAGGTATGCTAGAATATTTGCTGAGTTGACCTTTTCAAAAAGGTCTTCCATATTGCTTTCTGTATAATATAATTTTCTAGTTGGGGCAAGGTCATCACACCCAACTAGGATATGTTTTACTGTGAGTGTCTCCTGGCATGGGATGCACTCTGGCGCCGATTCTCCATTTAGTATATAAGAATGAGTAAAGTTGGTGTGCCCTATGCGCAGCCGAGTCAGTATCACATCTTCTCGGCGTGATCTCTTGATGTCCGGACATCGTTCCTTAAGTTCAGGTTTGATTGAGTATAATTTGTTGCCCTCTTGCTGACTCCACCGCAGTTGCCATTTTTCCTGTATGTATGCTTTTATCTGGGGTCTAAGATCAGTATGTGGAATCTTAAAATTGTCAGTTGGAAGGTGAGAAGATCTTTTTGCAGCTGTATCTGCCCTGTCATTGCCTTTGATCCCCACATGGCTGGGGATCCAGACAAGAATAATGTTTTTAGTAGTTGAAAGGATATTGATTTTTTCTATTAATTTTGTTGTTAGTGGATTTTCTTGTTTTTGATTTTGTATAGATAATAGGACTGATAGAGAATCTGTGAGAATGATGAAGTTTTTGGTGGTTTCCTCTGAAATTATGTTGAGTGCTAGATCGATAGCTATAGTCTCTGCAGTGAATATAGATGCTTCATTTTGAAGATTTCTCTTCATTGTGGTTTTATGGTACGTTGCTGCACATCCAGTGTGATTGTTGCTTTTAGACCCGTCTGTGTAGATAAAGGTGTAGTCTGAATATTGTAATTTTAAATGTTGAAGTTCGTTGTGGTATTCAATAGGGTTTGTGGTAGATTTGGACTTTTTGTTTAGGTTGAGTTTTATTTCAACTTGTTTCATGGTCCATGGGGGTGTTTTAGGCAGTATGAAGTTGTGAATGCTGGAGATTGGAATTTTCGATTCTTCAATGCTTTCCTTCATTCGGAGCCCGAACGTTTTGATAGTTTTTCTTCTCATGTTAAAGAGTTCTTCATATTTAGGATGGAAGGTACATTGGTATGCAGGGTTGTTTGGGCAAGACTTCAGTTTCAGTAAATATTGAAGGGCTAACTTTTATCGCCTTAGATCTAGTGGGGGTTCGTGTGCTTCCGTGTATAGACTGTTCACGGGGGAAGTTCTGTATGCTCCTAGGGCCAATCTTAGGCCAGTATGGTGAATAGGGTCTAGGCTTTTTATATATGATGTTCGGGTTGATCCATATATGAAACAACCGTAGTCTAGCTTTGAGCGGACTAGTGCTCTGTAAAGTTTAAGGAGTGTTTCCCTGTCTGCACCCCAATCGGTATGTGCTACCACTCTCAAAAGATTTACAGCTTTGTTACATTTTTTTTTCAGATAGTTTATGTGTGGGATGAAAGTTAACTTTTTGTCAAATAAAATCCCTAAGAATTTGTACTGGTCAGTAACTGGTATGGGCATTTCTTCCATGGTTAGGACAGGATCATTATGCATGTTCTTTAGTTTGCAGAAATGCATGCATTTCGTTTTTCTTTTGGAGAATCTAAATCCATTCTCTTCCGTCCATCTCATTACTTTGTTTAAGCACAATTGAAGCTTCCTTTCTATTATAGATATATATCTAGATCTACAGCATATTAGGAAGTCATCCACATATAGGGAGCAATCTACCCCAGGGTTAAGGTTTTTTACAATGTTGTTAATTCGGATACTGAACAGGGTCACTGACAGTATACTCCCTTGAGGTACTCCATTCTCTTGTTCTTTCAAGTCCGAGAGAGCTGTGCCAACCTTTATTCTGAACCGTCTATTTTTTAAAAAATTTTCAATAAAAATTGGCATTCTACCTTTTAGTCCAAGCGCCTTCAGATCCCTTGTAACACCGTACTTCCACACAGTATCGTAGGCTTTTTCCATGTCAAAAAACACTGCTGTTAAATGTTCTTTCCTTACAAAGGCTTCTCTGATGAAGGTTTCAAGTCTGACTATGTGGTCTATTGAACTTCGGTTTTTCCTGAATCCTGTTTGAAATTCTGTAATAAGATTCTCTGTTTCCAGGAACCAGATTAGTCTTTTGTTTATAATCCTTTCCATGGTCTTACAAATGCAGCTTGTTAGAGCTATTGGCCTGAAATTCAACGGATCTGAGACGTTACTTGATTGGGATTGGATGTTTGAGTTTTCAGATTTGGGGATTGGTATTATTGTGGCCTCTTTCCAGGTCTCGGGTACGTTTCCACTGGACCATATAATATTGAAAATTTCAAGTAGGTATTTAATTGAGGCTTCTGGAAGTTTTTTGAGGATTTCATATGGAATTTCATCGGGCCCTGTAGCTGTGTCATGGGATTTGGTTAGCGATTCTTTTAATTCAGGCAAGGTAAGAGGTTGGTTGTATTTTTCAGTATTTTGTGATTTAAATAGAATTTTCTTTTTCTCTTCCTTTTCTCTAATCTTTTTGAATTTCTCTGTCTGTCACATGATGAAATTTTTGATAAATTATCTGCCAGGTTATTGGAAATGTCTTTTTGATCGGTGTATATTTTGTTGCCTTTAGAGATGTGGGATATTGGTGTACTACTACACTTTCCTTCTATTTTCCTCATCATGTTCCAAACTGTTTTCGCCTTGGTATTCACATTAATTTTGGATATATAATTTCTCCAGGTTGTTCTTTTGGATTCCTTTATGATTCGTCTGGCTTTTGCTCTGTTGTTTTTGAAGAAATCCAGATTTTCGCTTGTTGGATACTTTTCGAATTTTCTCAAGGCAGCTCGTCGAGCTCTGATGGCTTTTCTGCATTCTTTTGTGAACCAAGGTTTGTTGTGATTGTTGGTTTTGGTTGTTTTCGGTATGGTATTATTTGCTATGTTTGTGAGTGTTTTAATGAAGTAGTTCAAATGGTCATCTTCATCATTCTTTTCGATAATTAATTGGTTTTTGCACTGTTCCTGGAAGTCTTCCCAATCCGCTTTATGTAGGTTCCATTTGGGTGTTTTTTGTTCAGTGCTAGTACTTAGACTTTCCAGGATGATTGGGAAATGATCACTCCCACAGGTGTCATTGTGTACTTTCCAGTCATAGTCCATATATATGGAAGGATCACATAAGGTAAGGTCAATGGCGGTGAAAGTACCTGTTGCTGGGTACATATAGGTGTAGTTTTGATTATTAAGGAGGCATAGATTATTTTTATTTATTATGTTTTCTATTTCTTTTCCTTTTTTATTTGTTTCTTTACTTCCCCATATTACATTGTGACTGTTGAGATCTCCTAGTAGAAAAAAGGGTTTAGGGAGTTGTTTTATTAATTGAGTTATCTCAGTTTCGTTGATTGTATCTTTTGGAGGGATGTATATTGAGCAAAGTGTTATAGTTCTATGTAGAGTCACTGAAACTGCAATTGCTTGCAAGTTTGTGTTTATATTTATTTGTCTTTGAGGGACTTCATTCTTCACAAGTATTGATGTGCCTCCAGAAGCTCTGTCCGTATCTTTATTTATGTAGTTGTAAGATGTGTAGTGTTTTATGTTGATGGTATTATTTTCTTTCAGAAAGGTCTCCTGTAGACAGACAAGTGCTGGGCTCATATTTGTTATTAATAATGTGAGTTCATTTTGGTTTGCTTTTATCCCTCTGATATTCCATTGTAATATTTTGTTCATCATTTGGAATTGTGTTCAACTTCCATCGTCTCCAATCCCTCAAATCTATTTTCTGTCGGAGTCCCTGTTCGAGATATAGATCGGGATCTTTCTTTTCCTGTTTTTTTTTTTTTTTTTTTTTTTTTGTCTGGGGGGGATTTTTGATTCTTTTCTGGCTTGTGATGTGTTTGATGGTTGTTCGGTTGTTTTTGTAGAAATGGTTTGTGGTTTTGTTTCTTTTTGTGGTTCAGTAGTGTCTTTACTTAATATTATCCTTGGATTGGTTGCAGACATTGCACTATTCATTTTCCTCATTTCTTCTAATAGTTCTTTCATTTCCTTTATTAGTTTGCTTAGGACATCAATTTTCTTGTCAGTTGTATCCGTTACATGTATATGACCATTTTGATTGTTGATTGGATTAGTTTTTTTTGTTGCATCTGCATATGTTTTAGTTTCGATGATTTTCCTGGCCTCTGGGTAGGATATATTCTTTATATGTTTTAGTTTGGTCACTTCTTTTTCTCTTTTCCATATTTCGCAATATCTAGAGCCAGCGCCATGGTTTCCCAGGCAGTTGGCACACTTGAAATCTTTTCTGCAGTCAATGTGTGGGCCACTTTCTCCACATCTTCCACACACTGGTAATCGTGTGCACCGATCTTGATGGTGTCCAAACTTCTGGCACTTGAAGCATTGGAGGGGGTTTGGAATATAAATTTCTACATTTATTTTCATATATCCGACTTTCACTTCTTTGGGTATGGTGAGGGAATCGAAAGTTAGTATATATGTATTGGTATCGATTTTCTCACCGTTTTTTTTAATTTGAACTCTGCGAACATCTAACACATTCTGTTTCTGTAAGTTTGTCCGGATTTCCTCCAAGGGACAAAGTGCAAGTTCGTGGCTTTTCACTACTCCTTTGCAGGTATTTAGGGTTGAATGTCTGTAGCATTTGACTTTGATGTTTTCAAATAATTTTAGTTTCAATATTTCTTTAGTTTGTTCTTCGTTATGGGTTTCTATTAGTAGGCTGCCGTTAAATTGTTTTTTAATAGACTTTGGTTTTAGAGTTTTAAGATTTTTTTCAATTTTAAAAGGTGATAGTTTGCTCAAAGGAGTTTCTTCCATTGATTCTATTACTACGAATGTTGAGTTCCTTGGTTTTATCGTCTCTTCGTCAGAGCTACTGATGTCAGAGACATCAGAGTGGGTTCTCTTTGGGTGGTTGGGTGGTTTTTGGGAGGAATAAGCCATATATTTTGTTTTCTTTTTTCGTCATCTTTGTTCCCCACCCACCTCGGAGTCCTATTTGGGAAGAGCCTGGGGGGAAACCCATTCGCCCAGCCTCTACAGGGATACAATGATGATATAACCGACTTTGGTGGTATCATAATGATTATCTGTTCTCTCTTGATATTGCTATGGGATCTGTAGCAATCCTGAGGGGTTTACAGCCTCGTCATCGATATTCACACCTAATCGATTGACCCTCAGCCACCGCTTTCCATCATATATTAGGGAGTAGGGTTATTTGTGGGAGAGGGGGGATGTGTTGTATTAGTAGTGGGTTTTTGGAATGGGCAATATATGGTGGGGCTTGGCGTGACTGGCCGATTGGTCGGATCGGGCCTCTCCGACCGCCCGTCTAATCGAAGTAAGGGCCAAAGTAATGTGTTGCGGTGCCTAAACTTCTATGTATCCTGGTTTAGGTTCGCTCAATCACCAGGATCACGTCCTAAGACTTTACGGGTAGCAACCCACGGCTAACTGGTTGCCCCATTGAGGGATTTTTACCCTCTGCAGGGGGACAGTCGGTTTGTTCTCATGCCCTACCGACAGGGCAAAAAAATAAATAAATAAATAGATAATTTAATAGAATATATTTGTTTTCTTTTTCTTTCTTTTTTTGTTGTTTCTTTTCCTTTTTAAAATCTGTTTCTATTTAACCCATAGTTGGGACCCTAACAGGTACTACCACTCCGGGTCAGGGTGGACCTGGGAGCAATGGCAATTAAGAGGTGGCTCCACACTCCCCAAGCCCGTAAGCTGGACCTCACCATCGGATGTAGTTTAAGGTCATATCCAGGACCGGGAGTAAGGAAAAAATAAAATAAAAAGGGGGGGGGGGGAATAGGCTGTTGTTTTTGTTTTTGGTTTTGCAGAACATAATTAAGTTTTACAAAAAAGATCAGAAAACAAAAAAACGTCAATGTAGGTGCATTTCGTCTCAGGAAGCCACAGGGCAGCCTGATCTGGTAGCACCAGGCCAGATCAATGAAGATGTGAAAAAGTTGCTTTTTATGTAATGCAAAAGCCTTGCGATTTCAGAGAGAGAGGGAGAGAGGGCCGTGATGTAGTCTTTAAGTAAAAGCAGTCATCACAGGAGGTACAACAGAGTTGTAGTTTCAGGGCAGTAGCAAATGTCAGTTGCAGGTATCAACCTCAGATTTTGTCATTCGTAATTTTGAACCTTCTACGATTTTATCCATCATGAATATCAAATATTTGGAAATCATTTCTTCACATCCTCAATCACTGCAGTAACTCTTTTCACAATTTAGTAATAATTCATGACATAAATGCAACAGGTCACCCAAACTAGTTTAAGATGGTGAATATGTTAACATCTGATGTATATGATTCTATCAAGCATGGTGTTGGTGGTGTTAGGGCAGTGCCTTCATAAATATCTTAAGATGAAACTATCTTGATTAAGAGCTAAATGTAGTCTGAAGATGTATTTTTAGTAACAAATGAACAGAACAAAAGGAATGCATGGAAATGCTGAATACAGAGTTTTCATAGGACTGAGAAAATCTAGAAGTTACAGAAGCGGTATATAGATAAGCTATAAGAATTGAGAAAGAAATCGTATATGAAGCTGTAAGATGAAATGTAAAGTTGCAGGACCGTCGGGTGTTGCAGAAATAATAAAGACTGGGGATGAAACAGGTATTAATTAGTTGTTCGTTACTGGTTCTTTCAACCACTTTCAGGATCCATCAACTTTAAGCCTTGTAATTACTTCTTTCTAGAACTTCTCTTTACCCTAGTCACAGTTTGCATTTCTAAGACCCATCTTTTAATTGAAGGGGGAGAAAGAAAAAAAAAAGGTTATGTCAACCTTTCGTCTCTGCCATTTTTAATTGTAAGCAGACAACTATATGAGATAGAGACAAGATTAAAAGTGGCAACCTCCAAGGAACAATGACACGCACATGTGAGATTAATTGCGACTATGTTTGCAAATTTTTTTTAGATCTTTTTTAAAATCAGAATCATTTATTATACAAATCTAAAATCCTTGGAAAGCTTAGAACACTTTCATCATCGATATTTGAATGAAGAAGCGATTGTGGTGATATTACATCCAGCTGTTCTTTATGCTCTAATAAGCTTATGGAACTTTTGCTGTTACTAACGAGCAAAGACTTACTGCCATCAATCAAATGAAGAGTTTATCAGGCATATATATATATATATATATATATATATATATATATATATATATATATAAAAGCAAAAATGTATGTATGTGTGTTCGCTTTTTCTGTATGTCTACAAAAGGCTTTTTTCAGAGAAGCGGTCAGTCGGTTTAAAACTTTTTATATCACATATAAATCGTAATATGCCAGAGTTAACAACGAAGCTCGCCTGTCTATTTAATTTGCTTGACTTCGGGAAGATAAATATTCAACATTTGTTGCTCGCCGCATGTGGATTAGTCTTTTTCCTATAATGAAAGCGACACTAATTCTGGCGGTATTTTCCGTCTATCGCTGGAAATGTCCGAAAGCAATCAGCTTTGATCAATGTGGAAATATTTTCCATATACCAAACAATTGCTATTCAATTTGGATAAGGGGAGCTGCCCCCCCCCCCCAACATCTTGGGGGAAAAAAAAAAAAAAAAAAAAAAAAAAAAAAAAAAAAGCATTCCCGCAGTAAATGAAATACTATCCCGCAGTCAAACTTGACCTGATTAAGTCATTAAAACGTGCACCTGCCAAATCCAAGTAATTAAATAAATTCAAACGTATTTCCGTTAGCATCTCGTGGTGGCCCAATGGTTAAAACCGTCGCACTCTTTTTTTTTTTCACACTTCAATTTCCAACTTTGCCTCAACGGTTCGGGTTAGATCCTCATACTTACCTACCAAAACATTTTTTTTATTATTCAACCCCCCCCCCCGGGTGTTTTCACACACACCTCCAAACACCCGGGCAACGCCGGGTACTCCTCGCTAGTATACATATACAGCCCCCCCCCCCAAAAAAAAACAGACCCCAACTCTAATTAAGCCCCGTTTCTTCGTGTTTTCTCCGAATGAAATGAAACTTTGGTTGTAACTGGTTTATTATATTCAAAACATCACATCAAAACACTAGAGTCTTTGTCCCTTTTTTTCTCCGTTCTACAGCATATGTTCTAGATGAGCTCCATTTAGCTTTTGTTTTTATTTTGGGGTCACCATATATATATATATATATATATATATATATATATATATAATGTGATGTGATGTGATGTGATGATGTACATAAGTGACACCTGATCAGTAATGGTTGAGGAAATATATAGCAAGAAATGTGAAAATTATATGGATGTGTCAAGTGAAAAACAGGCACAGATCTGCTGACCCACGATTTGGACAGTATAGGGAAATGTGTGCAGAACATAACTTTACTTGTTTCGTCACCGTGAATCTGTTTTGGTTATTAGATGTGCATCAGTTAACAGAAGGTCAAGTAAAATATGGGTGAAAATGGCAAGGGTGGATTTGAGAAAAATGAGAATAAAGACTTGGCCAGAGATAAATTATTTTTGGATTCAATTTCTAAAAGCAATCCAACATGCAGCATATAAAACGTTAAACCAAATATGACAATGCTTCCTGCAATCTAGAAGTGGATATAGTTTTGATTTATCAGATTGCACTAACCCGTCAACAATTTCATAGCAAAGCACTGAAATCTTGTTCATAAAAATTGTATGAGTTTTTATATTTTTCAGTCAGTTTTTTGCTAGCTTCAAAAGAACTTAATATTCTGTTTAGTTTCTTCCAGTGTTGTTGAGATCAGTTATGAGTCCATAAAAAATTGTTTTAAAATGTTAATCAACTATGATGTCTACCTAACAGTCCAACGTAATTAGATAGTATAGTCATACGAAGAGAATTTTGAGTGTTTACAAAATACAAGTTTATACAATCTTCATCTGTCATACACTTCCATTGACAGAATGGACAGTTCTTATTTTAGATCACCCCAGGCAGTGCTTAATTCGCCTGAAGCACGAACCTTATTGTTAAGAGGGATTAGTAATGCAAAGTGGTTGAAGATTGGGAAAAGTCAATCATTAAAAACACTTAAATGCAGAAAAGAGTGGCGGAATGATTTTGATATTTAAATGGTTGAATAAATCTACGATATCTTATTTTGAAATTAGGGAAGAATTATTTTGGCAAACCAGCTCACTCAAACAATATAGTAAATGATTATATACATCCTGGAATAGTCTATTGTAAATAAAAAAGGGTTTAGTTGCTTTGTACAAAATTAGAGAGCAACTCATAATGAAGCGATTGCAGTCATTTAAAACAGAGAGAAGTAAACAAGCAAACATGGGCTTCCAAAACAGTACCAGGTCATCTGTATCATTTATTCAAGCAATTCTAAATATTTGCGTAATCTAGGAGCTTGAAGTGGGGGTTGTATATTCTGTGAAGTGGGGGTTGTATATTCTGAGGTTTTTGTTTGCAAATACATTTGTCTGGTTGATAATCTGTTACAACCATCATGTTGGAGCAACTCATAAGGTAGCAATTGCAGTTGCTTCACTTTTAATGGGTCCATACATCACAAAATCTATCTATAAATACAAAGTGATAGCTCTCAGATCAAAGTTTTGTTGTTTTTTTTTTTACAAGATTTTTTCAGGAATAAAAAGTTCATGCCTTTCTTGTTCTAGTCTAAAACAAATTAGTAGAATTGGTTGGTACTAAATTTTCAAACACCATTTCTTATTAAATCTATAATGATCTGCAGAGTTAAGATTTTTGTTCCAAACAACTGTTAGTTTCTCTGCATGGGTCACATTGTGCCCAAGAGATTTTAGTCAACCCCTCTTAAAGTATATGTCCACTTGTAGTACATTATATTTGAAATTAACTAACCTTACTATACAAGACAGATATATCATGATTGTAGTAAGAACATGAAATTACAGTCAGTGCTTTTAATTGCAGAATCAAATCATTTTGGATAGGTCAGTTGCGACACTGCAAAATAAAAATAATTTCCTGACATGGGTAAGCTGATTAAATGGCTTAAAGTCTTGTTTACAACACTATAGTAAAAATACAGAAATAAACATGCGACTATTTTACTGCAGACCTAGTATAACTAGCTTATACTTAAAAATATTCTAGAGAATGCATTATTACTAGTGGCAGTAATTTGTTCTCTATCTCCTGATTATCTCCCTTAGTTTGAACAGGTAATATTCCAGCCAAGGGAGATAATTTGTTCTACAGGTCATGTTCTGCATTAGTTTGGGGATAAAAATAAATGAACATATGGGTTTATTCACAAAGGAGCCATCTAGTTAGAAGTAGGTAGGAGTGGAACCACTCATAGATCTTGAATCCCTAGCCAGACAAACTGGTTGGAAAAATACTTCCAAAAATGTGAGATAAAAGGCAAACTTACTGATGCTGCTGCAATTGCTGTTATTAGCATCATCATATACTTCGTAGCCATCAAGCAATAATTCTGCAGCTGTGGCTTGACTCATTCCTTCTGAAAAAGAAAATGTTTAAAATATTCAAAACTTGAAATAAAAAATAACTGATTTTTGTGATTTTAGATTTTTAGGTAAAGAAATGTTTTTGATTAAAGCAGTTAAAGATGTGGAAGAAATCCTATACTACATGATTGGAAACATGAAAATGTGGGTTCATTATAGGCAATAGTGAAAACATTCACGAATGAAGTACTGCTTAGTGAGATCAAGAGACAGAATTTTGAAGTGTGAGAACAGAAAGATAGGAAATAGGAAAGCTTTTTTTGTTCTTTTTGAGAAAACTATCAGATGCAGGGGAAAGCTATACTGGCTAGACAAATAAAAAATGAGCTCACATTAAGTAAAAATAGTCTCACTCTCTTAAGAAAAGTATTTTCTTACATATTTAATCAACATTTTTTCCAAACAAAAAATATTGTGAGTTATACTTTTTATTTTTTGAAGATTAATCTATAAAAAAACTGTTTCAGATTCCGTTTTCACTGGATGAGCAACTACCATAACAATGGAAGTCAAAGTGATTAGGAAAATATCCTCCAAAAAGAAGAAATGCAGAAATCTAGGGAAAATTCCAGAAATTAAGGAACAATAAACCTGTAGTTTGATCTGAACAATTAATTTCAGCCATATGAAATTAAATATTCATTTATTCTTTTAAAATAATTTGAAAATTAATTTTAGCCTGAATTTCAATAAATACAAAAATTGCATAGTGCAAATTTTTTTTTTTTTTTTTTTTTTTTTTCATTTTACAGGCTGACATATTTTTCAAGGTTTTATGGATTCAAAGATTTTTTCAGCATGTTTTTGTTTTTTTTTAGCCAGTGCAACAATTCCCACTAACATTGAAAGCAATAAAGTTACACCAACTTAAACTCTAGTTCTTCATGCTATAGAATTTGGACTCTGCATTAGTTTTTGTAAGTCGCTATAGCATCCATTAAGTCAATTGTGTACTGTTGAGAAAGGAAAATTACTTTACCAAAAGGTGATTCAAGAATCTTAACTAAACATAAGTTAATGATGCATTTCCTAAACAATAATGTTAAAAGAAAGGGTCTGTGTTGAATCTACAAACCTTCACACAAAGTTTTTTTGGACCAGTGTTGAAAGATTATTTTGACCATCACAGGAGCAAAATGTTTTTTTCATTATATCATCCACAGTTGTTATTTGTGAAAGAAAAGACTGAGCAGGATTAGAGACAAGACAAGCATTTATTTAATCTATGCATTTAGTAATGAAAATAATATTTCAAACTTAAGTGTTACAGACAGAAGTTTATAAAGATAAGATGCAAACGTTTAGACAAGGCATCTTACAAAGGTTATACTTGCAAACAATATTTTTATTTGCATTGGAAAAAAATTTCAATACATTTTTTTCCTTTTGTGAATCATCTGTCAGGTGCAAAGGGGGGGGGGCAGGTGTCTACCAACCAGAGCATTTACATTTTTTAATTATAGTTTGAACCAAATGAATAAAATACAAATAGCATAAATTTAAACTTGTGCTCCTTTGTAGTATATTTTATTCAAAATTTTTATATAAAGTTTCAAATTAAAAGCTAGAAACCAAAATCTAAGTCGTACTAATAAAAACCTATCAAAACCTCTCAATTACTTTTACTGAAAATTCCTTTCAAATTTCTAAGTTCAATTACATTTTTTACTTTTTAAAGTTTAAAAATTTTGGTTTATTTTACACTATTATATTTGATTTGAATATTTGATAATTAAAAATGATTTCATGTGTTATCAGTTACATTGAGGAGAAATAGACATGAAGTGGTTTCATAATTTTATTAATTGACAAGTGATTTGGGCATACAAATTTCATAAAGCCTATGTATGCTCTTAATTTGATTAGACCTATATCATTTCAACTGGTTTATTCTAGTATGATATTTGCTTTAGGTGGGTAATCTACTTCCACTAAAAGAAATTTCTGAAGAATATCAAATTCATGTGGTTCCCAGTCGCATTCCCATCTGATACTGACCAAGCCAAAAGTTACTTAACTTTGGTGATCTAATGAGAACCAATGTCAACATGATTAAACCGTATATCAAAGAACAAATAAAGGGGATATATAAAAGTGTAAATTTAACTCCTGCTGAAGTCTGTATGGAATCAAGTGACCCTTAACCACCTCAGACACTCCACGACCCTGGATTTAAGACTATGCAAAAGAAATGAAAAAGCAGCAACACTTGTCACATAAAAGTGAATCAAAAAAAAAAAAATCAAAACTCAATTATTTTATTAAATTACAATTTTTATTCAAGTTAAATAACCGGATAATTTATAAAGTTTTTAACCAGAGTATTACTAAAATTTCCCTACAAAGTATTTATTAACAAAATGGTTCTTGTTGTGCGCAAGTTGATTTTGCTGAATACAGTTAGTAAATAATTTTACAAACTAGAAAGTGATTCTCCGATCTGCTGAATGGCATTATAGATAAAAGTTAAAGTACAGCTGGCATTGAAAATAAAACATTCCAGTCAAGAAATCAGAAATACACAGATGACATTGTTGGGATAAAACGTCTGTTCAGGATAAATTAATATTTAAACAATCAATTATTCATTCAACTCATAGAATACTTCAATGTTCTTCAGTTCAACAGTAACGTCCTTACTGTTAGGTTGAGAAATGATTCTTTGTTGTATACTCTACTTGTAAATAAAGACATATACAGAAATAAAACAGTTGCTTATTGCAGTTTTCATTGTATATTTTCTGCATTCAACACACAATGTCAAATTGAGCCACAAACCTCTATGTAAAATCTTAGACTGTACATGCCTTGGCTTGCTGTATGTAAAGGAACAGATTCTATCAACCACTCTCTGCAACTCTAGATAGATTCTCTAACTTTTAGGCTACATGATTGAATGTCCATCACGTTCACTTCCTGACTTCCTTTCCTAGATTCGCCGGTAATTATATAATAAACTCTTTTCTTTGTTCTTAAAACTCACTTTTGAAATTAAACAATCACATTATTCCTTAATGTAAAAAACAAATGATGTTATTGTTTTTGCCATTTCCCATTTGCTCTAAATATTTTAACTTGTTTTTATTTAACATTTCAAAGCTGACTTCATAGTCATAAATTGCATATTTAACTAATTAACTCTACTCAGTTGCTACTGTAAGGCCCCAATCTGTTATATGTTCCAAGTATTTTTTATAGGTCGGAGTGTACTGACTTAAAAAAACACATGCTCTTTTATTTAATTTCTTGATAGAGAGAAGGAGGTAAATAACATTTATTCATCCAACTTAGTGAGATATCAAACAAAATGATTTCATCAACTGCTCTAATCTGGAGGTTGGCATTCTAAAATTTAAATGTAAAATATTAAATTCATTTTTTTTAATAAATGTATTTCCTCAATAGAACAGCCAATGTATATACATTAATATATGATGGAATCATCTTGTATATGAAATCTTATAAGCGTTACACATTTGAAAGAATTGGAACTGATTTTTTAAATATTTCACAACATTAAAGAAATTTATAAAATGTAAATTTACAGAAGGTTTTTAATATAAAAATATAAAATATCCTTTAAAATTTTTATTCACATGCGCGCACACACACACACACACACACACACACACACACACACACACACACACACACACACACACAGTAATAGTCTTCTATCATAAAGGAAAGCAATGTCTGTGTTCAGCTGAAACTATCAAAAATACCCATACAGATCATATATATTTTTGATTTAATAACTTGAGCTAGTTATGGTAATTAAAAAAAAAAAAAGAAACCAGGTCAAACAGTTGTGTATGCCTGAAAACAAGAGACATGTTACCACCAGTTAATATCACAAAGGAAAATAGAATATTGTCTCATCTGCACCTAGTATTAACAGTAAAACAGAATATTAATCATAGATTGAACGATCCACAAAAAGTAGAAGTTATTTTATATATTTTAATGCTAAAACAATTTTAAAATGTAGAAACAATTTAAAAGATAGACATAGCACACTTATTTCTCCATAAATCAAATTATAGCTATTTACTTTCATTTTTTGAGCAAAATAATTAGCTTTTAGTAATTAAATGTGATATTTGATTCATTTCAAATCGTCTCGTAATACAAGATCAGATATGTGAAACTCAGTGATTCGGCTCAACTTAGTATAAAAGGCTGAATTCAGTTCGAAAGGCTGAATTCAGTTCGAAAGTTTGAATTTCTCATTCTTATTCAAAATGATGAAGTGTAAAAAGTTCATTGATAATGAAAATCCACGTCAAAGTACTTCATTATTCTAACGAGTGTCTGCAACAAATATACAAGATACAAAGTGTTCTTGGTTTTCTTTTTCCTTTAAAACCTGTTTTTGTTGGAGATATGGCTTTCTACTATATGTGACACATTCACTTGCTATTTCTAAGACTCAAACTAAGAAATCTTTAAAATTCTAACCATCCCTTTTGAATGAAATCGTTTTAATTTCTCTTGCACTTGGTTCACTGAATATATTTATCAGGTAATTTTTTTTATAAGTGTGGTCAAGTATGCTTTGCTAATACCAGTACTTAAAATACACAAAACAAGAAATAAAAAGTAAAAGATATTTTAACAGAAGGGAAAGATCACAGTTAAACTTCCATTTCTTGTTCTCTTTCGGTGGAGGATCAGTCCTTCACAACTGAGAGAATTTTTTATTTTTGTACCTTTTCTCCACGTTAAAAAACGACCCTGGTGTCTCTGTCCCGTAAGGAGGCATAGTAAATAGGCACAGTTAAACTTGAACGAGTAAGATGAAGGTAGATGTGTTGTGTAGTGGGTCAGGGGTTCATATTGGTGACAACATAACGGGGCACAGAAATTCAAAGGCTGTTAAGGTACATATTGACGACACACATAACGAGGGACTCCAAACAATGACATATCTGTTTACATCATGACAACTGATCATAATTCTATTATAATATGGAGCTGGGACATTTATGCAACAGTTCTTGTTAACAGAGGAGGAGAGATACATTATTGATGATGGTGGAGACACATTACTTGGAAAGGGGTTATACAAAGTTTGTTTACAAGATGATAGACAAAACAAATTTACCTTTCAGTTGTAATGACGACGAGACAAGTTTACAAATATATGATTCTTTATTCATACCAGCTGGATGATAATTATTGTCAGGGATTCAAGCCTTTACAACTACATAGTCTCCTGCAAGAGGGCATCAGCTCTCACTAAGTCACTGTCCAACCAGTCTAACTGATTTTTTTCTTTGAACCCCCGTCTCAATATATTGAGAATCTCCCTTCTTCATGACGTCAGAGGCCTTCTGTTCCATGTGAATAAATTTCACACGAATTTTACATATATCTGTCCAAACACACTTTTGGCAAACAAAGGATTCCCAATTTTAATTGTTCTATATCTAACCTATTTTTAATCATTATTTATAAACTGGTATTGTCCATTCTTTTAACTGACATATTTAATATCCAGTTATTTTTAAAAGAATGAACAATTGACTGAATTCCTAAATTAATTATCCATCTGACATAAATAATATTTAACTATTTGTGAGAACAATGACAATTGTTCTGCATTCCTAGGATTTCAATATCTATCTTTTAACACTTGCCTACTGGGTTCGATTCTAGCTTTTTCCTAATATCATTTTCAAACTTATCTAGTTTTGCTTTCTTTCTTACTGGGGTCTGTCCCTTTTCATAACAGATGACAATTTTTAAAGAGAAAATAACTGCTAATAAGCAGATGCAAACATCCAGAAATGCTTCAGATTTGCGAAGGAGTACAAAAATTGGATTGTTGGAAACTAGAAGAAGGTACTATTAATGAACAAATTAATGTATAAACTCTTTAGTCAACGTTGGATTTACAAAGAGTTTTGATATCAGATGTAGTGCATCTACAGTCAAATACTGGAATTTCTATTATGGTATGGGTTTCATTCGAGGAAACTACTTCATGTTTCTTCTTTCAACTAACTCACATACATTATTATGGAAGAATTCTTAAACTAGATCAAATCACTGGCCATTTGCATTGGCGTCCCCATTGTCTACTTTTCAAATTACATCATCTTTAGCTCTTTCCAAATCTGATGCTATATATTATATTTTTAACTGGTCAATAATATTGTTCTTTCAAGGTTTTTTTTACATCTACATATAATAGCAGGTACAAAAGGCTAATATTTAATGTCCAAGTAATCTATTCAATATCTGGGAGTTCTTTTGACAGATCAACACACAGCTCATATATTTCCCTTTCAGTATTAATTTGGGATGGTCTCAAATAGAAAAAAAGTGTTCTTTTTCTGATATCTAATATACAAAATGAAGTATTTTTCAACATTGCTACACTGGATGTTCAATTTTTTGCAGGTGATCTACTGGAGATATTCACACACTCCACTGTTTAGTAGCCATCCCTCAGCATATTAAGTGACTCACACTTTCTAATTCTGTGTGGCAGAATTTGAACCAGTTGCCATTGTCAAAATCACTCTTAAAAGTATTGGTCATCAGACCATGATCAGATGCTGACTCCCCGTTTTATTCACAACCAGTTAGACTTTTCTTTTTTTTTTTTTTTTTCTTTTTTTTACACATCTCTGGTGATATAGTAGCTGGTATAAAATGTCCAGGTGGTCTATTCAATATCTTTATGTCCCTCTTGACATGTCAACACAAAACCTATCTACTTTCTGTCCAGTATTGGAATGATCTCCAGTGAGGAAGACATTTTATTGTATCAGTCAGAGATGTTTACAATCTTTTTCGCTTTCTGATATCTAACATGTAAAATGAAGTCTATTTCTCAAAGTTTGTCATCACTAGTCTAAAATCTGACAATTTGATTCTACCTAGCCAGTTTGTATTTTCTTTCAACATCTTCTCTACAATAATGTACATTGCTCCATCTTTTTTCTCCCCAACAAAATACTTATTCTAGCTAGGAATATTTTCAAGATGTTTGCCATCTTTGTTATAACAAATCTTAATGCTAATATTTGTATTAGAAAATATATTTAATAAAAACAAAGGCATAACTATCAGATTCTTTAAGAAGTTAGAATATTTGCTATCATATCAGGTGATGTCATGCCTATTTTTTATATGGTGTCAAATTATTACCATAAAAATGCATTTTGGTTTCTTTGTAAAAAATTTAAGCATTTTTTTTAACTCTTTTTATTAATAGTTCAAAACAAATGAATTACCAAGTTTGTTCAAATAGCTCAACTGGTACAGCATTGAACTGACAAACTAAAAGGTCCCTGGTTCAATCTTAGCTTTCATTCAATTATTTTATTTGTATAATTTGAATAATTTTTTTTAATGCAATAGCATACAAAATTATTAAATGATAAATAGCAATAAGTAGAAATATAAAATAAATCATTTAATTAAAAATCCATAAATACGCATTTTAGTTTATTTGGAAACAAGTCAGCTATTTTACTAAATATACATAAAGCAGTGATGCTAATAGAGATTTAGTGAGTTCTGGGATCCATAAATTTGATTTTTTTGGGGTCCCATGGAAATTTGATGAGTTTCCAGAGAATTTATATCATGATTCCCAGAATGGATCCCCACTTATGGAGCAATACATAACATGATTGAGGATGTGAAAAATGAAAGTTTAAAAGTCTAATGAGAAAGTACTTCTTATGCCAATCATTAACAGCTCCATTTGATCTCATGCTTGTCACTTTAGTTAATGAGATTTCTAATTTTCACAAGACTTCCTGGATGGATTTCACAATTCCTCTGCTTGTTAAGTTTATTGGTAGAAAAATGAGTTCTTGATTAAAAAGTCAGCCAATCATGAATTGGAACATAAATGACAAACTCATTTGCTTATGTCTGCAATTTATCTACAAGCACATAAATGGAGATCGAATACTTGTTATTTATATAAAATAATACATATTATATACGTTTAAAGCCAAAACACATTACAAAATAAACAGACATTTTGTTTGAAATTTATATTGAAATTGATAAATATATTTTGAAGGAAACCTTTATCTTCAGTATGTCTTTTTTTTGCCATGTTGTTGTTGGAGCAGAGACTCAGCGAATAGAAGTTAGTTTGTTGTTTTTACGGTAGTTTTTTTAGATCTTGGAATGGTGCGTTTGGTCACGTGGGATTCACGTTAAGCTTCAAACGTATACATACATATTTTATTCAAACTCAACCAGCGCTTCTAAACAACAAAAATCTTAATGTACTTTTGTTATTTTTTGTATTTTTAGGAATTACCTGTACAGTCTTTGGCACATGCGACAGCAGTTCCTCATGTGCATGCTCATGCTTTTTTGTTGTAGATGTAAAAGATTTATGATTCTAATCTGTAAGGAAGTCGCATATAGAATCAAACTCCCTCAAGTCATCAGTGTTAATTACCCAATTTTATCTTAGTTGTAGATCCTTTTGTAGAATAGGAACATTTAGACAAGACTGAAGTTCTTTGAATAAACTATGGCTAATAAGGGTGGAATCTTTAAAGTTGGAACATTTGTTTAATTTGCAGGAAAAAATTCCTTTCTTGATTATGTACAGTAAATACTTCACAGCACATGACAGTTTTGCTTCTGTGGAGACAATCCAGAGGATTGTGACTCTCTACAGATTATTCAGTTACTCTAGGGGTACTGAGCAGGCGCTGGAAGAGGTTTAGATGAAAAACAGAAAAGGTAGCTGCAATCATCTGCTAGCTAGAAGTTTTTTTTTTTAAGGGTGTTTTTATACAACGTTCACTCAAAATATAGGGAATTTTAATGGAACTGAATTTAATGTGTTTTTGATGAAAGAGTAAAAATGCTTTAATGCAAGTTTACAAAATGATATAACTTAGATACACTTCCCCTACCATGTTTTGTACGTTTTATTTCTGTCCCAATAAGAACAGAAAATTGACATGTTAATGTGAGGTAAGATAAAGATGGTATAAAAAAAGAATAAACTTTTTACTATCCCGACTTTCACCCCTTAAAAACAAAAAAAATAGTCAAACTTGGAAATGTTTCAATTTTATTTAATGGAAAATTGTGAAGGGCAAAGTTGACAAATCTACTGTTATGACATTAGTCTTTAATTGCAAATTGTTCGAGGATACAATCGTTGCTGATAATGCCCGCAAAGACATTCCAATCGCCTGCAATGATTAGATCATTCAAAGATATGTGATTAACAATAGCTTGCAAGTTGTTGTAGCAAAAGTCTATCATCAGCATAGATGGTAATGACACTTAAGATCGAGAACCAAGTCTTTCAAGTGGATATGAATCAGATGGCGGGAGATTGGTTCCCAGGTGAGAAATGATCCATTAGCACGATCAACAACAGTAGATGCAATAGTAATTGTCTGTATTTTTGAGATGAGGTGTTTTCACTTATTGAGATTGTCGGACCGACTTCCTCATCTTGGTTGTTATAGTCACAACATTTCACCCTCCAGCCTTCAGTTTTGTATCGAACTGTCCTAGTGACATATGGCAGAGTGGTCCTAGACGTTGTATCAAAGGTTACAGTTACCCAAAGGCGCCGAGTTCAATCCTGAACGAAGGCAGTGAAAAGTAAGATTCAAAACAGAGAATCAGCAAGTATGTCCCAGAGTCTAGCTGGAGTCCGAACGCGGTACCCCCGTAATAATAATAAAGGGTTGGGTTCGAGACTCCTAACAAACGGTTCCCCAGTTCGATAAAAAACACCTGATGAAGGCCGGAGGGCAAAACGGCCGAAACGGTGTGACTATAACAACCAAGATGAGGAAGTCATTCCAACAATCTCAATAAAAGTAGAGGTAATGCCATGAAGACCAGTTATCAGCTGAATCACTGGTAGTGAGTATGAGGCATTGTGTTGAAGGACTTAAGTAACTTCTGAGAGGCAGGCTATACTGTTGTTCACAATTTTGTAAAATGCTGCTGGCAGTTGAACATCTTTGATTGTAGATTATTCCAGGGTGAGGAAACAAGTAGCAAATATGGTTTCAATCATGTACTGGGATCATCTTATGTATCCATGATGCCCACAATCACCAAGCGAAAAGATAAAAAATTGGATCTTTGGCCAATTAACTAAAATTGCGGAAAAAGCAAAAACTAGCCTGATCCAACAAATTTGACAGCTTCAAACAACTATGCTGTTAAGCTAACGTTCTACTGGTGTTGATCAAAATACATTGCAGAGGAAAATGGCGGCAGGCCTGGAACATACCTCAGCTATTGGAGACTTCCATAAACTTTATAGCTTCCTCCATTCAAGCACAAAGAAAGGTTGGAGTGGTAACCAAGACATCTTAGACCAAAATGGCTAGACAATCACCAATCTCAGTGAACGTCTTCTTCACAGAAGAGATCACTTTGCCAATTTGCTCAACTATGACTACAAAACTCATCAACTACATATAATGACTCCCTATGACTTGAAGTTGCTGCTATCAGGAATTTCAAAAATAAAGCTGCAGATGAAGATATCAGAAAACTTGGTGCAAACATTAGGACCTGTCATTCACGTTATTACCCAGGTTTGACAGACTGAAATACTGAAATGATGCAACACTGGTATCATTCTTCAAGAAAATTGGTAAACGCTGCTGCAGTAACTATAGTTGTATCAGCCTGAACAACGCATCTGCTAAAATGTTTGCTTCTCCATTCTTCAAAAGATGATTCTAATTAAAAGAAGACTCCAAAATGAAACCAAACCAATGCAGTTTTCATCTATGCCAAGGCTAAACCAACCAAATATTCACCTTAAGACGAATTGGTGTTTCCAGCAAATGACAGTCATGGAGTTTTATTGATTTAGTTGCTGCATTCAACTGGAGAAGTCTCTGAAAGGTTATACAAGCAGATGGTATTCTGCCTAAACATCTCAGTCTTGCAGCATACTGGTCATCACGATCCCACATACGCATGCATGGCAAGGTTTCAAAATTATTCAGAATATAAACTAGTATTTGACAAGGGTATATTCTTTCAGCAAGACTTTTCAATTATGCTATTGACTGAGTCACCTTAAATGTCTTAAAAGTTTCTTAAGTGTTATTGTTGGTTGGAACTTTGCTGTCAAAAGATCTAGACTATGCAGATTGCATTACTCTGTAAAACATTTGCTGATGTCCTGTCTGCTATTAATGAGATTCAGCATGTTGCATCATAATTAGAACAAAAATGCCTCGAATACAAAAACACTTGCTGCCGGCTTTGCCCCAACAAACAAAACACCCATTATCCGCAATGTTCTTGAAGGGGTTACTATAATCAGATCCATGAGCTCTCCTATAGGGTGGTTAAAGGCAATGTGGTGGGTAACACAAAAACAAAAAGTTAGCTGATGATGGTTGAAGTTGATTCAGAATCCGATCAATATTCTTTGAAGTCCAATTGTGTACTGGAGTGAATTCATAGACTACACTGGCATTTATCGATCTTACCTAACTTTAAAAATGGGCTCAAATCACTGTAAAAGTTCTACTCGGATACCTAATCCTATCAATTTTTTTTTAACAAAAAAATTTGATATCCTTGCATAGGTTTTATGAATTAATAAAAAAAATCATATACAACTAAATTAGTCTCATAAAATTATGCCCCAAAAGATTTGTTTTTATTATAAATATAATCACAAAATTAAACTTATTACCATATATAGGCTAACAAAGAATCATGTACAAGCAAGTTTATAAAAAGTTCATGAAGTTATATACAGGAAATAGGATTTCTGGAACCATTTTCATTAGCTGATGCTGTATACAGTGAAGTATGAAGGAAATTTAAGGTGGTTTTGACAATTTTAAAATGTTCAGATAAAATTTTTAGTGTGAACAAAGTGGATAGTAGAGTAGATTGAAGATAGTAGCGAGATGATTGTGGATATTGGTGTGATAAATGGGAATTTAGTAGTGGCTACAATAGTGAGAGAACAGTAATGTAGGGTAATTAAGGGAAAAAGTGCAGAGCAGATATAAAAATGAAGTGCATACAAAGTGAAATATGGAAATTTTAGGGAGCAGTTAGAGCTAAAGATGGGGAGGGGTAGTCCAAGTAGGATATTTTTAGTAATGGAAAGAAAAAAACCAGAGCGTTACTTGATGATTTTTAGATTGTAAGATAAGGCTTGATTCTTTAGTTGGTATAATTTTATTGTGTTCATGTATCATGCACAAATTTAATTATTGAAGCTTTGATAGAAATTAAATATAAAGTTAAAAATTAATATGCACAAATAGAAAGCATTTTTGGTACACCTAGTTTTATAGATATGTTATATACTCTTGTTACATGGAACAATGTATATGTCCGCTTGTGTTGTGGTAATTGTGCTAATTTTTGTTGAAAATGTTTAATTATAAGCAATATAATTGTTCAGTTGTAAAACCATATCTGGTTAAGGTAGTATCAGAGTTTTTGTGTTGTGCGGACAATAAAATGAAGTATTGGGTTATTCTAGAGTTTTTAGGATTATTTCATGATAAAGGCTGTACTCAAGGTGAATTAAAGACAAATCATAATCTTGTGTTTATATCCTTTTGTTCAAATTTATCATTTTGCATGTTCCCTCCATGTTTGTTGAATATTGTAGTTTTTGCCTGTTCCTAAACAATTAAGATTTGAAAATAGATCCTGCGCCTCCCCGAAAACATTCTTAAACTACACTACCCAATGTACTTGTATAAATACATTTTGATGTAAAAGGTTACAATTTCTCAGAGTCTGTATTAGACTCATAGAAAGGAAATCCATTTAAACTTTATAAATTTAAAATTATAGAAACTAAAAAAGGAAAATTTTCAAAGTTTGTGTAACATTTAAATTATACAAATCCTTTAGTTGAAAAAATAAATAATAAACACAGATTGGTTAGGAAATGTTATTTAACAAATAAATGTACACTAGTTCATGAGGAGATCCAGCATGTATCTGATTCCAACCAGAAATTATTTTTGGGTTGGAATAAAAGCAATACATCAAATGTCATTAATTTAACAGACATATGTCAATAGAAAATATACCTGAAGAGCTCTATGTTAAAACACACAGCAAATCGTCGTAGTAGTAGTAGTAGATTCACTTTTAAACATATACAAGTTTACAGAAATTCAAGTCTCAGTTAATTATTTTATGTACAGATCATTAATAAATGAAGAAAAACTATTTTTTTGTCCTGTGTGAACTAACAAAACTGGACCAAAACAGTCTCTTTGATTTTATTTTCAGTAATTTCAGTTTACACTGAATGCTACCTCCCCAATTAGTAATCTATATCAATCTTAAATATGTATATAAAGGGCAATTGTTTTCCTTTTAGTAAAAGTTCTCAGAAATCAAGCCCCCTTCCTTCTTGGGGCTAACACTTGAACTCTGAGAGACAGATGTTCCAATAAAGTTCTTTATCTCCGAGTTGTTCGTATGTATGTTTGTCAAATTTTTAAAAAATTTTTTACATTAGGTCCACCTCCACAATTTTCTTTAAAATGACTTTTGTAGGTTTTCGACTATGCTGAAAAAGAAATCTAATTTACATTTTGCAGACAAAATTTTCAAGATATAAAGACCTGTATTATGCACATTAATTCATTGTCCGCCATGTTTGTACACGCGCGATAAATATACTTTTCTGTGACTGACACTGTCACCTAGCGGAAACAAATACACTTTCGTTTTTCAAAACGGAGAAATTAGTCATGTGCATGCGTGTAAAACAAAATTACGACTTCTTTTCACTTCCTTGAGTAATTTCATGTTAAGAATGGCTTTTGGAATAGACACCCCATTTGAGGGGGATGAGAAGAGTGAAAAAATATTTACTCCAAATATAACCGATATTCTTGACAGCATACCCACCCGCAAATACTGGGGGGGGGGGGGGGTGTCGGTCGCAGAGAAATAGATTTGTTTATCGCACACAAGTACAAACATCGCGGACGATGAATTACAGTGCTTAATACAGGTCTTTATATCTCAAAAACTACTTGTCTCTGCAAAATTTAAATGAGATTTTCTTATTCAGCATAATCGAAAATCTATAAAAGTCGTCATTTTAAAGAAAATTGTGAAGTTGAACC
The DNA here is from genome assembly GCF_053919585.1 of Euprymna scolopes. Lineage (NCBI taxonomy): Eukaryota > Metazoa > Mollusca > Cephalopoda > Sepiida > Sepiolidae > Euprymna > Euprymna scolopes. Next base: position 37,870,890 of record NC_136483.1, on the reverse strand, counting down.
TAATGTAAAAATTTACAAAAAAAGAAAGAAAAAAACATGACAATACAAATACCTACAAAGTTGGTATTTTCTTGATCAGTGTTGCTTTAGATGAATTAATATCCAGAATTTAGAAAATATCCATTCGTTAATCCTACACTAGCAGACATTTTAGAGGGTCGGTTTTCCAGCCAGACATATGCCAACTCATACCTCTTTGACAATGAGGAATGTATCTGTATGTGGAGAAAAATGAATGTGCTGGGTGGCAAAGAAATATGAGGCCGTGGAGAGAGATGAGGAAACCCGAGAGGGGAAAATACAAGGATAGAGAGGGAGGATAAAAGATGGAAGTTTTAATAGAAATGTGTTACACTTTGAGCCTGGATAACGCTAGGTAGCCCTGTTAGTTATATATATATATAACTAACTAAGAAGTGAAAAAGGACATAAGGTTTCTCAATCTCGAGTAATGCAGGGTCTTTCTGCTAGCATACAACAGACAGCATCAGAATCGTCCGAATTACAAAGAAAACATTTTAAAATAACATTGTGTTATCGTGGTTTGCCAGAAAATTTTATATATGTTGTAGAATCAAAATCTACATTTTGAATGGTGATAATACTTTTTTGCCTTGGAATACGTGTGGCAGCGTGGAAAAAAAAATAAATAAATAAAAATAAATAAATAGTGACATAGTGGAAAAATATTGTTTATGTTTAGTTGGTTTAAGATCGCAAATGATACCCGACTCTGGTCAATATATCTATCTATACTCCTATAAATTCGTTTTTCTTTTGTGTGTATTGATATTCATATTAAAAACCCTGTTTTTTATTTATTTAAAAATAATACAATTTTCTTATATATGGGTTGTGGAAATGCATTCACTAGCAAAAGATCTAACTAATTTGCATATTCTTTTAAACATTCATTTTAATTCCCTATTAGTTTTTTCGGTTTTCTTATGGGATGATCATCTAGAGTTAACTATTACGTGTAGTTATATTCATGTAGATATTCTACATGATTTATACTTGCATAATATTTGCATAAAATCTTTACAGTAAACACAAAATTGTTTCCATATATATTTATGTATACGTTTATATTTTTGTTTAATCTATTAGTCTATCTATCTATATATCTATAAAAGTGAAAGTGTGTGTGTGTCTACATTTCCCTATGCAATAACTCCGTCAATTTTAAGTCTACAGACTCAAAATTTGATATACAGGATACTGAGATTTGGGAAAATCTTTGATCAGTTTTCGGCTGGAAATTTGGCTGTTAAGGGGGTCAAAGTTCAATCGATTTGACTTTTGAGAACTCTACCAAAAATCCAACAATTTTGGGTCTGAACACTTGAAATTTTAAATATAGGTTCCTTGGACATGGATCTAACTTAATAAATTGATTTGAGCCCAAAACAATGAATGTTAAGGGGTCAAAGTCTGGCGTAAACATTTGAAATTTTACATAAAGGGTATTCAGATAGGGCAAGCTTTTTAATTAGTTTGGGTGGGAAATTTTTAGTTACCAATATATAAATGTATGTATGTATGTTTGCATGTCTGCCCAACACTTTCGACAGAGGCGATGGATTTTCTCAAGATCAGTATCATTTTGAAGTTCGACCTTTCAGGTGACAAATATCGAAAAATTGGCTGAAAACATTAATATCGTCACCTTAAACTGGGCACTTTTCTACGGCGGAAGGGGGGGGGGGGATCGCTTTTTTCACCGATATTTTTTTAAAGTCATCTTCTCTTTTCGATTGTATAACCTAAAAAAAAAAAAAAAAAAAAAAAAAAAGTCACTTCCAGTGTGTCAGTTGTAACAGCATAGACGTTAGGTTTTTTCCCCCCTCCCGTTCTTTTCCTCCTTTGCAGTACGGGTTCGAGCCTGCCTTCCTACTACCACTTTTTTTATTCTCAACATACACATCCAAACACCTGGGAAACGCCAGGCTGAAATGCTAGTACGTATATATTTTTGTTTAACAAATTTTGCCTACCAAACTCGTAGAGTTTTTGGTCTACAGACATGAAACTTCATATATAAGGAGTAAACATGCTTTCATAGCCCAGTCGTTGACGGCAGTGGCAAAATAAATCGTGAGCTGAACGTTTTTATTTCGATTCTCGGTGGTGGCGCATGAGTCTTTTTGTTATATACTTTTTTAATCATTACTACATATTGCATCCAATTTATCTATCTATCTATAAAAGTGAAAATGTCTGCGTAGTTAAGGAAGACTATTATACAGAAAGGCATTACTTTACATATTCACACCTTTAATATATACATATGCACATAACCTTGTGAACAGTATATAGAGCCCTAGCAAAGCCGGGCAGAACTGCTAGTATTTTTATAAACATATAAATATAATTCTAGCTAGAAATTATTTTCGAATGTCCAGGGTTACGACCTTAAAGATTTCCGGTCTTTTTCTTCTATGAAGGAAAAATTATCATGACGGCAAGGGGAGCAAGAAAATAGAATGCAATTTTAAAATAGTTTAACTAAAATGAAAAATATCGTGTTACGATGTTTTTGTTTGTTCTGTAAGAAAACAATATTTTTCGATTGCGCCAGTGCGCCACTGCGCCACTACGATTGCAAAGTAAAAGCAACCATGAGAAACAGCAACAAATGCCACCAACTGTACAACGATGTAATGTTCAAACTTCATTTTTATCCTCATAATTTTTAGTTCTCGATTTTTTAGCGATTCAGGTTTAATGTGTCATTAAAAGGCACCCATTATTTTGTTCTAACTTAATAGACTTGAAGGTATTTTTTTTTTTTTTTTTAACACGTTGTTTTGCATGTTTCCACATTTATTTTTATGTAATATATCAACTATAGCAGCAAGAACAAAAAAGGTTAACCAGAATTTAAAAACGTTTGAGATTGTAATTTTTTTCAACTTCTATTTTCATAATCGGCAATTTAAATTAAATCTGGAAAAAAAAAATTTCCAAATAATTTTATTTTTGTTGTAGCATTCGTGTCTGGGTTTACGAAATTGATAGCTTTCACTTTCAATAATAATAAAACAAAAAAGTGGTTTCTAAGCAAAGCAACTAAATACAAATATTGTATATAAATTAAAAACAATGAAAAATAAAAAATTAAACAAAATAAATGACAAATCTATAAAAAAAAAAAAATAAAATGTGACAAATCTATAAAAATTGCGCCCAAGTCCCATAATTGACAAATGTACAAAAATATTAAAACGTTTAAATAACTTATGATAAAGAGTTCGCATAGCGTTGCCATTTTTTTTTTTTTTTTAAATAAAAAAAAAATAAAAATATGAAATTTCAAGTATTTCACCTCAACTCTAAAATTTAAATTTTTTTTAACGTAATTAACATTCAACTATACAAAATTCATTCATTGTTCGAGGGTTCAATGAAATTAAAATTTACTGATTTTCTGGTTTGCAAGCAAAATCATTTTTTTTAATCGTTTACAAAAATTTGACGTTATTTCATATTAGCCAAGTTTGCATTTTTAAATAGGATTTTTTTTAATCCTTTTAATTTGGATTTCAACATTCGAGTAAAGTGACGCACAAGAAATTATATATGATATGTTTAATAGAAATTGTTATTCTCGTACAATACAAAAATGATGCACTGGATGCACTGCAGTCGAAAAATACTATTTTCCTTTTGGTTTGGGGCAAAATCAGAGGCAAAGAAAGTTTAAAAACATATGTTCATATCGAAGCAGATTTAAGTACCTTGGCATTAAAAAGCTTAAGAAATGGAGAGTCGAGTGCTCGAGTGGTGCTACTTGTGCGTATATCTCTTAACTAAAATTTCCCTTATTTCTTTGACCAGTATAACTTCTCAAACGAAAGCTACACTAACATCCCTTCGTAGTTCAATTACCGATACAGACTTTTTTTTTGGGGGGAAAAAAAAAAAAAAAAAAAAAAAACCCGGCTTTCTTCTAATTCAATGGTTTTACTATTTTATCCGGTCAGCTGGGTTTAAATAATAATTTCAGTGTAGCAATAAGAGCGACTACATCCTCACGGAAATACTCACTCTTTCATCTATTCATAACAGCAAATAAAGTACTATGTAAATTCAATTTGGACCACTTTTTGTAACATCTTTAAATAAATAAATCCTTATTCAGAGTCCTTTGCCAAGTTAATATCGACACAAAAACACATGGTTGCATATTGATGCTTTAATCGATATAGTATTCAGAGTCACAAAATATCTAAGAGGCAAAATTTCTAATATAGCGATTGCTAATTCACATTAAATTAGATGGAATATTTCTTTTGGATTACTTTAGCCAAAACGTAAAAGTTTTTTGGGGTTGTTTTCCGTTCAAAATATTCCAATTTACTTTGCCTTCCCACGAAGGCAGAGTTAGACACCGATGTCGTTTTTTTAATGTGGAGAAAGGAACAAAAGTTAAAAATTGTCTCGGTCGTGAAGCATTTCTCCCCATTTTAGATAAATTATTTAGAATGAAATGGTTTCGGCCTTACTACTAAACAAGTTTTCTATACTATTATACTTAAATTTAAAAGTCATTCCATGTATGTTTCTAGAACTATAGGCGTTTAATCATAATAGCGAAATGAGAAATATTGAATTTAAAGTAAACCAACAGTATTTACTAAATTGTCATGTCATAGTAAACACATAAAAAAATTACTAAAAACAAAGAAAATAAATGAAAATGGGGTCGTCAAAAATTGAAATTTGGCTTGAAATTTGCGATTTTAGGATTATTTTGTTACGTTTTTTTTTTGCAATTTTTTTACCAGATTTAACAGTGCGGGGGGGGGGGTCACAAGTTAAAAAATAAATTAAAAAAAAAAAAAAAAAAAAAAAAAAAATCACGGTAACATCGGAGCATAGCACCAAAATTGTTTTAATTTTGTTAAATCAGGCTAAAAATAAAAATAATCCGAAAATCGCAAGTTGCAAGTCAAATTGAGTTTTTTTTTATGTTTGAATAAAAATTATTAAAACAAAACAGTTGTGTTCTTGTCGAATAGGTTTTTTTATTCAAGAAAAGATTTTTGTTTATCGCCACAAGTGCTAATCTAGACTTGCACCAATTTTCCTGTTAATAATAATTTTTTTTTTTTTTTACATATGCATTGCATCACCACCACTTATCAATGCCAAGAGGCCATTCGAGGGTAAGGATTAAAGAGTGTAATTGATAGTGTTTTCTGCTAGACAGGTGTTTCTTGTAAAAGTTTGGCGAGGGGGGGGCATAGATTGGAGCTCAGTCGAGCACTTGCTATGAAAATCATGAAGCAGAGAAACTCGCAACATCTCTTCTGTGAGAAAGAGGTTGCAGGCAAGAGAAAAGGACATCCCTACGAGGCTACAAAGTCTATTTTGAACTATATCAAGACAGGATAAGTCCTTTCTAGCAGCTCCTGCCCAGATGTGACAACAGTACTCCATCCTTGGACGTACTTGGCTCTTATATAGATAGAGAATTGCATCAGCAGGGAGATATCTACTGGATCGATAGAAGGATCCCACCATTTTTCCAGAAGCTTTGGCAACGGATTTAATGTATGTGTTCCATTTAAAATCAGGAGTAAAGGTGAAGCCAAGAGGCTTGTCAAAACATGAGGCTTCCAAGACGAGAGCCATTCATTTCAATTGATGCCAGATGGGGATCAGAACGTTGATGATATAAAGATAAAAGCTTGGTTTTAGATGCATTAAAAGTAACAAGCCACCTCTTTCCCCATTGTACCACTTGCTCAAGATCAGAGGAGAGAGAATCTAAGAGAACGTGGTCGTTTACGGTCTTAGATGTGCTACCATAGATAGTAGTGTTATCAGGATAAATGTCTACGTATGATGTAAGGATGCGATTTGGAAGATCATTAATGTAGATCAGGAAGAGAGTTGGGCCCAGGATGGACCCAAGCATTAATACTGTGAGCTAATTTCTGTCCATCAATCACTATTCTTATGAACCTATCAGACAGAAATGATTTAATAATTGAGAAGACATTTCCAGACATATTGTGAACACAATTACCTATAATCTCCGGCAAAAAATTATACCCCCCCACCCCACCAAAAAAAAAAAAAAAAAAAGCCACACATGCCAAACTTCTTTTCAGAATAATGAACGTTCCCTCGAACGAACGGAGTATAACATCAGAGCCGATGCGTATTTCGTTATAGGGGTCTCACTCGTGTACGTCAGCCGAAAATAGTTTTCAAAGACAACGAAAACCGAGTTCAGGTTAAAGAAAGTTCGACTTGTGATAAAGGAGGAAATTTTCTGAAAATTTTGAAAATCTTAGGCTAAATTTAGAACTTAATTTTCACTAATTGTTTTCGAAAACAATTTTAATTGATAGTTAATTTTCTACTTCACCGTTTTTCGTAAATTTTAGATTACTGTGACATAACAATTAAGTAGATAGCATTTACAATATTTCAATTTTCGTAATAAGCACAAAAACGAGGTTTTTGCTATATTTTATTTTGATATTTTAACAGGTTCTCTTTCACAAACTAACGAAATTTATCAAATTTTATTTTATTGAAGTGTTCATTCCTTGACATAACGTTCATCATAGTTCACACGAAATTTCGTAACCGTTTAACAAAGTCTTTTTTAAAAATCTTTTAATTTTTAAATGTGTGTGCGTTCGATTCAACCGGGACTAACATAAAAACTGATTTTAAAATAAACGATAAAATATGAAGAATTACTCCAATACTCCACCCTCGAAAATTCCTTTAAAATTACCACTCTTATAGGTTTTCGGGGTCGCTAAAAACGAAAATAACGTTTAAAATTACGGCAAACGATTAGTTTCCAAGATATGAAGAACTGTTAGTTTTTAAAAAGTGGGGTCACTTTTCTATAATTTAACGTAAAATGGGCACCCACTTTGGACACGATTGGGGGGGGGGGCTTTCTTTCCACCATCGGAAAATCCTTTATTTTATCACTAACGTTTAAAATTCCAAGAAACGAGTATTTTTTCCAAGACGAAGAAATGCACTCACTTTATGGTCACTTTTTTTTTTTTGAGGTGGGGACTGCCACTTTGTTTTTCGTTCCTTTTATGGAGGGGGGATATTCAATTATAGAACTTGTATAGTTTTTTATCAGGTGCTTATGCAGCGCCACCCACCAAATGTAAACAGAATTTTTGTAAAATATTAAACAGTTCTTCTGCTCAAAACAGTTAATTAAACTGCATAAGCACCTGTTAAAAAACTATACAAGTTCTATAATTGAATATCTCCCTCCAAAAAAGAACGAAAAACAAATCGGCAGCCCCCCCCCTCATATCTTGAAAAATACTTGTATCCTGGAATTTTAAACCTTAGTGGTAATTCTAAATGATTTTCCGAGGGTGGAAAGAAAGCCCCCCCCCAATCGTGGCCACAAAGTGGGTGCTCATTTTACGTTAAATTATTATAGAAAAGTGATTTGCCCACTTATTTTTAAAAACTAACATTTCTTCATATCTTGGATACTACTCGTTTGCCGTAATTTTAAACGTTTTTTTTTTTTCGTTTTCAGCGACCCCGGAAACCTCTAAGAGTAGTAATTTTAAAGGAATTTTCGAGGGTGGAGTAATTCTTCATATTTACCCGAATAACTATGTATTATAATATAAGTGATGAAGCATATTAAAATCAAAATACAAGAATAGATAGGTTTATATATAAGCATGCATAAGTGTAGGCATTTTTTATACAGGTTTAGAAGATCAAAGTCTGTATTTAAATCTGTGTGTTCGGTGGAGAAAACAATGTATATTTTCTTATGCTTGATAAAAAGAGCGTTGTCGTGCGCGTGTGTCTATATTTTCTAATGCCAAATGCCGCAGTTGTGCAGAGACCCTGTCAAATATTTTGTGCTCCGTGTTTATTAAAATTGATGATTCCGTTGATTGAGATTGTCGGACTGATGATTCCGTATTGGAAAGTGTTCTTAATGGTAATACCTACGAGTATAACGTCCAATGTTTTGCTTTGACTTATGAAAATAATACCAGCTTTTTGAGCCTGTTTAATATCTAAGTTTTCTAGTTTTCTCTTAGCGTGTAGTGGCCTGTCTAAAATAGGTCCGAAATTCACAAGTAATTTTTTATGTTATTCTACATATGCTTCTAAAGAAATATTTTGAGCCGAGGACTGAAATTATACTATATATACTTTTTTTTTATTTAAACACAAGATGGCAAAAAAGGCAAATTCAAGTTCATAATAATCTAGTTAAAAAACGCAGAACCATTTAAAAAAAAAAAAACTTTGGTGAGAGGGTCATTTTCGCATGCCAGAAAGTATTTTTAAAAACATGTCATCACATGCGGGGCTACTTTTACACACATACACATTAAAACATGCTATAAATAAATTACTTGTGTCGTAATCATATCTCTATTACCACCAAATTAGTTCACATCCAGGGCAAAATCGCATGGTTGGCCACGACCACAGTAGATTTATTTACGTTTACATTAGCCCATTACCATTTTTGCACTAGCCTCTACTAGCCCTCTTCCATACACCTCGCAGTGAGGTCAATTCTATCTTAACGGATGTTGTATTTATCCCCTTAAAATTATTTTTAATGGTTATATGTCCTAAATAAGCGCTATCTGGTTTGGAAATTTTCGTTTCTAAAAATATACAAACAGTTTAATTTCTTTAAGTTGGTTATATGTAATTGCTTAAAAGATTGGGAGGAGGGGGGGGGAATTATCAGCGAAAACACTTGTGCATTTTAACATCCCTGTAAAATGGTTTTCCTTTTAGAACAGTTCTATCCGCGCCAAGTGAAGAGTTTAGTCTCCTTCTCCCATGTTAACCATTACTTTCTAAATCTGCTGGGGGGGGGGGTAACTGCACAAGGTCCGACACGAGTTAGGAGTTATTAAAAAAAGAAAAAAGTAAATTCTGGTAACTTCTGCCATTATTAATCAGCAGAGTTACCACTGTCAACCAACAGAAGAGTCTATTAAGTACGAAGTCTGATGATGTATTGAGGTGAAACTTGAGGGTTGAGAACATGCTTTAAAAATGATACGAGAACGATTATGGGTAACCTTACAATTTTAAATCTGTTGATATGTTGAGTAAACATTTACAATGCCTCCCCACCCCACTAGACAGTTACCAGGGACTTTAACGTGGAGAAAAGGAACAAAAAATAAAATTGTCTCAATCGTGAAGAATTTATTCTCCACTGACAGAACAAGAAATTGAAATGTAGCAACTGGAGAACAGCTACTACACTTTGATTTTGGCCCGAAGGAAAGCGCTTTTGAGAATATAAAACATTTGGTTTGGTGCCATTAAAAATGAATGAGAATGCTTGGGTTAGTAGATGTACAACAGTTGGAATGTCAGGATCAGTTTGCAAAGGAAAACATGGAAAGATATAAGGACAGATTTGAGAGAGAATGTTAATTTCGAAGTCAATTTCTAAAAGCAGGCCAAAAACCTGCCAGAATGTAAAACGGACGATAAACCCAATATAATTAAGATGAAAGGAATCCAGTTTTGGTTCTAACATGTGCGATGACTTGATATAGAAGTTATTTTTTTTTTTATATTCAGCAAAAAGAGATATAAATGGAAAGTCTAAGCGAAAATGAAATTTCATTATTTTTTTATTTTTTTAATTTCACTTTTATTTTCATGCTTTTTATTGAACAATTGGTATTTTTTACGACTTGCCCCAGCGGAGTAAAAACGCTCTCAAACACCCCTGTTAAGAACGGCTTTCAATGTTGGGGGGGGGGGGGTATTCCGTAAGCCGTTCTTTACATGGAGAGGTTGGGGGGGGGGTTATAATACGCTGGGGCACGTCGTAAAAAAAATGTATCAAACATTCTTTTATTCAAATACTTTTCTTTTTATAAATTTTCTAATTTTTTTTTATAAACGCACGTGGGTGTGAATTTTTACTTAATTGCTTTAATTTTTTCCAATATTTGTTTGGATGTAAACAGAGGTTTAATTCTGGAAGATGAGAAGATACAAAAAGGCGCGCATTTTAAAAGCGATTGTTAATTGCCCTCTCTTCGGTAATAAAAGACGGTCTTTTTATTTTGCGAAACAATTTAATAGGGAGGCCCACTTAAAGGCTATTTTAAATAATCGTGCTGAAATAATGCTATTTGGAAACCAATTTTTAACATGAGATATGTTAACTATTCTGTACTTTACAGAGAAAAAAAAGGCGCGATCCGTAAAATACAGTGGTTCCTATTCAAACATTTTCGTGATTATTATAATAATCATGTAAATTGCACGGAAAAATAGGAATTTTCATGAATTAAAAAGATCTTATTGAAAACGAGAAAGATTTGTAAGAATAAACGAGTCTTAATTAACAGTGTAATTTTTTGTCAGAAAAGTTAAGTACAAAGTTATTAAGTTCACAAATCGAAAGAAAGAAAAAATATAGCGTGACCGAACGGGATGACCGGCGATTTTTTTTTTTTCCGAAAAAAGACCGACGAGGAGTGGCCGCCATTTTAATTTTTTGTTTTTCAAAAATGGGCAAAATGTTTGTCTCGATTGAAAGAAAAAAAAGAAAAAAAGTACATTTCGTTGGCCATCACGTGAAGTTTAAAGTTAACCATGCTCGCTTCTCAGAGATAGAGAGAAAAAGAAAAGGACGATGAAAAAACCGATATTCCTTAAGAAGTAGAATAGTAAAAAGGCGGAAGACTTTACATGTGGACAATATTGAGAATGTGAGAGTTTATTTTTCCACAAAACTTGTGTTTTAAGAATGATAATATTTAGTAAATAAATAAAATAGTTAAAAGAATAAATTTCTTGATGATGACTTTTTTTTTTTAATCTAATAATATAAATAAATAAACTATCAGACCACTCGCCTTTGAGTAACTTTTACACATTGAATTATTTTTTACTATTAATCAAATATTTATTGAAAAAAATAAAATAAGGGGAAAAATAAAACGAATTAAAATTGTAAAAACGGATATTTTAATTTATTTTCCTGGTACTTTTGCAGTTTAACATTCAAGCAAATTTCGAAAGCTATTCTTAACATGGGGAGGAAGATTTAGTCGTCTCTTGCTAACTCCTTAAAAACAAACAAAAAACAATTTGCTTGGAATGTTAAACTGTACACGTGCTTTTTTCTCCATGCCATCCACTCGGGAAACGCCGGATTTGTACAGTTAATTCTTAATTATAACTAATTTTAATTGTAACGATTAAAAAAAAAAAAAAGTTGAGAAAGTGATAATATATATATATAAATAAAAGTTTAAATATGACGCATTCAATATGCAGTATGTGTATGTACCCATACAACAAAATCAGTTGGAATTTTTTTTTTTTTTTTTGAATGGAGGAAAAAAATATATAAATAAATCGAAGATCAATTTAAAATTGAGAAGATGAAGATAACGATTCTTTTCTTTTTAAATCAGTTCAAAGCGGTGAATCATCATCCAAAAATGCGGAGCAAAAAAATCTAAAAAAAATAAATAGAAAACATAACAAACACCGCAACCACCATCTTTTTTTGAACACGAGTGTAAAATACATCCACGAAAGAAAACACACACAGCGGTGTTTTTTATTTATTTGTTTTTTAATAAAATAAATCCATTATGATCGAATATATCCTTCCTTTCAGTTATTAATCATCCTGAACGAAAATAAATACTTTCTACTCACTATTAATTGCTTTTCCTTCCGACGAGAGGTTGTAAGTGACTGCCTTTGTTTGTGAAGACTCAGTTGCTGCTGATATGCGGCGTCAGTGTAAACGTTAAAAAAAAAAAAAAAAAAAAGTTAACTCCCGTGCCGTTTCTTTTCTTTTTACTTATATAAATCTTGCAATAAGTAGAACAAAAAAGGAATATTAATTTATATTTTTTCTACAAGTAGAAAAATCCTGGAATGCCTTTCATTAGTTTCGGTCCTCAGTGAGCTCCGACTTAGACTTTTTTCCCGCTTTCCCTGTCGATGCTCGAGCTCGGTGGAAAGAAAAATCAAGGAAAGATAACTCTTTGAATGAGTATGTGCACCTTCTTGCTACGAAAGCAAATAAATATTTAAAAATAAATAAATTAATTAAAATAGACCAAATTTAAATATTTTTAACATCTACTTACCAGCAGTTTCCATAATATATTATTTTAATAAACCCCTCGCTGCTAGTTTTTACTTCTTTTTCTTTTTGCCGTTTTTAGAGTTACACTTTAAGTTGTATGCTTTTATATTTGTAGTACTGCTTAAATGCACAGCACAACAACGAACAGCCAATGGGGGTATTTTGATATAACGCGACTTTACCCAAATCCCAATTTTTAAAGTTCAGATTATTTTCTGATTGCGTCTGTTAATGTTTATACACTATTTACTAGAATTTAGATAATTTTAAGTAAAATCTTAGAAACATGTTCAATACGTTGTTCCTCAAACTATACCGGATATCCAAAAAGGGGAGATTACTCTAGGAAAGGGCGTTGCACACTTGTTTACGTGTTATATAAATAGTAATCGAAGGATTAATAAACGGCAGTAGGTTTTTACTTCATGTTAAATGTCTACGAAAATTTTCAGTTTTGACATCTTGTGATTGAAATAAAATTAATTTTATGCTGTTATGAAGTATAAATGTACGTTTGCCTCTTAGTTTATATAAATAATAATTTAATTACGATCTATTTTCTACGTAGATACTGATTTTTTAATATTTTTTTCGAAATTTTTTTCCTAATATTTGTTTTAATGTTTTTAATTTAATTTTTTATACATGTTTCCTGCCACTATTATAAAAAATATTAAATATAAATTTAAATGATAAAAAATAAATTTGTTTATGATTATGCTTATGGTGTCGTATGCGTAGCCATATTGTTTCCGTTTTTTTTTTTGTTTTGTTTGTTTGTTTTTGTTTTTCAACCACGTCTTCTAAATGTTTAGATTTGTAAAATCTTTTATTAGATGTTTTTATTTTACTAATATCGTTAACAATAATATTACTGATATATAAGTTAAGTAATATTGGGATTTTTTTTTTTTAATTATTTTGATTTTAAAACGTGCTTATTGCTCTGACTTTATTATGTTATTGTTCAGATACTATTGCGCCGCAGCGCAGCCGGCAGCCCTATTCTTTTCTTCTTATTCTTCTTCTTATTTTTAAAGTGCTATCAGCGTTTTTATTATTATTATTATTATTATTATTATTATTATTATTATTATTATTATTATTATTATTATTATTATTATTATTTTTTTAAATCTGAAAATGTGGTGCTTAATCGATATTATAGTAAAGTTTTTTTGTTTTTTTTAAGTCAGTACAAAAACATTTTGTGTAAGAAATAGTATATACGTCCGACATTTCTTGAACATAAAACTATAAATCAAATTAAGTAACAGCAATTTAACAAAACGGGCGTTTTCTATTTCATTATTCAGGAGTTTATAGTAATTTACAACAACAACAACAACAACAACAACAACAACAAAAATAATGATAATAACATCGTTTTATTTGTCAATTTTGTTACAATAAACATAAAATCCATACAAGTCACAGTCCTTTCAAGTATAACAATTTTACTAGGAGCAAACATATAGCAAACAGCAGCAGCTGATGAGAAAGACGTATTTCTTTGGAACTCTGCGGATTAAGGAAATTTCAATATATCTTATTTGAGTATCCTGTTGAATAATAAATTCATGTAAAATATTATTTACAGTCTTATTTTTATTTATCTCTTTTTTTTTTTACATAGGAGTCACCACTTATCAAGACCCGGAGGCCATGCAAGGATAAGGGTTAATGAGTGTACAGTAGTCAATGGGATAATATCGTAGTTATCGCTATTAGTGGAAATTTGGTAAATTGGATTACTTAATTACTTACAGTATTCAATTTGTATTCTTCTTTCTATTCTATATTTCTATTTCCTATCTTAATTGTATTGAGCTTTTTTATTTGGTTGGGATTACTATATAAATATTAATATTTATATTCACTTTAAGTTTGCAGAAGATTTTAGTTTAAAAACTTAATCTTTACTGATTATTTATATATATATGTATATATAGATGGCATAATCACGTTGACATGCCGGTTCTCACCAGATCACCAAAGTTAAGCAAAGATGAGCCTGACCAGTACCAGATGGGTGACCATTTGGGAAGGCTAGGTGTTGTATGTACCGGGTCAAGTTGTAGAAATTTTCGGGTAGGTATCTGAGGGTGCATTAATTCATTGGGAGAGATGCACCCCCGTTAAAACATGCATCTAGAAGGAAAACTCTGATGTAAGAACCTGTAGTCTATTGTATGAGCTCTCTTGTTGCAGTCATCTGTACCAACAAAAATTTGAGTTTGTGTTTATCAGTTACACATTTGCCTTCTGTAAATTTCCTTTGGATTGATTTATATTATTATAGAGAAGACTTTGAAATATTATTTATAATTCTGGTGACTCTTTTTTTATTCAGTTCAAGTCAGATATACAGGTGACTCAGCAGAAAGGCTATCTTCCATCTTGACATGCTACAACCAACTCTATCTCTGTATATGAACGTCTCCAACATAATGAAAACACGCCAATTTCTAATCCCAACTTCTATCCTAACATTAAAAAAATGTTGATACCTACTGACAGATAGAAAAAGAAGGAATCAGGCAAACTCTGGACAAAAACTTCCATTTCTTAATCCAATTGTTTAAAAAGAAACTTATATAAATATATAAAATAAATATTAAAAATAACATTACTACTCAGAAGCATTAGATATCAACAAGGCAGATGGGCAACAAACATTACAGAAAATACACATCAACAAATCTGGCACACCGATAGTGTTAAAAAAGCCATCACCTCTCTCAAAAGACAAAAAACAAAAAAAAGATAAGAAAAGATGACAAATAAAAAAAAATTACTGTATCTTTATTTGAAATACTGACAGGTAAGTATATATTCGAAACTTAAAACTTAAAAAATTATAAAAACTGAATGGCATAGTATGGAGTTCTAACAGCTCATTATTTACTCTATTATATAATAAAATGATTGCAGAAATTCCCCTCTGGATCAAAATACTGTACGTTTGCCGCATACAAATTTATTATGTCTAGATTATTAGCTATTATCTTATGTAACTGTAGAACGCCATTTTAAAAAAATTGGATATTATAATGAATCTTACATTACATTCTAGTAGCAACATCATCACAATCACAACATTTTGATGAGGTAGTTCCTATTTTTCCCTCTAAATCTACAGTCCTCTTACCACCCTCATTTATCCCTGGAACTATATACACACCTTATAACTATTTTTCCTTGGCGCCTTTCGTAACTGGTTCATACACTCCTAAACATACCGTTATCTTTCCAGTTATCGATTACAAAATAATAATTTCTCCTCTTGAAATTTCCGGCTTTCCTCTTTGGCTGAGAACTGATAGATCCATTATTTAGGAATAAAAAAACTTATTCAAAAAGCGAATGTGTCAGACCTTCCCAAACATGGCATCTCTCTCTACACAAAGCAATCGTTTTATAAATATTAAACTAACTACAAAAAATCTTAACCACACATAATCGTAATTTTACGTACTAATACGCTTACCATTACCTACACAAACATTGTCACCATGAAACTAACCTCTGTAAAAAATACCTGATACAAACATAATTAACATTTACAGTTAGGATTGTTTTTTTTTGCCTCCATTCTCAGTACCAAACAGTCACCGATGCTATTTTTTTAATTTTTTATTTTAGTTTGTTTTGTAACAGGTCGTTCACTTTTCCAGTTTTGAAAAAAAAAATTTTTTTACTTTGAATTCTTTCCAGTACCCACCCTAAAAATACAATCCTTAAAAAAAAAAGAATGACATTTACAGTTAGCGTTATTTCTTTTCCTACTTCGATCCTCCTTATTCAATAATGCTATTTTCTTCATTTTTTCTTTACACAGTTAACTATAATGCTTGACTATAACATTTAATCATAACCATAAATTGACATTTTATATACGTCAAAATTTCTTTCTGTGTTTTCAATTTTACTGCATCTTACATTAGCAAATATGAGCAGTTTCTTAAAATTCTATTTTCTTTAATAAATAATTTTCTACCTTATCGATTTCTATAATTTTTGGATATAATCATCTTAAAAATACAAGGAATACGTAGATACCATTGTTATCATGTGAAATTCGGCATTACGATTTCTGAATTTTCGGTCTGATAGTGTGAATAAGCGCCAAATGTTTTTAGAGCATTTACACACACACACACACACACACACACACACACACACACACACACACACACACACACACACACACAAAAAAAGATAAGATATTTTTCTTTTTTGTTTCCTCCAAGATTTTTTTTTCTAGTGTTCATATAAAAAAGAAAGTTTTTTTTTGTTGTTTGCTTGGAGTAGATATCCAAGATAGAGGACTGGAAGGCTAATATCACAATTACTCAAGTTGTAGCAAAAAACAGAGGAAAATTTAGAGGAACAAAATAGACAGCTCCAGTTGCAATTTCAACAGCAGTTTCAGCAACAATAATTTTTCCTGCAGTTCCACAAGCAACACGAAGCTAAACAGCAACAGCGACAACAAATGTTGGAGGAGAAACCGTTAATTCAACAGAAGGGGCAAGAGGTAATTTTCTTAAAAATGTTGAACAGAATGGAACGCAGTGATAACAGCGCAGCTTTTTTCCCAAAACATCATATGGAATTCGATTGAAACGTTGACCTACGTACCAGAGCAGGATAAAACATTTGATGCTTTGATTGTCAAGAGTGGAGCAATGTCAAAAAGTCTGCTTACTTTTAAGTAAACTAACGACCACAGAACACAGTAAGTTCATTGACTGTTTACTACCCAGGAAGCCGAGCAGACTGGAATTCTCTGAGGTGGTCAAACTTTATCTGAACTTTTAGGCCCGAATATGACTCTTTTTCACAAGAGATGGAAGTGTTTCAACCTGGTGAAACATGACGATGAAGATTATCTCACCTCTGCGTCCATTGTTCACAAACACTGCAAAGACTTTCGTCTAGCTGAACTATCAGCAGATAATTTCAAGTGTTTGATTTTTGCACAGAATCTCATTTTGATGATAAACGCAGAGATAAGACGATTAGTTCTCTCAAAACTCAAAAGCAAACAAGAGCTCACACTCCAAAAGCTGGTGGAAAATTGCCAACATGTAGTCAGTGTAAAGAATGACTGAAGAAACATCGTCATACCTACAAAAGACTAGTTACAGACCAAAGGAGTACTCCGTCAGGAAAAACCAAGGAAACAAGAAGACAACCCAAGCACAATCAAGGAGTAGTTATCCAATCTCCAAAACAAAATCGCCTACACGTTTTTACAAAAATAAACCATGAATGTGGCAGGAAAGGCCACAAATCGAGACATTGCAGAAAGAACAGAAGAAATAACAGGGTCTGACAAGTGAGATCCAACATTGAATCGGAGAGTAACCGACGAAAATATGTAACTGTTAACATCATCAACAAGGTAGTGGATTTACAGCTGGATTCCGGTTCAGACCTGTCAATCATCAACATACAAACATGGAAAAGGTTGAAGAAACCAACTATGAGGAGAACTAACAAATCAGCTTGTGCAGTGACAGTGGACAGGTGATAAGATAAAATTTGAGGGAGAGATTATACTCCCTTTGACATTGCATGGTACCACCCAAAAAGTAGGAGTCTTTGTGAACAATACATCCAAAAATCTCTTTGGAACAGATTGGATGGAGCAATGTAAACTCTAGGACCAACTGATAAACAATTTCTATCATAAGGTAGAAAACTCTACTGGGGCACAGCAATTAAATGATAAGTTAAAAGGAAAATTTTTGGAAGTTCTTTCATCGGGACTAGGAAGATGTATCAAGGCTATAGCCAGATTTGAGCTGAAGGGAAATGCTTTACCCATTTTAAACAAGTGAAATGTCCTGTTTGCAGGAGGTGAGAAAATTAATAAGGAACTGGATCAGCTAGAAAAGGTTGGAATACTATCAAAGGTAAGCACCAGTAAATGGGCTGCCCTACCATATATGTTACAAAAAAGATCCACAAAATTCGTCTCGGTGCAAATTTTTTCCACAGGCCTGAATGTGGCTCAGAAAGCTTACCAGTATCCTTTCCCCACACCAAAGGAGGTATTCAACAAACTCAACAGTGGTATGAAAAGCAGAAAAGAACGACTTTATTTGCAACATGAAAAGCAAGATTGCTATGAAGGACAACAATGTACCAGTCAATTTTCGAGACATTCGATCTTGACCCTCCCCAATCAACACCAGAATCACAATGGTTGGTTCGGAAAAGGGAAGTCATCGAGTCACTAATGATCGATCCTAAATGCAAGAGATATTAACAACTTTTACAAAGAAAAAGCTTGGGAGGGGAGGAGTGTTGAGGTGGCACCCCTACAGATTCTGACGTCACTTTCGGTAATCAGTTTCTGCTATTGAGTAGTCTGAACCTAAGGCACAGTGGGAGTGGGTCATAACCTGACTTTGTCCTCCCAGTTGAGCAAAGTCCCACTCAACCAATTTACGTTTCTGTATTTTCTGTTAATATATATTTCTTTCGATGGTTTCAAAACATGTTTTCGTTCTTCTTTCAACATTAAATCATAACAATATTTTATTGGAAATTTTTATCCTTGTATGTCAGTGGTGCAATTCCTGTCTTCAGATAGTGTATTTTAATGACAGGGACGCCTTTGAAAAGGGTCAAGAACAGCGCTAACAATTAATATAAATATAGCTAATTCGGCAAATTAAACAAATGTATAAAAACATGAATGGATCACCAGTTATCAAGTGCTAACAATGAGATTTAGGGAACAAAAGCAAAAAAAAAAAAAAAAAAAAAAAGAAAACATAAGTTAATGAACAAAGTAATTTATAGAGATGTAAAATAAAGTTTGAAAGACCAAAGTTTTTGGGAAACTTTTTAAGGAAGGTAGGCTCTCTCTACCGTGCTAGAAAGTTACTTACGCCTGAAAGTATCTTGTACCTCTATAAGGCCACCATTAGCCAATGTATGGAGTATTGTTGTCACATTTGTGTTTGTGTATCTGCTACTAGTCTCTCACTCCTGGACAGGGTTTAAAAAGGAGTTGCCTACCTGATAGGTCCTGAACTGTCATCTAAGCTTCAACCTCTGTCCCATTGATGAAACGTTGCATCCCTCTGCCTATTCTACAAATGTTTTAATGATGAATGCTCTGACGAAATTCAAACACTTGTACCCCCTCAACGTAAATACCCCTGACAAACAGCAAGATCCAACCCCTACACAGTAGAGATCCCTAGATGTAAGAAAGCCTTCTACTCCAATAGTTTCTTCCCCAGAACTGCTAAACTTTGGAACTCCCTTCCAGGATTCTGTTTTCTCAACTATACTGACATGTAGAAGTTTAATTTGAACAGACATCTTGCTGCTCATCTCCTTACATAGTATCTCTGGAACT
>NC_136483.1:37838870-37848870 GCF_053919585.1 Euprymna scolopes | reverse complement strand
CTGACTGGGATAGCTTCCGTACATTCATATCTGATCTACCTCTGCATTCCATGTTTAAAAAGGATGTGTCCTCTATAGTATCAGACCTGACCGAATGGTTAATTATAGGACTAGACCGATTCATACCATCCAAAATATTCCAACAAAAACCTAACAGCCAGCCATGGTTCTCCCCAGAATGTGCTGCTGCCATCGCGCACAGAAATCACTTTTTCCATAGCTACCAACGCAATAGATGCACTGAGACTAAAGCTGCTTTCAGGAATGCCAGCAACCACTGTAAAAGAGTAATAAAACATGCAAGCGAGCTATATGCCCAGTCTGTTAAATCCAAAGTAGCTGAGCAGCAGCTTGGTTTCCATCAATTTTGGCAAATAACAAATAGGATCCTGAACAGAAGCGTGCATTCTATCCCAACCATTATCAATGGTCCAGAGGTCATCTCGTTAGCATCAGACAAGGCCAAACTATTTGCCAAGAACTTTGCAGCTAATTCTACCCTATGCAACGAAGGCCATCAACTCCCCGTATTTCCTCCTATAGCACACAACACGCTAGGTAACATACAAATATCTGTGCGTGAGGTCGTCAAGCCAATCAAGAACCTTGATTCCAGTAAAGCAACTGGCCCTGACGACATTCCAATTATAATGTTTTAAAAAAGCTTCAACCAGAACTTGCTCCCATACTTACAAAACTGTTTAAGTGTTGCCTTAAGAAGTGCGTTCCAACACCCTGGAAAACCTCATCAGTCTGCCCTGTATTTAAGAACTCCGATGATAAGTCGTCTCCCTCTCAGTACAGACCAATAAGTCTCCTGTGTGTCATGAGTAAGTTGTTGGAATCCATATTAAATAGAGAAGTAGTCAACCACCTCAGCAGAAATAACCTGTTTAGTGACATGCAATATGGTTTCCGTTCTACTAGATCTACAGCAGATGTGCTAACGGTTATATCTCATAGGATTAGCGAATCTCTCAACAAAGGCTTCCTTTCTAGGGCAATTGCTCTTATCAAAGGCCTTCAATAAGGTATGGCATAAGGGCCTACTTCACAAGATTTCCAGCTACGGTATAACTGGAAATGTTTTCTCAATTATTAAATCATTTCTCTCTGATAGGCTCATAAAAGTAGTGGTTGATGGGCAAAAATCAGAGGCCCACAGTATTAATGCTGGAATTCCTCAGGGGTCCATCCTAGGCCCAACTCTCTTCCTGATCTACATTAATGATCTCCCAAAACACATACTTAAATCATTCGTTGACATCTATACTGATGACACAACCATCTACGGCAACACATCAAAGGCTGTAAATGACAAAGTTCTCTCTGATTCTCTCTCCTCTGTTCTCGAGCGCGTGGTACAGTGGGGGAAGACGTGGCTGGTTACCTTTCAATTGAAATGGATGGCTCTCATTTAGGGAAGAGCCCCCTGTTTTGACAAGCTTCTGGGTTTGACCTTTACTCCTGATCTGAAATGGAACACGTACATCAAGTCTGTTACCAAGGTCGCTGGAAAAATGGTGGGATCCTTCTACCGCTCCAAAAGATATCTCACCACTGATGCAATTCTCTATCTATATAAAAGCCAATACTACTGCCACATCTGGGCAGGAGCTGCTAAAAACAGCCTATCCTGCCTTGACAGAGTACAAAATAGATTTTGTGGTTTAGTGGGTGATGCCCTTTTCTCTTCCCTGCAACCTCTCTCCCACAGAAGAGATGTTGCGAGCCTATCTTTGTTTTATCATTATTTCCATGGCAGGTGCTCGTCTGAGCTGCAATCTCTGGTCCCCCTCCTCAATCTTTCATGATAAACACCCC
Source organism: Euprymna scolopes (assembly GCF_053919585.1). NCBI lineage: Eukaryota > Metazoa > Mollusca > Cephalopoda > Sepiida > Sepiolidae > Euprymna > Euprymna scolopes. Next base: position 37,847,046 of record NC_136483.1, on the reverse strand, counting down.
GTCTAGCTGAAACCACTGCCAATAATTTTCCCTACTCTTTATCTGTGCCTAAATCAAAATGTAGATTCCATGAACAAAGCTTCTTTCTTAGAACTGCACGCCTGTGGAACTCTCTGCCGCTTGCCTGTTTCCCTCCTGACTTCAACATGGATGTCTTCAAGTCCAACATAGACAAATTCCTAATGAACCGCTCCCTTAAGTAATGACACTTTATCAAATCTCCAATACTAATGAATACTGAAACACTATCCCATTGATTACTGTACACAAGATAACCCTTATCCTCGCGTGGCTTCTGGGCCTTGATAAGTGGTGACCTCCATGTAAAAAAAAAAAAAGAAAAAAAGAAACACCCTCTCCTTGACTAGAGTATTAAAACTAGAATCAGACGACCAGGCCTTCATGTGCTTTAGACTTTACTTGTAACATAGCATTAGCTACTTATATTTTCTCTACAGGCCTCCCTCGAAGAGGACTGCACCCTAATCAACCAAGTTTCTTACACTATAGATAAAGCACTCTCCCTTGATACTAGTGTGCAAGTACATGTATTTGGTAACTTAATGTCCACCACAATAATTGGCTTGGTTTCTCTACTTACACAGACACAGCTGGTAGCATAACACATAGGAAATGAAATATACAGAAGCTATCACAGACAATTATGTTTCCGACCCGTCTCCCACATCAGCAACATAAAGCCTCACTTCTAGATCTATTTCTGACCACAGTTCCCGATAATTGCAAGAAAGAAATAGCGATAGCTAAGAGGCAATGCACCAAAACCACCAGAAAACACACTGAAATGCAATAATTAGGAACCCATGATTTCTGGAAAATCTACAACAGTGTAGTAAATGATGGGCAATCAACACTTCTCAACTATCCATCATGAGATTGCTTGCACAGCAACTGAGAAGTCTAACATGCTTACCAGTTGGTTTGCCTCAAGCTCTACATTGGACCCAGCAAACCACTCCCTCCCTGACTTTCCTTTGCAGACAGAAACCACATCACATGATCTGAAAATCATCCTTCGCAAGTGCATGATATCACAAAAAAAACAAGACACCCCAAAAGCATGTGAACCTAATTTCATCCCAGCTGTACTATTAAAAAAATGCTCCATTGAGGTTGCTCCAGTTCTCTCCAAACTTTTTAACAAATGCTTTAACAAATCTTGCTTTTCTGACTGCTGGAAAACTGCTTCTGTGGTACCAGTTTACAAGAATTCTGGCGAAAGAACTGACCCAGTAAATTATCACTCCATTAGCCACCTCCCTCTTTTCGTCAAAATATTTAAGTCCATATTTAATCAAGCTCTAGTTCACCACCTTACAGTTGCCAAACTTTTGTCCGACCAACAATATGGATTTAGGTAAGCCCGTTTAACTTCAGATATTTTAACCGTAATCTCTGAACATATATACCATGCACTGGATAAAGCAGGGGAAGGTAGAGCAGTAGTCCTAGATATATCTAAGGCTTTTGACAGGGTATGGCATGAGGGTCTTCTTAAGAAAATCAGATTATATCGTATTACTGGACGAATACTTAACATAATTAAATCCTTCTTAAGTAAGAGAAGAATCCAGGTTGTCCTTGATGGATGTACATCAAAACAATATGATATAAATGTGGATGTACCTCATGGGTTGATCCTTGGACCTTTATTATTCCTAATATTCATAAATAACCTCCCTCATAAAATTGTCTCTGAGATGAGTATATTTGCTGATGACACCACAATCTATAACAGGCACAAAGGGAAAAATGAATGAACACATATTTAATGCTATGGCAGAAATCCTAGAGGAAGACCTTCAGTCTGTAGTGGGATGGTGACAATAATGGATGGTAACATTCAATACTGCGAAAACTAAGCTTGTTTCCTTTAATAATTACAAGAAACCTTCTCAACCACCAATAGCCATGGCTAATGATAAATTACCTGAAAGTACTTCATTCAAACTCTTTGGCTTAACGTTCACAATGAACATGAGTTGGAACAGATACATCGAGGGCATTGCCGCAAGGAAGGTGGGTTCTCTCTACCATGCTAGAAAGTTACTTACACCTAAAATATCCTGTACCTCTACAAAGCCACCATTCACCCATGTATGGAGTATTTTTATCACATTTGGGCTGGTGCATCTGCTACTAGTCTCTCACTGCTGGACAAAGTTCAAAAGAGAGTTGCCAACCTAATATGTCCCGAACTGTCAGCTAGGCTTCAGCCCCTCTTCCATCAATGAAATGTTGCATCCCTCTGCCTGTTCTACAAGTATTTTAATGGTATATGCTCAGATGAACTACAAGCCCTTATACCTCCTTGATGTAAATATTACTGACAAATCTGAAAATCAGCAAAATTCCACTCCTACACAATAGAGATCCTCAGATGCCAGAAAGCCTTCTACGCTAACAGTTTTTTTCCCAGAATTGCTAGACTTTGGAATTCCCTTCCGGATTCCTGCTTCCCCAATTGTATTGAAATACAAAAGTTCAAGTGTAATATAAACAGACATCTTGCTCCTTAACTCCTTACATATCTCTACAATTGTGCTCCAGGTAGTAGCCCCCTACATCAAAATGGCATAGTGCCTTGTTTGAGGTGGACATGCAATAAAAATTTTTTAAAAACTTTTTCAAGTTATTTAATGCCAAATCTGGTAATTTTGGAAAAATGATCTTATGCTTTAAGTTTTTTATGTTTTCAAATTCAGTGTCTAATTTTTTTTTCTTTTGTGTTTGGCTTTTGTTACAGCATATCAACTCTTTAGGGTCAGTCATTTTGATAAAAGTTTTTATGCTTCAAAATTCTTTATATCTTCAAATATTTATTCATTGTTTAGTTTGGTCGTTTTGTAAACAAAAATTACTTTTGCTTTTGCTTTGCAGAACATGACTGAGTTTTTCAAAGGGAAAAGGAAAAAAACAATACCATCAATGTTTGGTGCATTTAAGTCAGGAAGCCAATATCTTCAGACAGCCTGATCTAATAGTACCAGGGAGAAACTTTTCTGATATTAATTTGAGATAGTAAACACTTTCACTGCCACTTGCTCAGTTCATAATGCTGTTTTGTTTTTCTTTCTTTTATGTTGACTTGTATCTCTCTTTATAAGTTATAGTTGGTTTGATGTAAGCCGATTTGAATTAAGCAGAGAAGGTTTCTATCAGTTTGAAACTCAAATTTATTTATTTCAAAATTTTGACATGCTCATTTGAACTATTTTTATGTGTACATAGCTGAAACGATATCATGACTCGCTTACCCAATCATAATCCTCTGTTTTTAAATAATAATAAAAAAAAAAATATCTCTGATCTGACCCATATAAAAATACCTCTAATCTGTCCATATATAAGTCATATAAAAGATGTACACCATCTTAATTTAACAGAATTGTCCAGTTAGATCGGTTGTTTGATACTACCTTGCCTTAATTGACTTTGAGCCATCTATCAGTTGATGGTGAAACATTTATTTTTATGATATACTTTTTCCATTAAAATGTTCTTTTTTTATTATTGCTATTTCACCCCAAGCAACACACAGTATCACTTCGATGTAGGGTGTTATTATTTGGGACACATTTTGCAGGGGCACTATGTAGGGAGCTGAGCAGCAAGCTGCCTATTCACATCACACCTGATCTTCTGCATATCAGTACAGTCAGGGAAGCAGGAACTCAGGAGGAAATTCCAAAATCTAACAATTCGAGGGAAGAAACTATTAGAGTAAAAGGCTTTCTGGCATCTATTGATCTCTTCAAATCTGTAGGACTGGAATTTTGTGACTTGCCATGTTTGTCGAGAGAGTACAAGGGCTTGGAGTTCGTCAGAGCACCTTACATTTAAATACTTGTAAAATAAGGGATGCAATATTCCACTGTTGTGACAAGGTTGGAGTTTGGTTGACAAAGACGAATAAAAATCTCTATATCTTACATCACCAAAATAAACTTGTACATTCTCTCAATAAATTGTGTCTTCGTTCCTAACAAATGCATGCGCATGCCTTTCACTTAGCACACATGCTATCCACAACTTCTTTTTCAAGAATTACACATTTTTTTCCAGAAACTTCAAAATAATTTTCATTTATGTGGAATTCAGTGATGTAGGGACATTTAGGGCGACGATAATGTTTTTAGGTTTGGCCCGAGATAAATTGTCTATAAAAATTTGTTATAATGGAGAACGCAAACGAACGGATATATATGGGTTCGCATGCATAGTAAAATGGAAATAAAATGAAACATTGAGAGAATAGAAGGGTCACCAGGTTTAAGTGCTAACTAAAACATAAGCAGGGTTTTGTCAATGAAAAATTGATAAAATCGAAATTTTATAAAACATTTTTATATCTAAAATTTTATAATAATACAAAAGTTTTCAATTAAATATTCATTTATACAAAATTGTGTTTGGGTAAAGAACGTTAAGTAAATAGTCACAAGGCTTAGAGATGCGTATGTTAATTTGTCAAGAACTTTGCAGCTAATTCTACCCTTTGCGACCAAGGCTGCCAACCCCCAATATTTCCTCCTGTATCAGAAAACACGCTATGTGATATACGTATATCTGTACGTGATGTTGCGAAGCTAATCAAAAACCTTGATTCGAGTAAAGCAACTGGCCCTGATGGTATTCCAATTATAGTACTCAAAAAACTTCAACCTGAACTAGCGCCCATACTTACAAAACTGTTTAAACGTTGTCTTAAGGAGAATAGTTTCCCATCTCCCTGGAAAATCTCATCAGTATGCCCTGTATTTAAGAATTCAGGTGATCGCTCATCTCCCTCTCAGTACAGGCCAATAAGTCTCCTGTGCGTCATGAGTAAGTTGCTAGAATCTGTGTTAAATACAGAAGTAATCAAACATCTCAACAAAAATAACCTTCTTAGTGACACTCAATATGGTTTCCGTTCTGCTAGATCTACAGCAGATGTGCTTACAGTTATATCGCATAGGATTAGCAAATCTCTCGACAGTGGCAATCTTTCTAGGGCAATTGCTCTTGACATATCTAAAGCCTTTGATAGGGTATGGCATAAAGGTTTACTTCATAAGATCGCTAGCTATGGTATAGCTGGAAAAGTCTTCTCAATTATTAAATCATTTCTTTCTGATAGGTTCATAAGAGTAGTAGTTGAGGGGCAAAAATCAGAAGCTCACAGTATTAATGCCGGTGTCCCTCAGGGATCCATCCTGGGTCCAACTCTTTTCCTGATCTACATTAATGATCTTCCAAATCATATCCTTACATCATTTGTAGACATTTATGCTGACGACACTACCATTTATGGTACCACATCTAAGACAGTAAACGACCAAGTTCTCTCCAATTCTCTCTCCTCTGATCTTGAGCACGTAGTACAATGGGGAAAGGAGTGGCTGGTTACTTTTAATGCATCTAAAACCAAGCTTCTCTCTTTACATCATCAACATTCTAATCCACATCTGGCATCAATTGAAATGAATGGCTCTCGTCTTCAGGAAGCCTCAAGTTTTGACAAGCTTCTGGGCTTGACCATTACTCCTGATCTTAAATGGAACACGTATATCAAATCTGTTGCCAAGGCTGCTGGAAAAATGGTCGGATCTTTCTATCGATCCAGTAGATATCTCACTGCTGATGCTATTCTCTATCTATATAAGAGCCAGGTACGTCCAAGGATGGAATACTGTTGCCACATCTGGGCAGGAGCTGCTAGAAAGGACTTGTCCTGCCTTGATAGAGTTCAAAATAGACTTCGTAGCCTCGTAGGAGATGTCCTTTTCTCCTCCTTGCAACCTCTATCTCACAGAAGAGATGTTGCGAGTTTGTCTCTGATGTATCGTTATTTTCATGGAAAGTGTTCAACTGAGCTTCAATCTATGGTCCCCCCTCGCCAAACTTTCACAAGAAACACTCGTCTAGCTGTAAACACTATCAATAATTTCCCCCACTCTTTATCTGTGCCTAAACCTAAACGTAGATTCCATGAACAAAGCTTCTTTCTTAGAACTGCACGCCTGTGGAATTGTCTTCCGTTTTCCTGCTTTCCGGCTGACTACAATATGGTTGTGTTCAAGTCTAAAGTAAATAAGTTCTTGATGGGCCGTTCCATATAGGTTATTAAATTTGCCAAATTTTCATTACTAATGATTACTATATTGACCAATTTCTACTGTACACTCTTTAACCCTTATCCTTGAGTGGCCTCTGGGCCTTGATAATGTGGTGATGCCTTTGTAAAAAAAAAAAAAAAAAAAAAATATTCATAGGTGAATAATATATGTAAGTAATAGGCAGTGTGGTATTGAGTGTGTGTGTTGGTTTACCTTGTTCTTCTTAGTGCCTGTATAACATGTGCAAGAGACAATGAAGGCTTGTGAGTCATTGAAGATTTCTTTTTGTCTTACCTCTATCGACTAAAAGTAGGGAGGGGGGGGGGATTTTGAGCATACATTCTTGTGTTCTTTGGTGTGCTGGGTTTAATCCGTTTGGCTTTTGACTTTTTATTTCCTCGTTTTATAGTAGTTTCTCAATTTACATTCTCTTGCTAGATTTCAGATTTTAAATGACTTATTAGTTGAAAAATATTTTGAGTTCACACATTCCCGTGAAAACTAACACGTTTTTAGTAGTGAACAGGAGAGCAAATTCAACAAAGTGGAGAAAGAAAAAGGGTACCTATCTGAGTGATTTGCTTTTTAGTGTTCAGCCGAATCGCATCTCAATATCACTACACATACATTCAATCTAACATTAAGTGATGAAAATACTACTTTACACTTGGTTCACAGGGTTTGCATTGCAAGCATAATAAATATAATAATCTGAGAGACACATGGCCAGAATGGCTAAGACACTAATTAAAAAGTGCAGGGTATCTTGAGATCCTCAGCAAGAGACAATTTAACTAAAACAATGACAAAAAGCCCTGAGAATTAAATACAAATATACCCCAGAGCTTTAATGAAGGGTTGGCTTTAAAATGTCATCATGGTTCCTGAATTTGACATAAGATATCTGAAGTAGGTTGGAGCAAAAAAAAAACAAATACAGTCGAAACATTATGACAATCAGGATGACAAAACCAGTCTAAAAATTACTTTCTATGTATAAAAAGTTATATATATATATATATATATATATATATATATATATATATATATATATATAAGTGAAAGTGTCTGTGTGTCTATGTACATTTCCCTATGCAATAACTCTGTCAATTTTAAGCCTACAGATTCGAAATTTGATATACAGGGTACTGAGATTTGGGAAAATCGATGTGATTGGTTTTCGGACAGAAATTTGACCTTTGAGAACTCTACCAAACTCCTCCGACAATTTTTGGTCTAAACACGTGAAATTTTAGATATAGGTTCCTTGGACATGGATCTAACTTAATAACTTGATTTGAGCCCAAAATGATAAATGTTAAGGGGTCAAAAAAGTGGTCAAAGTTAAAAAAAAAAATTGACCTCTGCAGTCTCTTCCAAATTACTCAGACAATTTCTGGTCTAAATATTTGAAATTTTATATAAAAGGTATTCAGAGATAGGGCAAGCTTTTTCATCCGTTTGGGTCGAAAATTTTTAGTTACCAATATATAAATGTATGTATGTATGTGTCTGTCTGTTTGCATGTCTGCCTTATACTTTCAATAGAGGCGACGGATTTTACCAAGATCAGTATCATTTTAAAGTTCGATCTTTCATACGACTGAAGTAAAAGTGTCTGTGTGTCTGTCTGTGTACATTTCCCTACACAATACCTGTCAATTTTCAGTCTACAGACTCCAAATTTGATATACAGAGTATTGAGATTTGGGAAATCTTTGTAATCTGTTTTCGGCCAGAAATTGTGCTGGTAAGGGGTCAAAAGTTCAACGATTTAAGCTTTCAGAACCCTACCAAACTCCTCCGACAATTTTGGGTATAAACAATTGAAATTTTAGATATAGGTTCCTTGGACATGGATCTAACTTAATAACTTGATTTGAGTCCAAAACAAGAAATGTTAAGGGGTCATAATGGGAGTCAAAGTTTAAAAAAATGACCACTGCGGTCTATACCAAATTATTGACAATTTCTGGTCTAAACATTTGAAATTTTACATACAGGGTATTCAGAGAGAGGGCAAGCTTTTTAATCGGTTTGGGTCGAAAATTTGA
>NC_136483.1:37606370-37833870 GCF_053919585.1 Euprymna scolopes | reverse complement strand
AAGAGAGCATCCAAAACGGTTGAACCCCCCCCCCCCCAAAAAAACCCCAAAAACAAAACAAAACAAAAAAAAAAACGCCCCAAGAGTTTGTATTTCTTGGTTTCATGGTTCAAGGATCTTTACTCAATATTAACAGAAGAATAGAAATGGCAACATCTGCATTTGGATGACTAAAAAAGAACAGGAATGGAGCAGAAAAGATATATCAACACCTCTGAAATTAAGAGTTAAGACAATACATTGATAGTTCCTCTTGGTGTATATACAAGTGAAATAAAGGGCTATATCGACAAAGCATGAGTTGAAACTCAATATCTTAGAAATAAAATGTTTAAGAACTATTCTTGGAGTAATTACAGTGTGGAACGATAAATTTGTCGCTATAAAGAAAACCACAGTACAGCTTTGTTTTAAAACTTTTATTGAAAAAAATCAATTCAGGTAACTTGATTATGGAGTAGAGCTGACATTTATTTAATGCAGCTGCCTTCAGCCTCAATCACTGCCTCGATACAAGTCTGGAACTGAGATCTTGGTGAATATTCGGTGGATGGCAGTGATCAGGCTGGCTTTGGTGTTGTGGGAGGTCATGTTGGTGATGTTCTCGACGTATGACCAAATGAAGTAGTCCAGTGAGTTCAGGTTGGGGGAGGAGGGGGGCAGTGAGAGAAGGGTACAAAATTGTAGCACTCCTTCTGAAGTCAAGCCTAGGTCTCTTTGAACTTATGAGCCAGTGCAGAGTCCTGCTGTCACACCTGATTACACCAGGGGATCACCACACTCTTCAGCACATCCGGGTACACTTTGGTGTTAACTTTCAAGCGGACTCCAAAGATGTGAGGTGGCATGATGTGGCCCTCAATTGAAACTACACTAAAGATCATGATCATGGCCGGAAACTTTGTTGAGTTGTGCCCTCAAGTGTTGAACCATTCGGATTTGCATTTTAAGGGTGCTGGCAATGGTCCTGTTGTCATAACTTGGATTGATAGAGAGCATGAGTTGTACAGTGGCGCATCTCTAATCTCGCTCATTGAATATGGTGTCACCTTCAGACATGATAAAAGGCTCTTATTGCTCTTGGGATTTGTACACAACTGGTTAACTAGTAGATGGTCTGCAACAAATAAAGAAAACCGGTTTTCATCAAATGGAAATGGAATCATGTCGTCTTTACTATTGCGACAATTTAATCATTCCACCCTGTATGTGAGATAGACAAAGAAATGCAGACATTAGAAAGAAGTTTAACATCTATTAACAATATTGTTTGAAAAAAAAAAAAAAAAAAGAATAACATGGTTTTGAACATGTTTCCTGGCTACCAGCCTCCAGCTATGTATAAACAGTATGTAAAGATTTTATTAAAGAAAGGTTAAAAAAAGGACAACCAAAGAAATGGGCTGAGCAAATAAGGGTTGATACTATTATGTTGTGCTTGATTGTTGAAAGATTGACCCAAGACTGTGATAAGTGGTGGAATTTTGTTTTCAAGCATGTGACAAAGCTTACTGTAGTATGCACATAAGTTAAACCAAGATTGCAAAATAAATCAACAAAAAAATATGAATAACCCAAAAAAATATTAATGTACTGTTTATATTTTTTTATGACAATGGCTGTTATAAAAGAAGAAAAATAATTAATATTTCAATTTAATATTTCAACTGCTGATGAGAACAGGAGACAAAGAGAAAGACTCTTCTGCCATGACTAAAGAAAGAAAGAAAAAAAAGAAACGTTACAACTCACTGAGCTTACTACTAACTGAGCATGTCAATAACACAGTTGTTAACTGGTGACGTGTGTAACAGAAGATCTGTTTCTAGAAAACATTAACTTTAAAGTTCTCCTTCCTGGGGCTAACACTTAATCTCTATATGAGATACATAGTTATTTGAATATTCCATTAAAGTTCTCCTTTTCATCTCAAACACTGAGTCTGTAAAGAAACTGAGAGCATAATTTTCCTCTCCCCAATTAATCATTTAGATATGTATATAGTATATATTTTTATAGTGGTCTCTTGGTCTTACTGGATTCCAGGACAAGAAATCATTCAATTTCATGCTGTTATTTGATATAAAATCACTTGGAGAAAGTGCACCATTCCTTGTAAAAGTCGGTGTGAGTTAGCTATACTAAGAAGATCTTATTTGGACCGCGAATACTATGTAATTTTGAATATTTAGTCATGGTTTACATGTAGAAAAAAGTATCCTTGTACCAGGAAATACTCTTGTACAGAGACCTTAGAGATTGCAGGATAGTGTCTAGTAGATATTCAAGTTCTTTCTAGTAGGCATTAATGCTGCACTACATGCACAAAGAGTCATTGAAGTACAATCACTCAATACCTGTGCCGTCTAAATTAATAGACATGTATGAAAGAAAACAGTAATATCTTCTGGATACTCACCAAAAGTTTGGAAAGAAAGCTAGACAGTAAGTACACCTGTATGCTATGTTAAATATATCTTGGCAAGATCATCTAATGAAGCAGCAACTTTATGGCAACCTACCTGTCATATCAACTACCATTAGATAGCAACATCTACGATTTGGTGGTCACTGCCAGAGTAGCAAGCAAGAGCTTGTGAGAAATGTATTGCTGTGGACTCCACGGCATGGATGCACGAGCATAGGATGACCTAGATTCACATACATCCAGCAAATTGCACATGACGCCAACTGAAGATTTGATGCAGTTGATGGAAGACAGAAATTTGGAGAGAGTCACATTGGTCCAGGCAAGGAACCCGACCAGATATAGATACATATATATCTTCTACTTTACTGTAAATAAATCATGTTGTTGCAATCTCTTATTTTAACAGTGCTGTCATATTGATTCTTTAATTTAGATTGAAAAATAACAAATTATAAAAAATCTTCATCAAACTGAAAACAGAAAAAATTAAAATTAATAAACACCAATACAGATAATGTCTAACACTGCCCCTGTAAGGCAAATAAATCGGGACTTCTTTTCTGAAGCTATCTGACCTTTGATCCCAGATCAAAATGTAGCATTATTTTGTCCCAGAAGGCCATCCTTCCAGACATTACTTCCTCTTTCTGGAAACCTTTCATATCTCCTGTAAGTTTTTAATATATCTTTCTTCATATCTTCTGTAGTCAAATTCTTCATATCTAAAATTGTTTGATTTTTGTTCTGCAAAAAGAGATTTCATGAATGATGAGAAAGAATAAAGGAAATTGTTGGAAAATTACGTTTTGTAAAATGAGTTAAAAAGTCTGAGTCAACGAAGCGGGTTTGGATGTTGGAGAGAATTAATGATGATGTTATTATTTTAAGAGGAAAATATCCACTTTCTATAGTAAAAAGGGGTTAAATGTCTGATGAGACCAAATTCCAAAGTTGAAAAGATCAGTTTTAACAGATTGAATACACAATTTTTTATTCAGCATAAGGATCAAGAATTTTAGGTAAACATATACAAAACAACTATTCCCATCTTCACATTCCAATTTTTTTTACCCTTAGTGATCCCAAACAAGATACATCGTCACCAAGGATGCGGTGAATTAGGGATCAGATTTATAAGGGAGTTGTGTAGTAAGATGTTTATTCCCATTATATTTAAATTTCTGCATATCAGTACAGTCAGGAGAGCAGGGAGGGAGTTCCACAGGCTGGCAGCTTGAGGAAAGAAACTATTAGAGTAAAAAGCCTTCCACCGTTTTAGCACTCAAAAGGCTAAGACCATTTAATGATAAAGATCAATATTGAAATCAGAGTTGCTGGAGAAAAGTATACCACATGATAAAGTTTCAGTGGTAATCACATTGTTCCCGAAAATAATGCTGTTGGAGGAATTTTGCTTTTTAATTAAATTTTTTTGAAAAACTCTTCAAATTACTGTATCGATTGTACACAAATTTCTTAGATTATTAAAAATAGTTGTCTAGCAAACTATGTTAAATTTCTAGACTGGAGGCAATTTTCTAAGGAAGTCTAAATTAAAATGATCCTCTAATATAAAACTATGTAAACATATTTAGAAATTGGATTTTTAGGAGACATCAAGATTTCAATAAACTTTAAAAAGAAAAAAATGCATTCTTAAATTATGAAAAAGAGAAAAATATTCAATGAAGTTTTACCTGTCTTAAGGGCTTCCAATGCCTTCTTCCTTGAGCAATTTTTTTTGTGTTTACGACTTTTTATATGCACTATTCAAAATAAAACAAAAATATAATCATTAGCATACCACGTGCGTGCGTGTGTACATAAATTTGTATTAACATATACTTATTGTAAAGAATAAATGAAATATGGTCATGAAATTGCAATGGGAAAATAATTCTTAATCTTATGAATATGAAGATGTTCTTGTTAGAGAAAAGGAGAGAGGGAGAACAATAACAAAAAACAAAGAAAAAGATAGAGAGACAAGAAGGACAAAGGAGATAGGGAGAGAGAGAGAGAGAGAGACAAGAAAAAAGAAAGCAAGATATAGAGAGTAACAAAAAGAACAAGAGAGGAAGAAAACTAGTTGAAGAGACAAGAACAAAGGAGAGAGAGAGAGAGACAAAAAGAACAAGAAAAAGAGAGAGACAAGAAAAACGAGAGAGATATCTCGAGAGAGAAACAAAATGAACAATGAAAGAAAGATAGAAAAGATGTGAGTGTGTAACAATAATGTTAAAAACAATATTTTTTCACATAAGGCTAAAGTACAAAGAAATCGGAAATTCAAATAAGACAAACGACGAGGGGAGGTTCTGTCATGATTTTGCCATTGCTTATGACCTCACTCAGATTGTTCGCAAACCCACCCGTGTGCCCGATACTACTGGTCAATATGCAAGCCTCCTAGACCTTTTTCTCTCAACTTCCCCTGAGCTATGTTCATGTTCCGTTCATTCTCCTCTAGGATCCTCCAACCACTCCGTTGTATCAGTTAAGATAAAAATGAAATGTAATAAGTCCCCAGACGTACCCATCCACCGTACTGTATACCGATACTCTATGGCTGACTGGGACAGCTTCCGTACATTCATATCTGATCTACCTCTGCATTCCATGTTTAAAAAGGATGTGTCTTCTATAGTATCAGATCTGACCGAATGGTTAATTGCAGTGGCGGCTCGTGCCTGAGATTAATGGGGGTGCTGCTTCAAAAATTTTACGTATTTTTTTAATATCGTGTAAAGGAATTCGATTATATAAATAAATATTTAATCAAATAATAAACAAACATTCAAATAAATATTCAATTATATAACAAAGACAGATAATCAATCAGAAATGGATAATACGCAAAAATTTTTATTAAGATTTTAAATTATGTACACTTTACAGAATAAAAATAATATATATATTTATTCCTTTTAAACTTTTCAGATTAAATAAAAGTTTGCGTTTTTTTTTTGTTTTTTTTTTGCAAACAAACGAAAAACATTTAAAATAACTTATTTTTTATAAAAACAAAAAAGAAAAACTTTGAAATTTACCTGCCTCCCTACGAGGGTTAATTTAGGAGTTTACTATTTGAAAATAGCGTTTTATTTAATAAGTTTTATTTACAAAATTTATTTTTAAAGATGTATTTATAACAAAGCGTATTTGTAAATAAAATGCAAAATAAAAAAGTTTACATTTTTATATAGTGAGTAAACAAAAATATTTAAAGATACAAAATTTTATTTACAAATCTTTTAACAACTTGCTTTTTATATAAAAAAAAAAAAACAAACTTGGCGATTTACTGACCTTCCCATGCCGGTAAAGATCGACATAAAGTGGAGATTTATTATAAGAAAATTGGATGTCATATATAAGCATTATAAAACATCGAATTTTAATGTAGCTTTCTTCCCCAAAAAACAAAAAATTAAAATCGTCTCGGTCCAGAAGGATTTCTAATTACTTTTTTTAATGCGTATTATCTGACCCATCTAACAAATTCAATGTAAAGTTTAAAAATGCATAATTATAAAAAGCTTTTTACTTAAAAACATTTTAATTAAAAAATTAAGTGTAAAAAATCCATTTTTCAAAGTGTAAAACTTCTAACATTGTCCTTGTCGGAGGCAAATAAATGCTAATTTTTTATATCTAAAACATACGTTAAAAGATTTCTAACTAAAATGTATTTTCAACAAACTGTTTCTTCGCTTTTTTGCTTCTAGGAAAAAATGTAAACAGTTTCTTTTTTTTTGTAAAGTTTAGTTGTTGCAAAATAAATAGCATTTAAAACTACTTTAAAGAAACAAACAAAAAGGCAGGTAGATGGAAAATTAACTTTTTTATGGTAAGATGTATTTATTGTATATTTGGTTTTTACCCTTGGCCGCGTGTTAGCTTCACTGCTAAATTCCCGAATACTTTTAATAAATAAAAATAAACAGTTTCTGCATATTATATATTTCCGTCTGCTACCGACTTACATCGCAACGCTAAAAGTGTGCATATTTTTTTTAAAAAATAGCATGATATTTCATGTACAAGAACACGTTATGTGCAGATTTTAATAATAATTTTAAAAAATATAAGTAAACCTTTTTTTTTCTATAAAAATGTTATATCTATACAGGCGCACACTCTAAGCAAACAAGGAATTTCACGACAGGGAACTGCGCCAAGCGACAGTTCCTCAAGAGGCTTTCATCGGCTGCCTAAAGCGTCTAATCCGCGCATGCGTACAAGAGAATTTCATTAAGAAAGTGTAACTGAATTTCACAGCTCCAAGCAAGTTTTATTTTTGTTATATGCATTTGGAGATACCGACATTAAAGTTAATGATTTTATAATTTACATATAGAAAAAAATAAAATAATAATAAACAAACGTATTTTTAATTTTATCATGAATATTGTGTAGAAATAACTTGGGGGTGCTGCAGTCCCACAGCTCCATGCACGAGCCGCCACTGGTTAATTGTAGGCATAGACCAATTCATACCATCTAAAAAATTCCAACAAAAAACCTAACAGCCAGCCATGGTTCTCCCCAGAATGTGCTGCTGCTATCGCGCACAGAAATCACTTTTTCCATAACTACCAACGTAATAGATGCACTGAGACTAAAGCTGCTTTCAGGAATGCCAGCAACCACTGTAAAAGAGTAATAAAAAATGCAAGAGAGCTATATGCCCAGTCTGTTAAATCCAAAGTAGCTAACCAGCGGCTTGGTTCCCACCAGTTTTGGCAAATAACAAATAGGATCTTGAACAGAAGTGTGCGTTCTATCCCAACCATTATCAATGAACCAGAGGTCATCTCGTCAGCATCAGACAAGGCCAAACTATTTGCCAAGAACTTTGCAGCTAATTCTACCCTATGCGACGAAGGCTATCAACTCCCCATATTTCCTCCTATAACACAGAACACACTAGGTAACATACAAATATCTGTGCGTGAGGTCGCCAAGCTAATCAAGAACCTTGATTCCAGTAAAGCAACTGGTCCTGACGGCATCCCAATTATAGTGTTAAAAAAGCTTCAACCAGAACTTGCTCCCATACTTATGAAACTGTTTAAGCGTTGCCTTAAGGAGAAGTGCTTTCCGACTCCCTGGAAAACCTCATCAGTATGCCCTGTATTTAAGAATTCAGGTGATAAGTCATCTCCCTCTCAGTACAGACCAAGAAGTCTCCTGTGTGTTATGAGTAAGTTGCTGGAATCCATATTAAATAGAGAAATAGAGAAACAATCTTCTTAGTGACACACAATATGGTTTCCGTTCTGCAAGATCTACCGCAGATGTGTTAACGGTTATATCTTACAGGGTTAGTGAATCTCTCAAGAAAGGCTTCTTTTCTAGGGCAATTGCTCTTGACATATCAAAGACCTTCGACAAGGTATGGCCTAAGGACCTACTTCACAAGATTTCCAGCTACGGTATAGCTGGAAATGTTTTCTCAATCATTAAATCATTTCTCTCCGATAGGCTCATAAGAGTAGTGGTCGATGGACAAAAATCAGAGGCCTGCAGTATTAATGCTGGAGTCCCTCAAGGGTCAATCCTGGGCCCAACTCTCTTCCTGATCTACATCAATGACCTCCCTAAACACATACTTAAATCATTTGTTGACATCTATGCTGATGACACGACCATCTACGGCAAAACATCAAAGGCTGTAAATGACAAAGTTCTCTCTGATTCTCTCTCCTCTGATTTCGAGCGCGTGGTTCAGTGTGGGAAGTCGTGGCTGGTTACCTTTAATGCATCTAAAACCAAACTCTTATCTTTACATCATCAACGCTCTTATCCCCATCTGGCATCAATTGAAATGGATGGCTCTCATCTGGGAGAAGCCCCGTGTTTTGACAAGCTTCTGGGTTTGTCCTTTACTCCTGATCTGAAATGGAACATGTACATCAAGTCTGTTGCCAAGGTCGCTGGAAAGATGGTGGGATCCTTCTATCGCTCCAGAAGATATCTCACTACTGATGCAATTCTCTATCTATATAAAAGCCAAGTGCGTCCAAGGATGGAATACTGCTGCCATATCTGGGTAGGAGCTGCTAAAAATAGCCTATCCTGCCTTGACAGAGTACAAAATAGACTTCGTGGCTTAGTGGGGGATGCCCTTTTCTCTACCCTGCAACCTCTCTCCCACAGAAGAGACGTTGCGAGCCTATCCTTGTTTTATCGTTATTTCCATGGCAGGTGCTCGTCTGAACTCCAATCTCTGGTCCCCCCTCGCCAATCTTTCACGAAAAACACCCATCTAGCTGAATCCGCTGTGAAAAATTTCCCCCACTCTTTATCTGTGCCTAAATCAAAATGTGCATAGATTCCATGAACAAAGCTTCTTTCTTAGAACTGCACGCCTGTGGAACTCTGTTCCATCTGCCTACTTCCCACCTGACTACAACTTGGATGTCTTCAAGTCCAACATTAACAAATTCCTAATGAACTGCTCCCTTAAGTAAACACTTCATCAAATCTCCACACTAACGTACTGAACTTGCAATAACCCTTATCCCTGAGTGGCTTTCGGGCCTTGATAAGTGGTGACCACCGTGTAAAAAAAAAAAAAAAAAAAATTCCATCAGAAGTTAAAGAGTAAAATCAAGGCTATATGTCCAGGAAGTTGAATCACAGACAGGAAGTATCCAGTGGTAGTAGATAAACTGATAAACTCTTTCTTTTTTGTGTGAACTGCAAAAGAGCAGATGTGCTTGGGACAACTGCTCCCATACTCGATGAAGAGGGGCTGAGACGAAACTCTGAAAGCATAGTTAAGCCACAAATTATTTTTTCTTTTCATTAT
Source organism: Euprymna scolopes (assembly GCF_053919585.1). Classification (NCBI taxonomy): domain Eukaryota; kingdom Metazoa; phylum Mollusca; class Cephalopoda; order Sepiida; family Sepiolidae; genus Euprymna; species Euprymna scolopes. The sequence continues at coordinate 37,824,622 of NC_136483.1, read as the reverse complement.
CTGTAGAATTCAGCATGCTACTTGTAATCATGCAATCCACTATAAATTGGCCATTCCTGCATTATAAGATGTAAAATCTTAAAATTTATAACCAACTAGTTGGATTTTACTTTTCATTCTGAACTCAATCTTAAAGTGCATATGAAATTACAGTAAATCTCTTTCATACACACTTTTCAAGGTTGTATCTTTTAGGTTAAAAAAAGGATTTTTGATAAATAAAAATCAAATCCTTAAAAGTTTAAAATAAATGTCTCTAAAGCAAAATTCGGTTTGTAGTGGTGCAAAAAAATTGAAAATAAAAAAAATTCTTTTTAAATAAAAAAAAAAGGTAAATGAATAAACTAAATTGAAACATGTGGAATCAGCAGTAAACGAAAAAGTAATCGTAAAAATCATTTTCTAAATAATGAAATATTGTTTGTAGGTCATGGTCAACATTTTGGTCAGATATGGGGTTGTACCCTTATTAGCTGGCTCATACACATAACAATCTTTCCTTTTCCCAATTCCAAAAATAATGATATCTCCCTTCTCCTATTTCACCAAATCTCATTGGCTGAGAACTAACTATTCATTCATTCCAGAATGTAAATCCTCATACAAAAACAAACACCCCAGAGATTTACAAACATGGCTTTTCTCTATACAGGAAGCCATCGTTTTAAATAAAATACCCCAATTACAAACATATTCACACATCGAAACATGTTCATGAGCCAAGACTGCTTACATTTTTACATTAAATATACCATACATGTTAACTTTTCTTATACAGCTACACTAGTATACATCTTTTGTGTTTACATACACCGTGCATATTGTTTTCTGACACACTGTCACATGCTGATAGCCATTATTTCTTCTTCCTTTTCTAAAAGCTAGATAAACCTTTCTTTTCTTTTTTTAAATTATAATTGACTAACATTCTTTTTACACCAATTAAAAACTTTAAAACAACCGATTACGCGATTATTTTAGTCGAGACCTGGCTTTTGTGTGATTTGGAAGCCTTCAAATTGTCTAAAACGTTTGCTTTCTTCTTCATTTTTAAACATCTAGATAAACCTTCCTTTTTTTTCTTAAAGTACAACTGACTAAAATTCTTTCTTTAGACCCGGATTTTGTGTTTGTTTAATTGTACAGTAGATACACTTATGTTTACATTAAGCGCATTACCAGTGTCGACTGAACGAGTCCCTTTTAGTGATTACATAGTTTGAAGATATTTGTACATTTTTAAAGGTGTTATTTCGAGGGTCATAACATTGTAAGTTCGCTGTAGGCCAGTTGACTAAAGCCTTTCCGTTTTTTTGCACTACCTTTTCCTCTTAGCATTACACGTTTGAACCTGCATACTGCGGCTAATTTTTTTTTTTTTTTTGCACTTGCACAGGTACTCACTGCTATTTACATTTTTTTAGAGGGTTGCTCAATTTAAAAAAGATTTTCTTATGGCTCACACAGGTAATAACTATTATTACATATTTTGTTTTTATTTTTAAATGAAAATAGGTCACAAAGCAAAATAAATTGTTTTTGCCCAATTTCCCCCAATTGTATTTTCTTTTGGGTATATATATTGAAAATGTTTGTGCATACGTTAAACATTTATAACTAATATTAAATGTTTTGCTTTTATTTTTAAACGAAAATAAGTCACAAAATATAATAAATTGTTTTTGCCTATTTCCCCCAATTTTATTTCTTTTTAGGTTATATATATATTGAAAAATATCTGCGAAGAATATTTCTTTCAAAATTATAAAAAAAAATTCTGTTTCTGTTGTCTAACACTTAAAATTGAAAAAGATTTACATCGTTTCAACTTATAAAGTGTTCTATTTATATTGTTTATAATAAAAATAATTGTTTATTATTTAGAGAAAATGTCCTATTTACATTGTTTCTTTTTTCCTGCTTATTTAAAACTGTCACGTTCTGAAATATCGTTTACATATTTTACATGGTAACATACAGGTGACTACATGAATTTAGTTTCTTTTAAGCGATAGAGGGTTCAAGAGTATTTTGCAACCTAAACTCCAGTCTTACCAACAAAAATATACCCTGCCTGCCAGATTAGTATGCATGAGCCAAACAATACTGCAACCACCAAATGTTGTTGTTTTTAATATTATTTGTGCATGAGAATCCTGACAGCGATTATTTCATTTACATTTCATTATTTCAGTTACATTTCCGGTAAATTTTGTGACAATCCCAATCCCACTCCTAAAATGGGGTGTCTATTCCGAAAGCTGTTCTTAACATGAGGAGGTTGGGGTTGGGCAACAACAACAACAACAACAACAACAACAACAGCCGTACTTTATTTTTATGTGTGGGGTGGGGTGCTACCACTGGGTAATGTCGGTTAATGGGTCCTGCTAGTATTCTTAATGAATAAAAATCATTCATTTTTTATGTGATAATAAGAAGCTAATAATGTTCACATCTTTTTTTAATTAGTTTTAGTTTTCCCTTATTTTATTTCAATAAATATTAAATTAATAGAAAATATAAAATTAAATAATGATTCATTGTGTATTTATCAAAGTTATGATTAGATGAGAAAGGCAGACACATAATAATTTTTTATACTTTTATTAATATGAAATAATGAACATACGAATAAGATAAGCTTCCAGAATAAAACTGAATTTCAATTTAGAAATACATAGTAAACTAAACAAATTTCATTTTTTTCACAAAAACATAGATTAAAAATATGTAAGAAAATCTAAAGGCTGATTGGCCGAAATATGTCACATGATTACTTTAATCAGCAGACAAACTTGCTCAGTTTGAAATTTTGTAAACAAGGAACCGTTTTATAAAATTATTGAATTTATTGCTGTGATCCAACACCTTCTGTTGATAATTTGCCATGACTCATTGACCAAATGGAGTCAAACGATTAAGTAGTTAAGGCAAGGTGAAACAGAGAATGTGTCATTTCTATAGCATAACATACTAAACTAAAGACACTCATAGATTAAATTCTAGATGAAAAAATGTTAACAAAACTAACTGAACAATTGCATTAAAAGATATCTTATACAAACTTTTTACACACACCAAATAACTTTTTATAGTTGTTCGAAGAGGCTAGCAATCAACGTTTCATCTTCGTTTATAAACCCTTTCTACATCAGACAGTAATAAGACAATTCTAATATTTTGATGCAGTTACCAGTTTCATTCTAAATCCCTCAATTACCGACACTGATGCTTTTAAAACCTCTAAATACGTAGTTGTAGAGTTTGGTTTTTATTTTTTTTAATTTTCGGATTAAAAAAAAATCAAAAACATGTAATATGTGTAAACATTTTTGCAAATGTAAAAAATACACGGGGGGGGGGGGGCTGATCTATAGATCTTAGTTTCACTAATAATTTTTAAAATCAATGAATATTTATTATTAGTACCAGCAATGGGAAATTAAGTTCTTGAAATAAGAACAAAAAACAAAAAGGCCAATTAAAAGAATTGTTTTTGGCACCAGAAAATAAGAACAAGTTTTTCCGATTTCAATACCCCAAAAAGTTACAAGTCTTCCAATTACAGATTTTGATTAACTGTCCCAACATTAGTCATTGTATATATGTTGTATGAATATTGTGAATGTTTAAACTCTGACATTTTCTTTTTTGTGGAAGAACATTCTTTCGACTGTTAATGCTTGTGGGTTGTGGCACTCAGGGTTTCATAATACCTATGAAAACCAAAGAAGACAGATACTCTACACTAACATCTATTTAAATGAATGTTGTTCCTCTAATTTTTTTAATCTTTTTAAGGGAGGCCCATCTGATATAGTTTTTATAGGCATCTCTAATATAAATCTCACCTGTCTGTTTAAATGTACGTATGTATGCATGTCTGCCTAAAACTTTCGACAGAGGTGACAAATTTTCACAAGATCAGTATCGTTTTTAAGCTCGACCCTTTGAACGACAAATATAGAAAAATTGGCTAAGAACATTAATTCCTTCACCCTCAACTGGGCGCTTTTCTATACGGAGGGGGTGGTTTTTTGCTGATATTTTCAAAAGTCATCCCCTCTTTTCGATTGACAAGCTTTAATTTAAACCTTTGTCGCTTCTGGTTTGGCAATGGATGCAACAGCAAAGACGTCACGCTTTTTTTTGTTTCACATTCATTTCCTCCTTCGCGGTACGAGTTCGAGCCTGCCTGTCTACTACCACTTTTTTTTTTCAACACACACCTCCGGACAACGCCGAGCATGAGGGTAGTAGATAATAAAAGATTCTGAGCCAAGTTTAACATCCTGCTGAAGTATTAAGTATTTTATAAGATGTTCAAACATGGAAACATTACCAGGTAGACATAATATAGGGGTAGAAGTGTCTCCATTGGAGAGAGAATCGATTTAAATGTGAGAGAATATCTTAATCACGTCGGTGGTCATTAGTAATGCAAAACATTTAAGGATACAAGTTATTGGTGATATGTATAATGAGAGGTAATATTTGTATGCCCCAATGTGCTACAATATTAGCATTAAAGTACCTATGAAACACTAACACTGAATTACGAAAAGAGAGAATAAAGATGAAAGACTGAAGTTTGATTTTGTTGTTTTGTTTTATGGCATGCTAGCAGGCCACCCGGCATTGTCCTGTCATAAAATATGCATAATATTATATTTTAATTCATACAGAAACTGAGACATGTGCATGTGAGTATTATGTTTCTTCTAAAGAGTTCACTTCTTGTAAGTAAAAAAAAAAAAATACTCAAAACCAAAACCTAAGGACAGTGAGTCAAGTGCAATAACCATTAGGCCAGCTTGACTCAATCTTTAATAGATGTTTTCAAACCTACTTATTTTTAACATAAGGGATTTGTCATGTGAACCATTCACACATGTGCATTTATGAAACAGTTAACAAACAGATAAAAATCCAATGACCCCCCCCCCCCCATGTACCAATTTTTCAATTTTGACCCTTTAACAGCTTGATTTTCCGGATGAAAACTAATTAAAAAGTTTTCCACATGTCTAAATACATATATACCAAATTTCAAGTGTGTAGATCAAAAGTTTGTTGAGCATATAGGTTGAGAAGTGTCCTCACACATTCTCACTTTTATAGATATATAGATTAACCCTTTTCAAGTTATTTAATACTGAATCCAGTAATTTTAGAAAAAGTTTTTATTCTCCAAGTTCTTCATGTTTTCAGATATTTATTCATGGAATTTGGTTTGGTTGTTTTGCTTTAGAGTATATCAACCCTTTTGGGTTATTTAATGCCAAGTACAATAATTTTGGAAAACGATTTTATGCTCCAAGTTGTTTATATCTTTAAATATTTATACATAATGTTTAGTTTGGTTGTTTTGTAGAGGAAAAAATTCTTTTTGGTTTTGGCTTTGCAAAACATGATTGAGTTTTACAAAGGGAAGGGAAAAAACAATAGCATCAATGTTTAGTACATTTAAGTCAGGAAGCCGATATCCTCAGATAACCTGATCTGGTATCATCAAATGAAAGACTAGGGAATAATAATAACACTTTATATATGAAAACAGAATAATGTGAATACAACAATGATAGAACATAAATGTCACAATACAATTTGTAACATGGTCTCACAATAGCATGTAACACAAAAAGGAGTGCAATGACAGAAAGGAACATCTTCATTGGGTACAGCAATGTGCAAGTACCAGCTCAGAATGATGTGACCGTTCCTGAGACAAGCTGAGCAGAAAATGGGAAGTTTCCCTTTTCAGGTAATGATCTTCCAAAGGATTAATGATTAACATGGCCATTAAAATCAAAATAGAGAAAACTGTATCGCTCATCTATTATATAAATCTCACCTGTCTTTTTAAATGTATGTATGTATGTATGTAGGTATGTCTGCCTAAAACTTTTCACAAAGGTGATAGATTTTCACGAAATCATTTTGAAGCTTGACCCTTCGAACGACAAATATCGAAAAATTGGTTAAAAACATTAATTCCTTCACCCTCAACTGGCCAGTTTTCTAACAAGGAAACGCCGCTATTTTTGCTTTTACATCGCTATTTTTGCAAATCATTGTATCGTTTGGAATGACTTTACTAATTTCAATGTTCCAAACTTCAGATCGCGTCATGGAGTAGGGGTAATACGTCAGGTTTTCTTTCACTTTCTTTTCCACCTTCATGTCACGGGTTTGAGCCTGCGTGCCAACTACCACATTTTTTTTTTTTTTGCTCTACATGCACCTCCAAATACCCGGGCAACGCCAGGTACCCAGGCTAGTATATGATAAAAGGATGAAGAAAAAATGTATTCTTACTTTGCCATTCATTTTCTGTCATTATTATCAAACCATCACAAATCTCACAGACATTATATTGATGCTTGTTTTTGGATTCTTTTGTCAACTCTATCGGTTTTATTTCTGGAACTTCGCCCTGAATGATAAGAAAAATAATAAAAGAATACAATCTGTATAATTTTTGGTGAACATTTATATAATATAAAACTATGGTAATCTTGCTAGCAAATTGGTTAAGGGAGGTTAAATGAGATAAAAAGTTGTGGACAGAAGAATCTGAGTGTGGAGGGAAAGGAATGGCATAAATAAATGAGACAAGAAATGGTGTGAGTAAGGAAATGATGTAAAAAATTAAACAATATAAATAAAGAAGAAAAGTTCAGAAAAGCTTTTGATTGGATGTGTCATGGTGGAAACTTTGTTTATTATTTCTGTTACATTTGCTTAAACTATTGGTACTGTTCAGCCTTCTTTTGTTTTAAGTCTTAATTTATCTAATGTACAAACATTGGACTAAGGAGTCACAGGTCATCTAGTACACAATAACTTATCCGGAAGGAAGTTTGATTATAAGTTTTGAGGTGAAGAATTATTATTATTATTTCCTTTATTTTCAATTAAATTTTTTTATTTTTTTTAGTAATTTATAACATTTATTATTTTATGTAGGAAAAATCAACAGTAAACAATTTCAAGTCAGTTTTAATGAATAAATAATTCAACACCAAAAAAATTATGTCAAAGTATAAATCACAAAACTGCCATAATTTTAGCAAATTCTAGCCATTTTTATTTTTATTGTTAATTTGATTTGACTCCAAAACATTTTCCTTGTTTATTTTTAATTACAAGATGCACTAAATGGGTTAATAATTTCAAATACTTTATAGTTTACTTAGATCTGGATCGTATAGAGTAAATATATAAATTAGTACATATATATATTATGAAAAGGATTATTTTCTTTTTAGAAATGACACTTGACAGAAATATGTATTCTTTCTCTACACAAACAAATACTAAATTAAATATTATAAGAAGAGTAAAAAGGAAGTTTTACCTTAATTAAGGAGCATAATATTTTAACAGCTGGTTGATGAACAGCTTCATACCATTTGGATGGATCCGTTGCGTCTACAGCGTAAACACTAGGTGTGTTCTCAGCGGCTCCTGCCAGAAAAAAATATATATAAGCAACAAAATAAATGCTGTTTAATCAAAATTTGAAGAAGAAATGAAAGAAAAAATATATAAGCAACAAATAAATGCTGTTCAATCAAAATTAGAAGCATAAACAAAATTAAAAAACATTTTCAACAATTGTTCTTATCAATTTAATATTAAAGTACATGGTGGTTGCTAAAAAAATGTTACATATTTGCTGTGGCCAGTTTACATAAGTATTAGCATCTACTTTTGTTGCTGGTACAAGATATATACACACTGACAGCGAGTAAAACCACAACACAGTTGATCTATAAAAAATATATTGCTTTTATTTCACACCAGCCAATCACCTTTTGATTAATCATTACTGGTATTTTGACGTTTCTGAACGCCATATAGGGGTGGTGTCGGTTTAGGCAGTTATCGGCCAGTGAAGAAATGGTCACACAGTCCCTCTCTCTTTCTGACCAGCTGACTGACTTTCTCTTTGTGACAATTTTATTTATATAAATATTGTTTTCCTATTGGAATGTTTAATATTTCTTTTGTCTATCGTTTCAATCCTTTCACCAATATATCCTCTCACATATTTCTGGGTCAAATTATGCATTCCGTTAGACAATGGTGGAAAATCTTGCATTCTTCACACTAAATCCATTTGCATATGAGCAACCCATTGAATGTTTTTTCTTCCCGGGGTTGCCTGCTAATATCTAACTAAAGACGAAAATTTGAAGTTGTAAATTTTATTGTTTAAATTTTATTGCATCTAATTCCCTCATTTGATTCTGATATCCACATTATGGATGGAGGCAGCAAAAACGGTTTCAGACTTTCAAAGGTAGATTATTTTTTCTAAAGTGAAAACCCAACTTCGAGACCAACAAAATGTTTGTGTTATCTATTTTCTTATGATTACAAAGTATTAGTTTGATAATGTTGTTGCAACTTTGAAACGAGAAGATCCTGCAGCAGCTACTACTGACCAAAAATGAACTGATTCAAAAACTGAATTTCCCGCTTTTGTAAACATAAATTACTGTTTGATAAATTTCCTGTTATTCTAGCGACCACCCTGTATAATCAGAGCTACATAGAGTCGAAGTGGAAAGGAACCAAAAGCTCCTTTTTTTTAAACAAAATGTTGAGGAAACTAATCACGTGTTGCTAAATAAATGCCTCCCTTAACATTTTAATTAATAATACAATTAAATTAACATTTCAATTAATATTATAATTAATTGAGAAGAAAGAGAAAAAGAGTATATATATATATATATATATATATATATATATATATATATATATATATATATATACTAGCAAAAGTATCCGTCGTTGACTGGGTTCAAAAACAGCCTACAGAAAATGGACTCTGATTTATGAAAGTATGATAGGTTATGAAAAGGAAGGGTTGTAAAGAGATAGCTTCGAATTTGGGGGTATCAAAACCAAAGCAAAATATGATGAAAGTAAAAATAAAATAGATAAACCCCATAATTTATTATACCATACCTGTTCACACTGAAACACTTATCACAATATTCTGTGGATTTATATTAAAAAACCTTGTTAAACTTTGACATATTTCCATTCTATGGAGGTCAGGCGCAAACAAACACTCCATAATTTTATTATACCATATTTCTTCAAACTGAAACATAATTATCAAAGTATACTTATGCAGATAGTTATAAAAAGTCTTTATTTTGTGCCTATTTCCATTCTATGGAGGCCAGGCGCGAATGCAGACCCCACAATTTTATTATACCATCCCTATTTAAGTTAAAACATACTTATCAAAGTATTATTATGTACATCTATATCGAAAACACTTGTAAAAGTTTTTTTTTTAATTTTTAAATTTTTTATTTTCATACTTTGTGGACCAGGCGCGAACGTAGACCTCACAATTTTAATGAACCACCATTCTGCCAGATCAAACATACTCGTTCCTGTGTCTCGATACATCTTCTATCATTATATGTAATCAGTTTTTTAAAAATAGTCAACCATATAGGAGCCTATTCGTGACCAGACACACACACACACACAGACATTCAGCTATATATTATATATATATATATATATATATATATATATATATATATATGAGAGAGAGAGAGAGAGAGAGCGAGAGAGAGAGAGAGAGTTTTGTGGATGTTTGGTTAGCATCACTCCACATATATATTCTATCCTATGAGTAGATACATAAAACAAGAAACAAAACGACAGCAATACGTTTGAAGTACCATGCATTCAATGCAAACATAAAAAGGGTTGCTCACAGTTGTCTAAGAAAGTCTAAATAGAAAATGTGTAAATGGTCTGTTAAGAAATTGAGAGAAAGTATCTTGCATATCTTTTGGGCATACCTGTGTCAGATGAGGCAAAGAAAACAAAAGGGAATATTTCTTTGTGCTTCAATTTCTATAATCCTGATCTTAGCTGTACATTATATATATATATATATATATATATATATATATATATATATATATATATATATATATATATATATATATATATATACATACATACATACATACATACACACACACACATATATATATATAAGGGTAGAAAATGCTACACCACTATCTTGTTTTGCTTTGTTTGTTTTGTTTTTACCAGATCATTATAAGTAACACATCCCAATGTACATAGATAGATATTCCTGTATAGTGATGTAGTGAAATGAAGCCGGGCAGTTTTATCCATTCAGCTAAGGAAGAGGAGGAAATAATCTATTTCTCACTTCATGCATAAATAGATTCACTAGTCATCTCTCTATTTCCTCTTCAGAAATAAATCATGCAACTACTTGTACTTTATGAGTTAACAAACTATTTTAATCTGACAAGATGTAAACCACTCGTGTCCTGGAGATTTTTCATTATGTATCCATACACATATATTAATCTTTTCCTTCACTTCTTAGCAATAAGCCCAAAACCAATATATTTATACTCTTTCAATTCATGTATACATATACTGGCATTGCTCGGTTGTAAAATATGCTTAAATATGATATTTTTATTTACACAGATTTCATATTTATTATTATAGCCCCAATACTCTATTGATTATTATACTGTAACCAACATATAGTAGTGATTTCGAAATATTTAATGCTCCAGCCTTACTCGTTATCATCTAAGCTAACAATAGATGGAGATCAAAACTTTAAAAATTAACCAACATCAATGTATAAATGTGTATTTGTGCATGCATAGAGAAGCACTTTAAGTCACCTTATATCTGCCATGTTCCAATCTATTTTTAATTTATTGTGAAACCATCATTCGCTCTCTCTCGCTCGCTCTCTGTCTCCCTCTATATCATTAAACAAATGTATAAGCACATACACAAATGAAAATTTAGTAGTAGCATACGGCGGTCTCTCTTTCTCCCCCTCTCTCTCTGTCTGCTGTCTCTCTCTCTCTCATTATTATTATTATAATTATTTGAAGCCAAATTTTTTCAGAAAAAAAAGCCAAAAAGGCCAAATCCAAAAGCGCAGGCACATTTTTGAAGTAAAAAAGGCCAACAGAAAGCCAAATTGAAAACTACAGAAAAATTGACTATATTGAAGTTGTTGACTTTCAAATATAAACATTTAGTAAATAACTGTGGAAACAGATTTTTAAATATTTTTAATTAACGAAGACTCTCTCTTTCTCTCTCTTTCTCTCTCTCTGTCTATCTATCTATCTTTCTATCTATCTATCTCTCGCTCTCTCTCTGCCTTGAGCGTTCGTTCAGAAAAGGGACAAACCTGGCAACCCTGATCTCTGCCTTGAGCATTCGTTTAATGTGTAATCCGCTATTCCAGAATAAAATCTTCTCAACCAATCAAATTTGCCGGAAAGTGTGACACACATAGATAGATAGATAGTTACAAGCGTTACATCTATCTCCCCCCCCTCTCTCTCTCCCCCTCTCACTCCTCTATCTCCCCCCCCTCTCCCCCTCCCTCTCTATCCTCTTGGCTTTGTTTATATCTAACAGCAATCAGTCGTAGTTGTGAGAATATCTTTAATTAACGAAAACTGTGTTTCTCTCTCTCTCTCCCTCTCTCTCTATCTCTCTCTCTCTCACACTCTGTGTGTGTATCTATCTATCTATCGCTCCCCCTCTCTCTCTCTCTCTCTCTCTCTCTCTCTCTCTCTCTCTCTCTCTCAAACAAATGTAAAGAAAAATAAACAATGAAAAAAAACAAATAAATGTTCAATTTTTGTCCCCGATGTAAGATGTATTTATTGAGAATATTTGGAGCACTAATATCGTGATTTTGGTATATACATATTTACATACATTTTACCTACTGTACTCTTCATTTACTATTTAAAAAAAATAGTACACAGGGTGAATTCGTCGGCCAGGGCAGTAAAGGGTTAATGTAAATGTTTCAAGGTACGGATATGTGATGGGATAATGTGTATGTTAAAAAAAAAGAAAAGAAAACGTGATATTTTCACGGGTCCAGCTAGTTATTTATTAAATTATTTATTGTGGACTATTATCTTCATCTTTATTAGTTGTTGTTTCACAACGTTTCAACCAACAATTCCTTTGGCTTTCGTCAGGTGGTAACCGCGACGGGATAGAAACTCCGAATCTCGTAACTGTTTTCTCAGCAATTACTGCCATCCATAGTTGTTGTCGTCTCACCACAATTTGGCCAAGTAAGCCTCTGGCTGGCTTTGGCTAGGATTGAAACCACTATCTTCAGACATTTCTCACCTAGAACCGTAGATTCAATGCCTCTATCCCCTTCACCACGGCCCCGAAGAGAAGATTTCTGAATTAATTCATTGATATATATAGCCATGTTACATATCATTTTGAAGCGCGTTTTTCACTCTATCGAATTGTGTTGTTCATTACCATTCTCTGCCTCTTCATTCATTTTTTTGTAGGCTTTTCAACAGCATAGACAAAATTCAAATCTGCATGATTTTCTTGTTCCAGTTCAAACTAGGCTGAAAAGCTGCTGAGACAGCTCGTGATATCAATGATGCGTTTGGCCCAGGAACCACTAACAAACGTGTAGCACAACAGTGGTTAAAGAAATTTCGTAATGGTGACAAGAGCCTCGAAGGTGAAGACAGTCGCAGCTGGCCGACTATGGTTAATAACAAACATTTTAAAGTCTTAACTGAAGCTGAACCTTGTAAAACCACGTGTGAAGTTGCTGTTGAATTGGAGGTCGACCACTCAACAGTCGTTTGCTATTTAAAGCAAATAGGGAAGTCAAAACAGTTGGATAAGTGGGTGCCACACGACTTGATCGATAATTCAAAAAATCATTATTTTGAGGTATCTTCTACCCTCCTTCTGCACTACAAAAACGACCCATTTCTCAAGCGGATTGTGACATGTGATGAGAAGTGGATCCTCTACGACAACCGGCAATGTTTGACACAGTGGTTGGATGCCGGAGAAGCTCCACAACACTTCTCAAAGTCAAAATTGCACCAAAGAAAGGGTATGGTGACTGTTTAGTGGTCTGCGGCCAGTCTCATCCATCACAGCTTCTTGAATCCGGGTGAAACGATTACGGCGAAGAAGTACTGCCAACAAATTGACAAAATGCACCAGAAGCTCCAATGTATGTGCCTGAAATTGGTCAATATGAAGGGACTAATTCTCCTCCATGACAATGCTTGCCCGCATGTTGCTCAAACTGACCCTGCAGAAGCTGAATGAATTGGGCTACAAGACTGTCTCATCTGCCATATTCACCGGACCTCTCGCCCACTGATTATAACTGTTTCAAGCATCTTGACAACTTCCTGTGCGAAAAATGCTTCAAAAGCTGAGATAATGCCGATCGGCCTTCAATGACTTCATCGCTTCCAGAACTCCCGATTTCTATGCTAATGAGATAAATAAACTTGTTTCTCATTGGCAAAAATGTGTTGATTGTAATGGTTCTTATTTCGATTAATAAAGTTTATTATGAAAGAAGTTATCAGCTTTTGAAGTTGAACGTCAAAAATCAACATTATTTTTGCACCAACCTAATACTTTAAATCATTTTCTATAGTTTGAAACTTTTAAAAGAGATACTTGATATCTGCTTTGAACATTTTTCAATCAAAAATTCACTTTATTACAATAATAAATATTAAGTTGATTCTAAACTTTTTGATTAAATTTCATATCTTTTTCAAAGTTCCATCAATCCAATTGTTCCTCCTAACACCCTTTTTATTCAATGCTCATGAGTGAATACATAAATCTAATGACAACTTTTTGTGTTATTTGATTATTTGAACTACCATGCTCATCTTGAGTGTTATTCACACAATGTTTTATTTGATGTAACCTCCAACCTTTTTTAGAAGTGTCTTGTCAAAGTTGGGAATCTTTCTGTTGAAATCGGGAATCCGCATGGAATTTTGAATGGAAGTAGCATGATCCTGTTCTGTCAGTCATGACTTGGTAGAGATCTTAATTTGCAATTATATTCTTCATATTGCTCACACTGAGGATTGAACTTTAACCCGCAAAAGAGTTTCACTTATAACTAAATTTTACCTAACACTTTACCCATTACACTATACAAGGATCCATGGATTAAATAAAGGGTTCTATCCAAAATTCCATGGAGATTTCAAAATTCAACAGAAATATTCCAGAGTTCTGCAGAAAGATTACAAAGTTCAACAAGATGCACCTAAAGAAAGTTGGATGTTATATGTGCAAATAACACTCTGAGAACAGTAGTCTGAATAATCCAAATTATCAATCCTCATCTAAAAAATTCGGAAACATAATACTTTGTGTGGCTGACAATAAGTTGGAAACTATTACATCTGTGATTGAAAGTACTGTTGGAAACCCATTTCAATTCTAAACAGGTTTTTCAAGGTACCGGTTAAGTATGGGAGAGAGGAGGCCAATTTATTTTAGCAGCAGGAGATGAAGCAGCTCTTTTTTTTTTTTAATAAAGAAGCATGGCGGGGGGAGCTACCTCCAATTGTAGGGAGGAGGGCAGTGAGGCAGGTAAATATCAAACTATAATCTATATGATTGACATCGTCCAGTTAAAAACTTATAAACATGATTATAATGCCAAACTGGATCTGCAGATACATTCATAATGAATGGAAAGTCCCTCCAGTGTTAAAGTAGGTGAAGTAATCTTAAAACTTCAGTGAGAAGAAACAACTGATCCCTATCCTTACAAACTAAAGCGTTTTCCAGTTTGCATGGAAGAGTCAAAAGTGTGAAACTGAACCAAAGCAAAATAAGAAAAAAAAAACCCAAAAAACCTATAATTTTGATTCAATCAATCATTTTTTTTTTTTTACATGGAAGTCACCAGTTATCTTGTGAGTAAGGCCCGGAAGCCACTCGGGGATAAGGGTTCTTGCGTGTACAGTAATCAATGGGATAGTATTGTAGTAATCGTTAGTATTGGAGATTTGATAAAGTATCTTACTTAAGGGGGTGGTTCATCAGGAATTTGTTAATGTTGGACTTGAAGACATCCAAGTTGGAGTCAGCAGGAAACAGGCAAACGGAAGAGATTTCCACTGGCGTGCACTTCTAAGAAAGAAGCTTTGTTCATGGAATCTACGTTTTGGTTTTAGCACAATTAAAGAGTGGGGGAAAATTTTTGACAATGGTTTCAGCTAGATGGGTGTTTTTCGTGAAAGATTGGCAAGGGGGGACCAGGGATTGGAGCTCAGACGAGCACTTGCCATGGAAGTAACGATAAAACAAAGACAGGCTCGCAATGTCTCTTCTGTGGGAGAGAGGTTGCAGGGGAGAGAAAAGGGCATCCCCCACTAAGCCGTGAAGTCTATTTTGTACTCTGTCAAGGCAGGATAGGCTGTTTTTAGCAGCTTCTGTCCAGATGTGGCAGCAGTACTCCATCCTTGGACGTACTTGAATTTTATACAGATAGAGAATTGCATCAGCAGTGAGATATCTTCTGGATCGGTAGAAGGATCCTACCATTTTTCCAGCGACCTTGGCAACAGACTTACATAAGACTGAATCAATTTACAGATATAAATTGATCGGTGGGTGTTACTTGACAAAATCTATTGAGCCATATTGAGAGTATATACAGTATTTTACTCTGGTTGAGAAAGAGATTCATGCTTTTTGTAGTAAGTTGGGATGAAGAGCAAAATGAGCTGAAAGTGAGCATTTACTTGAACTCATGTTGCCATTTTTATTCTCCTATAACCCATGTCCTGTGATGAAGCCTCAATCTGGGAGCTTTGGGGAATATGGAGTCACCTCTTGTCATAACTCTTAAGTTTAATCTGACTTGGAGTGGTTGTACTAGTCAGCGTCTATGGGTCAAATAGAATCTGCCCTGAGTATGATATTAAACTGCATACGGTGATGTATGCATACATTTTTATATCAGGAATAACTTCTTATGATGAGCACCATGAATAAATATATTAAGAACTGAAAGTATAAAATCTTTTAGCTGAGCGACTGAATTTATTACTAAATACACCAAAAAGGGTTGATACGCAGTAAAACGACCAAACAAACAAATATTTCAGAAGTTTTGAGATGAGGATTGAGAATTTTAATCATTTAATATTCAGACTATTATTCTCATCTTGGTTATTATTTTCACAATGATTCAGCCAATATAATCTCTGATCCCCTTTTCAAGTAAGTCCTTTCTGAACATAGATATCTTTCTGTTGAACTAAGCAACTTGTATGAAATTTCGAATTGTGCTTTTTATTCAATCCCTGAGGTGTAACATGGCCGTTACACTTTAACTGTGTCGTTACATTTCAACCACTCGGACCCACACGTTGTCTGAGACTTCGTTGCAAAGGGACAAACAAAAAAAAAAGGAAAGAAATAAAAATCCGACTCAGCATTTTTTAAGTGCAAATGAAAACACATTTACTCGGGGTTCTTCCAAAATAACGCATCTCATTATCTTTCAAAAGTCTTTTCACACACACGTTTTACAACAATTTGCCATATAACATGTGCTTTTTAAAAATATCTCTCCCCGCCACTTAGCATGGCCCTAGCCAGCGCTTTCTTACTCTCAGCTTCACATATCTATATTGCTCAATATGCAATTTTCTTCTTTTTGTTTGACCATAAGCTGTTCTTTTTTCTTCCCCTTCCTCTGACATTAGCACGTGCACACTTGCTTAATTTGCATATCTGCAAAGACAGTTGCTACTGCTTATATTTTCGCTAATTAGCTATCCTACAACTGCTGCTGATTTTCTCATATGCACAAAGTATGCACTATGTTGCAGGGGTAGATTGCTCTCATTTTGTCAGCCATGATTGGGTAGAAGTGTTAATTATTTTATGTGATTTTAAGTCATTATTGCCTATAGTATGGATTGAACCTTCAACACCTAGACAACTGTCACATACAAAGTATATATAGAGATTAGATTTCAATTTCCAAAAATCTATACTAGAATCACATGGATTTGTAACATAGCAAGGGCATTAATTAACAATTAGTTTTAAGTAACAGTTTTCTGTAGGTTCCATCTTTGCTACAAATGCACTTTAAGAAGGTCGGAAGTAATGCCAGCTGAAATGTGAAAATAACAACCAAGATGAGAATAATAGTTCGAATAATCCAAATAATGTAGTTAGAAATCTCTCATACTTGCCGGTATTTTATATTTGTACAAAGCTATCATTCACCTATGCATGGAGTACTGTTGCTACATCTGGGTTGATACATCGATCGTTAGTCTCTCTGTCTTGGACAGGGTCCGAAAAAGAGTCTCTAACCTATAAGATTTCACACTGTTTACAAAGTTTCAGCCCCTGTCTCATTGATGCAATGCATCCCTTGTGTCCCTTCAACAAATCAAACACAGCAAAATTCCACCTCTTCATTGTAGATGATCACAGATGCAGAAAGGCTTTCTACTTTAATAGCATCACTTCTTTAACGTCTTGCCTTTGGAATTCCCTCTCTACTCCCTGTTTCACCTGACTGTACCAACATGCAAAAATTTGAATGTAATTTGAACAAACATCTCGCTACATACTTCCTCACTTAAGATGCCTCCCCCCTCCTAAATATAGCCTCTAATTTACAGTAGCCCTTTATGTATAGAATAGCAGTGCACCTTGTTTGGAGTGAATTCAAGGGGAAAAAAAAGATTTTTTTAAAATGCAAATTATAATTATTTTATTTACTGACTAATTTCTATAAATTATGAAAATCAGATAAAATTTCACAGCTGACTTTACAAAGAAACCATCTTAATATAAAGTAAATCATTTTTTTTTTTGTAAATATTGTTAGATGTCTATCTTGTATGGAGAGAACTGAAATGTTTACTAGATATTCTCATTGAGTGTCTAAGGTCTTTCTATACAAGTAAATCCTGACTAAATATTCAAAATAATACAGTATTTGTAGCCAAAATAGTATTCTCTCGATATATCTACCAAACACTGACTTATACGAGGAATGGTACACATGTGGCATGACCATCCCAGGGGCGGTTGAGCTCCTCAAAAGAGGGAGTGGAACTTAAAATTCACTAGAGAAAACAGGCAAATGTGACTCTTTATCAAATATGGTGCACCTGGGCGACAGCAAAAATCCCTGCTGAGAGAAAAGAATATAATAATAAATGACTTTGTTTAATCCATCAACAACAATGTCATTTTAATGGTTGAGCGAAAATATATTCAGTGAGCCGGTGCCACAATGAGGTCTGAGAAACCACTTGCAACCTTGCAGGTGCAAATCATGTGAGAATTCTAAGGGGACCAATTGAAACATGGTGAAAGTTGACACTGTCATGGTTGATTAGTTGGAGAGACCACCCAACCTTACTCCGCCCCGACCTATATAATCATGAGCAGAGCCAAAAAACAGGAGTTGAGAGTTTAGAGTGAGATGAGTTTGAGAGACGAATTATCGCCCCCCCCCTCTCCACAACGCCCCCTGTCATTACCGGCACACTGTTAAAAAAAGAAAGAGAGAAAGCATAAAGATTAATTATCGACTTATATGACTTATACAGACTCATTACTTGTGTACTGTAGAGAACAATTGTACATACATATATCTTTTTTTTTCTTTTTTTTAATTAATCAGAAAGAAGCTGAGTTTGTTTTTTTTCCCTGTGAATTGAGTTGCCTTTCTGCCATAAGGTGAATTGTAAGTTACTATTTCTTTTTCCTTAGCATGCAACCGACCAACAAGGTGACAGTATATCAACCCTGACAAGCACCGGCCACGAATTGAAGACTGACCAGTGCAACCAACGGGTCCTACTGCCTTGAAAAGGTCACATCTTGTCATTGTCGATCAGAACACACATTCTACAAGTGATGTTGTACTAACAGTATTAAACTGGATAGGCCACCAGACTAGATGAATTCTTGTCTTGGAATTGAGGCCACAAGAAAGATTTAAAACAGTTAACTATCCAATTAGCAAAAGGAAAATTCATGTTTTTAAATTTTTTACTAACTCAAGGTTTTAGAGGTAAAAGAGAATTTAATGGAATACAGGAATATCTATGTATCTCATATAGAGATTAAGTGTTAGCACAAATGCGTCCTTCGATTTCTGCAAACTTTGATTGAAATAAAATTAAACAAAAAAATAAGAGAAATTCACAAATTAAATACAAATGAAAGTATGATTAATCAACAAAATAAATAAATAAATTGACAATTACCAAACATGCTTTGCTTTTTCTTTCATTATCAAACACAAAAATATTTCAAGCTGTCAAATGTATAAAAATGGAATGTAGGTTAATATGAAGTGTACATCATTTTTTTCTTATCGTTAGTATTTAACACTGGTACTGTCCAGTATGAGACCAAAAAAAAGGAAAAATGATTTACTAAACTAAAATGATACCTAGATATAAATTGAAATACCATATATTTCAGTGTATAAGGTGACCGTCAGATAAGACGAAGTACAAAATTGGAGCAAATTTTAATAAATTTATCATATATCGGTTGTATAAGATGACTGCTAAATCACGAAACCATGTTTATTTAGCCTAGGCTAGAGATTGCAACACCTGGTATTTTATGAATATTGGTCTTATTTTTAAACTTTAAGGTTCATCTACAGCGAAATATATGGCATAAACAAGTGGCAATTAGTAGGCATTTTCTGAATGTTTTTTTTTTTTGTTTTCATTTTTGAAAAATGTTTTATGGAAAATTGCCAGCCAATCTCATGCTCCTTCCTCTTATCACTGGAATTTTAATCGCTAAAGTTGACTTAAACTTACTTTTTAAAACTCTGTTTTTCAGCCATCGCACTTGTTTTTTAGCATATCTCCGAGTTCTCCTTTTCAAATTTTCCACACCTGAAAAAAATAAAAAAATAAATTAGCCATTTTGTTCTAATTTGATAAAAATTACCACACATTATCAGGTCTTTGGATTTTTAACCATCTTTATTGCAAATATTACTACCTTTTTTGTTGTGAAGACATTTTCATATACTATTTTGTATACAGGTTGACTCCTATCGCAGCAGCCTTTATGCTTTAGTGGCAATATACCTTGATTAGGTGAATAATATATATATATATATATATATATATATATATATATATATAAATAAATTCAAGTGAAAGTTAATTTCAGTTTGCAAATTGAATAATCTTGCAACTTATAGCAGGTATAAATATTAGTATTAATATTCATCTGACAATCCCAACCAGATAAAAAAGCTCAATATTCAAAATAGAATGATAATATAAGAAATCAAATTCTGTAAATTAAAATTTACAACAAATTTATTTTTCAACAAGAAATACAAATAAACAAATTAAACAATTTTGCATATACTATTTTGTATACAGGTTGGCTCCTATAATAGTAGCCTTTACCCTTTAGTGGCAATATACCTTGATTGGATGAATAATATACACACACACACATATATATATATATATATATGCGAATCAGTCAATAAATAAGGTAATTTGGTACTGATACATATTTTGAACCGGGCAAAAGCAGAACTGTTTTTGTATCATAATCTTAAGCTAACCCTAACCTGTTTTTTTTCTGGTTCAAAAGCTGTACCAGTACTGGTAATCAAGAAAAAAAATTAACCATTATTTTTTTTCAAGCATTGTTTATCATAAATCTAACCCCATCTTTGTTTGAAATTGGTTTCTAGGAGAAATATCTGTTTTATGGGTCATCAAATTATAAAAAAAAAAAAATGTAATTTTTTTAATTGTATTAATTAGGCACCATTTATCAAGGCTAAAAGCCAGCCAAGGATAAGAGTTAATGAGATGAATATATTGTCAGTTGAATGATGAAAAATATTATGAGAGGATTCAATATAATAGAATGAAGAAAATTTAATTACTTATAAGGACAGTTTCGAAGATGACCCCTGTTGTAGTAACACAGATGAGAAATTCCTGAAAAAATAAAACCCCAAAAAACTGTTGTTCAGACGAAGGAAGGAAAAGTTTTTGTAGTTGTGGTTGAGAGATGTATTCTTGCTGTCAATGTCAAGAAGAGATTGAAACTGTAAATAAAACTGATTGCTCTACGCTTGAATAGTAGTCGGTTATCAAACTTTTGATGGAGTAGAAATTTACAAAAATAATGTGCGATGTGTACTAAATTGTTTAAAGATGGTTGAAATAGAATTCAAGATCAAGGCAGGTCAGGCAGATTCACAATGGCAGACACACATAAAACAATGGATTCAGTTTATACGATCTGATGCTACCATTTGGGTATTACATACAAAACTACATACAATGACCTTGTCATTACTAAGGTCAAGTGATCAAAAGTTAAAAAGTGAAATGCTTAGAAACACAAATGCAAAACCAAAAATGAAAGTGGCGAACAATCTGATCAATTAGCATGCAGGAATCTGAGTGAGATTTTGTGTAGAAGTTGAACAAGACAGACATTATGATTTAATGAATACAAGTACATCCAGGTTCTTCCTGCTAACAAGAATATGATTGGATGTTTACACCGTAAATACCGACTGGTGGAGCCACCTAGCAGAAAGGTCGAAAGGTACATTACACGCCTCATGCTAAGGAATATCAGCTCCAACTATGAACACTCGTTCAATAAAGCAACTTACCAAATTATTACTCAAAACTGTAGCAAAGACTACTTTGAAGGAATATATTACTTCCATTGAGGCATATCATGTTAAAATATAATTCTAGAATTAGTAAAAAGTAGTAAATTAAATTTTCGCTCTGTATCTCTGCCTGAAGCTTATAACCCAGCATACAATATTCATATATTTTGATTATAAATATCCACAGGTTATTTAATTTTAGAACAAAGGATATAGTCGCAGATAGACAGGTGATGCAGAATTGCCACCAGCTGTGTCATGTCCAGCCTATAGTCTTCATCTATCCATCTTATTTCAAATAAGGTTGCATGTTATAATACCATGTGGAATGTGGAATGCTATGCAAAGATAAAAAATTTCAACCAGAAATGAAGTTACTGTATTTGAAGGAAATAACGTCACAGTGGCATCAAGTGAGAAATACAAATGGATTTTTTTTAAATAGAAATTGCTTGAGAAAAGGCGTGAAGCCACTTATTGTAAGGAGCTAACAAGAATGAAACATGATTATCACAAAGATAGGAGATGTCTGTTGATCTCAATCTTGAAAAGATCAAAGCTGTAGGTAGGAGGAAAACAGTCAGCAGGAAGAGAGAGAGAGTAAGAGTGTTTCACAATCTTGCAGTTCTTGGAAAGAAATTACAGCTCTGTTAAAATGAGGTATCAAAACAGCAAGCTAATAGCAACCACTAGATCAACGAGTCAAACAAGCTGGAACAAAAGAAGCAGGGAAAAGATCAAACAATTCTGAAGAACACATGCCATAATAGTATTTATAAAAAAGACTGAGACTAGCAACATCACATCTGTGAGAGAGAGATTGCAGTGAAGAAAGGATAGAGGGTCAATCAAATTATAGAACCCTCAAAGGAATTAATCTAAAGTACTCCCTTGATTTCTGGTCAGTGATATGAGCAGACATGTTTCCAGAGCACTTCTTCCCTCTCCATTGTGTTTTATTAATCTATTATTATATACAAGCTGAGTTGATGAACGTTTGTTTCTCAGAGTTTTTTTTTTCTTATATATTTTAATTGCATAAAATAAAAAAAATACTGCAGGGTGGAACGAAAAATGTGTCCCCACTAAAGAAAATAACATTACAGCTTTATTTTATAACTTTTAGTGGAAAAATTCAACTCAGGTAACTTGATTATGTAGTAGAGCTGACATTTTTATTTTCATTACCCTTAGCACGTCCTTGTTATTCGTGGCAATCCAGCAATGCATTTTGAGGGTGTTGGCAATGGTCCTGTTGTCATAACTTGGATCAGTAGAGAGCAGGAGTTGCACAACGGCGCATTTCTGATCTTGTTCGTTGAACATTGTGGCACTTTCAGACGTGATAGAAGGCTCCTATCGCTCTTGGAATTTATACACAACTGACCATCTAGTAGATGGTTTGCAACAAAAAAACAAAAAAAAAAAAACGGTTTTCATCAAACAGAAATTGAATAATGTCTTCTCTAGGGCGACAATTTTATCATTTCACCTTGTAAAATATTTCTTAATTTTTAGATTGAGTCAGGTTTTAAAAAAATCCATTTCAATTGTCCTTATTAGCTGTAATTTGCAATTATCTGACCAGGTGATCTTACTAAGTGTCTATTTATCACCCTCTCCTCTCTCACTGTATCTTGTTTGACCCTCCCTCTTCTGCTTTTATTTTATACTCCATTTATCACTCATGCTTCTATCATTCTCTCTCTTTCTCTCTGTTTATTAAGTGTGCAATGTAATAAAAAAGGATAGACAAAAACGATAGGAATAGTTTGTTATAAACACAAAATGAATGTCATCACATTTAACGTAGTAGTTGGAAAAGAAGATTTATCGAATGGAATAAGGATGAATTTGGACTTTTTATTTCTATATACATCTTAATCGTTAATTCGCTTTGCGAATTTATTTTTTCCTGATGCAAACAACTTTACCCAATGTCTGATGGATGACCCAACGGCTCACATTTTCATTTTTCTACTAATACATAATCCTCTGCTGTAAAGAGAATATAAAATGAAGGAGAAAATAAAATGAAGGAAAATATAAAAACCCAAATAGAGTTTGTTGTTTCTCCACAATTTCGAATCGAATATAAACAATAGCAGGAGAACGATATTGTTATTACATATGGAGAGAGAGAGAGAGAAAGAGAGAGAGAGACATGGGTTGCTGCTGCTACAAGAAAGAATGAGAGAGATAAACAGTTTTTTTCTAATGAAAATGACTCTAAACAAGGCATAAAGCCAATAATTCTAAAAAGAAAGTTGACATTGAGAGAAACAGGGGAGGGGGAATAGCATCAAATATTTGTATATCTAGAAAATAATCCAAGCAACGTATTCTTCATAGTCTGATAAACTAAATCCGTGTTATATTGACTTTTGTCTCTAAGTAGATAAAATGATAAAATTAAAATCTATTTTTTCGGATGGATTTTTTAATGAAAACTTTTCTACACATCCTATAACAACATTCACTCCAAGCTGTTGTAGATTTGCATAAAAGACACATGTTTGTTAATAATGGAGATTATGCATTTGTCTGAAGCCCAAACCAGACGACTACTATTTTACTTTGTATTAAATAGTATATGGGTGTTAAGTAGTGTAGTATAGTGTAAAGTTGAATGAGTGAATTATTCCCTCACATTAAAAAATAACATCTATTAGTAATGGGACGATTCCAATAGTTTTTCTGATTCCAATACAATTACAGATTCCGTTCTAAATGAATGATTCGGTGAAATGGAAGATTGAGTTTGAGAAATAACGGTCTGGATAGGAAACCGGACTTCTGGTTTGTTGTAAAACAAATAAACAAATTGGCATGAAAAAAATATGAACTTTTGTACACAATTTTTTTTTTTTTACGTATATTTTACAAAAATAAGTAATACTTGATTACATTTTGAATAAAATAATAAATAAATAAACAAAATTACCATACGTCACCACAACAAATCTGTTGTTTCAGACTTAAAAGACATTGTTAGGCGACAATATATCTTTACTTATTTTTAACATAAAACATTTAATGACAAATGGACTTTAAGTCCTAGAAAGATTGTAGACAGTTGAATAAGCCTTGTCCCTCCCACTTTCCCCTTTCATATTTGACATTCAATTGACAGTCATTATTTCTGAGGTCCTGGATATGACCTTAAACTATATCCGATGGTGAGGCCCCAACTTGTGGGCTTTGGGGAGTGTGGAGCCACCCCTTAATTGCCATTGCTCCCAGGTCCATTTTGACCCGGAGTGGTAATACCTGTTAGGGTCCCAACTATGGGTTAAATAGAAACCTTTTTTGAAAAAAAAAAAAAAAAAAAAAAAAAAAAAAAAAAAAAAAAAATATTCTATTAAAAACTTTTTCTTCAAAATCACTGGATTCGACATTAAATGACGTAAAAAGGGTTGATATGCCGTAAAACAAAAACAACCAAACAACCATCATTATTTCTGATTGCACAACATACGTGGGCGTTCTGACATAATTTAAGTAATGAAAGACACTTTCATTAATTACTGATTAAACTAGTGCCCCCTTTCTTATTAACAAAATCATTCATGTCTAGACAATTTTTTTCTCTTCTTCCCTTTTTTTCTCTCTTCTTTATATTTGTTCTATTTTTATACTTTTCATTTTCATTAAAAGAACTGGCCTCAAGTAAGGACAGAGGTATATTGTCACCTGACAATGTCTTTTAAGACAGAAACAATAGATTTATTGTAGCGACTTTGGGTAATTTTATTTACCTAAATTGAATAAAATAATATATATTAATTAGTTTTATACCCACATATACTAGTGTTTCATGTTTTCATAATCATCAGTGCAAGAAGTAACAATTCCTACTAGTCGGGAGACTTGAACCCATCTATACAGTCTTTGACTATATTTGTTAAGGCGTTACCTCTAGGCCACTAACAATTGCTATGATAATTAAGGGAAATTTAACACCTATAAATGCCAAATGCGGGCACAGTCAAGATATATATATATATATATATACATACATAAAAAAACACACACATGAACACAAACACGGGACAGTTCCTTATATTTGTAAATAAACATGCATTTTATCTCATCACTATACTCTGTTTAATATTTCAAACTAGCTTTTAGAATTTAAACTCAATGATCAAAGTACTCTCAAAACTTAAATTTTTTTTTATTTTTTTTTTTTATTCAATTTTCACCCCAAACAAGGCACAGTGCCACTTTGAAGTAGGGGGCTACTATTAGGGAATTAATTAGCGGGGTCATTATGAAGGGAGAAGAGTAGAAAGATGTTTGTTAACATTACACTTGAACTTCTGCATATCATTGCAGTTGGGAAAGCAGAATCCCGGAAGGGAGTTCCAAAGACCCGCAGTTCTGGGGAAGAAACTATTGGAGTAAAAGGCTTTCTTGCACCTAGGGATCTCCACTGTAAAGGGATGAGACTTAGTAGCTTGTCGGGTTTGTCGGGGGTAGTTACGTCGGGGAGGTACAAGTGTTTGCAGTTCGTCAGAGCATTCACCATTAAAGTATTTGTAGAAGAGGCAGAGGGATGCAACATCTCGTCGATGGGACAGAGGTTGAAGCCTAGATGACAGTTCAGGACCTATCAGGTTGGCGACTCTTTTTTGAACCCTGTCCAGGAGCGAGAGACAAGCAGCAGATGCACCAGCCCAGATGTGACAACAGTACTCCATACATGGGCGAATTGTTGCCTTATAGAGGTATAGGATACTGGCAGGCGTAAGTAGTTTTCTAGCACGGTAGAGGGAGCCAACCTTCCTTGCAGCAGCCTTGGCAATGCTCTCAATGTATCTATTCCAGTTCATATTCCCTGTAAACGTTAGGCCGAGGAGTTTAAAAGAAGTACTTTCAGGCAATGTGTTCTTGGCCATTGCTATTGGTGGTAGAGAAGGTTTCTTGTAGTTATTGAAGGAAACAAGCTTAGTCTTAGCAGCATTGAATGAGACCAACCATTTTTGTCCCCATTCCACTACGGATTGGAGGTCATCCTCTAGTGTTTCTGCCATTTTCTTGGATATGTGTTCATTTGTTTTCCCCTCATATCTGTTAAAGAGAGTGGTGTCATCGGCAAATATACCCATCTCCAAAACAATATTATCAGGGAGGTCGTTTATGAATATCAGGAACAATAGAGGTCCAAGGATAGACCCCTGAGGCACTCCCGCATTTATGTCATGTTGTTTGGATGTACGTCCGTCGAGGACAACTTTGATTTTTCTATTACTTAAGAAGGATTTAATTACGTTATGAATTCTTCCAGTGATTCCATATGATCTAATTTTCCTAAGAAGACCATCGTGCCATACCCTGTCAAAAGCCTTAGATATATCAAGGGCCACCGCTCTACCCTCCCCTGTTTTATCCAATGAACGGTATATACGTTCAGAAACTACAGTTAAGATATCTGCTGTTGAACGGGCTTGCCTGAATCCATAAATTGCCTTAAAGTTCTTTAATCAAAAATTGTGTGATAACTTAAAGAAAACAATTAAAAATAAATAACATAGAAGTAGATTGATACATTACTGAATCCATAAATTGGTCAATTTAAAGATAATTTATATATATATATATATATATATATATATATATATATATATATACTAGCAAAAGTACCCGTCGTTGACTGTGTTCAAAAACAACCTACAGAAAATGGACTCTGATTTATGAAAGTATGATAGGTTATGAAAAGGAAGGGTTGTAAAGAGATAGTTTCGAATTTGGAGGTATCAAAACCAAAGCAAAATATGATGAAAGTAAAAATAAAATAGATAAACCACATAATTTATTATACCATACCTGTTCACACTGAAACACTTATCACAATATTCTGTGGATCTATATTAAAAAACCTTGTTAAACTTTGTGACATATTTCCATTCTATGGAGGTCAGGCGCGAACTAACACCCCATAATTTTATTATACCATATTTCTTCAAACTGAAACATAATTATCAAAGTATACTTACGCAGATAGATATGAAAAGTCTTTATAAAATTTATTTAATTTATAAAACTATAATACACTTATGCATAAAAACTTGGAAATGTTAAAAGTTGACTACATTTGGTTTGTCTGTTTTATGGCAAATCAACCCTTTTGAGTTGTTAAATGCCAAAACACAAGAATTCTTCATAAGTTTTGGTTTCGGTTATAGCTGATGGCAGGCCAATAATCTCTGTTTTTTATAAATAATTTTATCAACAATTCTTCATAAGTTTTGGTTTCGGTTTTGATTATAGCTAAACTCAAATATACATATATATATATAAATATATATAGTAGTAATTTATAAAATATATATGGCGATTAAGCTACACTGAATATTCTGCGTTTCATCCAACTATAGGATTCGTCAGGCTTATGCGCATAAGCCTGACGAATCCTATAGTTGGATGAAACGCAGAATATTCAGTGTAGCTTAATCGCCATATATATTTTATAAATTACTAACTAGCTCTACCTACGTATTGAGCACTTTTGAAGTAAATACTTAAAGTTTACGCATAAATCTATACTTTCGTATATTAAATTTATGCGAATAAATGAAGTAGTTATAAATATATATATACATATTTTTTTTCATAAGTTTTAGTTTCGGTTTCAGTTTAGGCTGATGTACCAAAGTCATATAAATATATTTTTGAAATCGTAACTTTATAATATATAAAAATCAATAGAACATTAACTCTATAATATATACAAAATCTGCAAGAATTAAAATATCATATTTAAACATACTTCACAACCTGACTATGCTGGGCGTCTCTGCTAGCTTAGATAAATACTTTAGCAGTTTTAACAAAAGAGCTACAATAATATCAGAGCATCTATATTTACGCTGAACGTCTACAGAATGCCAACATCAATATATTACATATGAATGAGTCCCCTGTAGAATTTCCACGGGTCCTGCTATTATTTAATGTTTAACTATATATATATATATATATATATATGACAATTCTGAATTTTGAGATGAGGAATTATTATATGATTTAAATCAGAAGCTCACAGAATAAATGCTGGAGTCCCTTAGGGGTCAATCCTGGGCCCAACTCTTTTCCTGATCTACATTAATGATCTTCCAAATCACATCCTTACATCATTCGTAGACATTTTTGCTGACGACACTACCATCTATGGTAGCACATCCAAGACAGTAAACGACCAAGTTCTCTCCGATTCTCTCTCCTCTGATCTTGATCACGTTGTACAATGGGGAAAGGAGTGACTGGTTACTTTTAATGCATCTAAAACCAAACTTCTATCTTTACATCATCAACGTTCTGATCCCCATCTGGCATCAATTAAAATGAATGGCCCTCGTCTTGGGGAGACCTCAAGTTTTGACAGGCTTCTGGGCTTGACCTTTACTCCTGATCTTAAATGGAATACGTACATCAAATCTGTTGCCAAGGCCGCTGGAAAAATGGTCGGATCCTTCCATCGATCCAGTAGATATCTCACTGCTGATGCAATTCTCTATCTATATAAGACCCAGGTATGTCCAAGGATGGAATACTGTTGCCACATATGGGCAGGAGCTGCTAGAAAAGACTTGTCCTGCCTTGATAGGGTTCAAAATAGACTTCGTGGCCTGGTGGGAGATGTCCTTTTCTCTTCGCTGCAACCTCTATCTCACAGAAGAGATGTTGCGAGTTTGTCTCTGCTTTATCGTTATTTTCATGGAAAGTGTTCGACTGAGCTTCAATCTATGGTCCCCCCTCGTCAAACTTTCACAAGAAACACTAGACTAGCTGAAAACATTATCAATAATTTTCCTCACTCTTTATCTGTGCCTAAACCTAAACATAGATTCCATGATCAAAGCTTCTTTCTTCGAACTGCACGCTTGTGGAATTGTCTTCCGTTTTCCTGCTTTCCAGCTGTCTATAATATGGTTGTCTTCAAGTCCAACGTGAACAAGTTTCTGATGAGCTGTTCCACTTAAGTTAACAAATTTACCGAACTTCCATCACTATTGATTACTATATTGTCCTTTTGACTACTCTACACTCTTTAACCTTTATCCTTGAGTGGCCGATCGGCCTTGATAAGTGGTGACGCTTATGTAAAAAAAAAAAGTTTGAGGCGAAGTTTGAAAATAAAATCGGCCAGCCAGAATGAGTTACTGAAAGATGTTTGAATTTATTTAAGTAAAAACCAAATTGACAGGTGCGCGCCCAGAAGTCGTTGAGCATTACAACGACGATGTCAATGACCAGGTTTGTTTGTTATAAGCGAAGTAAAAAAAGAAAACAATGTTTTAATTAAGCGGGGGGGGGGGAATCAAAACATCGAAAAAAAAACACAAAAAAAAACTAACGTTAGGCAAAGGAACGATGAAAAAAGAAAAACGAACACATGAAAAATGGCTTAAATAAGCCTGTTTCGATATTAAAATTTAAAAAATTGGTGGGTACCCGGGTGTTTTTGGGTGTGTGGTCGGGGGTGGATAAGTGAAGTAAAAAATAACAGAAAAATGACCGTCACGTGAAAAATGGCTTAAATAACACTGGTTCAATATTTAAATTTAAAAAAAAGAAAAAAGACATCTCACACCACGATTCGAACCCAAAACGTTTAGATAATGAACCAACGTGCTAATCAACTGACCTAACGCGACGTACATGAAATTTGTTCAGTTTTTCAACTATTTAAAGTAAATCAGGTCATGACGTCATCTGGCGCATGCGTAGAACCGCTCGTCGTCACGAGAAGACCATTTTTGTTGACCCCCTCCCTGTCGAAAATTGTCGATTTCGGGGTGAAAAAAATGAACGTTTTTGGCCAATTTTTCGATATTTTTCGAGCGAAGGATGGGGCTTCGATATGATACTGAGTTTGTGAATTTTCGGCGTGTCTGTCGAAAGTTTTTAGCAGACACACAAACATACACACATACATACATACATTTTCGCTTTTATATATATAGATTAACCTCCATCTAGAACATGTCAATATGTGAGCCCAATTCCTTTATTAGTTTACAAATTACTATTACTTAAGTGCACTAAGTTCATCTTATAAAAACAAGTATAGGAATGCAACTCTGTGGCAATGCGACAGGGACTGGAGCTTGGCAAACTGTGCGAGACCTATTAAGTTAGAAATTCCTTCTTTGCACCCTGTCTAAGAAGGAGAGACAAAAGGTTGGTGAACTAGCCCAGATGTGACAAGAGTAGGTCATGCACAAATGAATAGTGGCTTTGTGACAATATGGAAACTTTTGGATGCAAAAATATAAAAAAGTGACTAACATTCTTTAAAAAGTTTCTGTCCTTCTTCTGTGTTCCTTTCTTCTTCAGGTAAAATCAAATAATTGTGGAACTCTTTGAATCCGATGCTTTGGAATATTCCTAAAGTATAGTCAGTATTTCTGGAAAAGAAAAGAATATATCAAAAGTAAAGCCAAATTAAAAAAGGACAAGGCCATTATATAAAGTTGTGTCAAGTCAGAAAGTTTAATGAACAATCTGGAACTGCAATTAAAATTAATCAGTGTTGTTGCTGTATTCTTAATATTTCTGTTTAAAATCAATTTATTTTTTTTAATTTAATAACAATCATCCAAGTCATTCCTAATTTTCTTTCATGTTTATCATAATATTTCATCATAATATTCATCATAATATTCATCATAATATTCATCATATTTCATCATAATATTTATCATAATATTTCATCATAATATTTATCATATTATTCATCATATTATTCATCATAATATTCATCATATTATTCATCATAATATTCATCATAATATTTATCATAATATTTCATCATAATATTCATCATAATATTCATCATAATATTTCATCATAATATTTCATCATAATATTTCATCATAATATTCATCATAATATTTCATCATAATATTCATCATAATATTTCATCATAATATTTCATCATAATATTTATAAATATTTATAAAATGTGTTGCTTTTTATTTCTTATAGTTAAACACATCTCTAAAGTACAACCTTCCTCCATGCTGCATGGTCATAGCAATGGATAGTGTTAGAGTTATGCTGCCGGTTCCTGCCAGAGCTACCCAAGGTAGATTGGTCTACATCCCATGCTAGTAAGGCCTAAGGCCTGGGGAAATCCAAAAGGGCATCTATATCAGGATATAGTAGCCTCTGGTCATTTTTACCAATGAGTCATACATAGAATCCACATGGGCAAGGAGGACATGTCATTTCACACTGTCCCATACCTAGAACCATAATAAATTTATAGTTCCAATAGGA
Source organism: Euprymna scolopes (assembly GCF_053919585.1). NCBI lineage: Eukaryota > Metazoa > Mollusca > Cephalopoda > Sepiida > Sepiolidae > Euprymna > Euprymna scolopes. The sequence continues at coordinate 37,792,764 of NC_136483.1, read as the reverse complement.
AGCATTAGTTTTTGGTCTTTCCACTTATCTGTCTATCATGTGTATGTGTACGTACATCTATAAACATGTGCATCCATATTTTGTGTGTGTATGGGTATGTGTAGAAGCATGTGTGGTAATGTATGAGTGTACATGCATCTATGTTTACTAGGTACGGGCAAAATGAATGCCGATGCTCAAAATGTATAAACATTTTGACTTCTCCTTTTACTTAAAAAAAATCATCAAAAATCAGGAAATTAACGAATTTTAATGAAATTTTCAGCATTTATCAAATAATGATCGTGGTATATAATGAACTAATTATTTTTATTTAAATCTTAGTGGAAATGTATTATCTTGTTTGAACAAAAAGTACCTTTACTAAAGTTATGGTTTTCATTATTAAATAAAAAAAATGCAAGAATTTATTTTTGCTTTTTTATATAAAAAAGCATCGTAATTTGTAACAATAAAAATAAAATAAAATAAAATAATTTTTACAGGAACATTACGAAAAATGCCCCTAAAGTCTGTATTAATGAATTCGATATAACTCGAAGAAAAATTAATTTCTCAAACTACCGATATTACCATTGAATTAAGCATTGTTTATTTAATATTTTCACAAAAAAATTATAATTGCAAAAAATATTTTTACTTTTTTTTTTAAATTACAGGTTTCGCATAATTTTTATATGCAAGATTTGGTTATCTTTCAGATGCAAGGTTCCTTGTTTACTTGCGGTTGTAACGATGTAAGATTCCGTTGTACAGAAGACCAAATCGGCCATAATTTAAATATTTAAATTTATTTACTGAATTTAAATATTTAAATTGATATACTGTTTAAATGATAATATACGTCTACGATGTTTTTATTGGCGCTTTTCTTCGTATTTTTTAATAACATTTTTTTGCACCATTTACAAGTTTTTTTTTTACAAATATTTTTTTTAATACTGTAATAGTAAAATTATTTTAGTAACATTCTATATTGGATACGTTTTTTTTTTTATGAAGTTTAAGTAAAAAAAGTTCACTTTTTTATTATTAAAAATACATTTCATGAAAACACTCATTATAAAATGTTCACGTTGTTTAATTAAAAGTTCTCAATTTTAATCTAATAGTTTTATAATTTTGTTATTTTGTTACAAATTTCTAATAAAGATTATTTTAATTTTAACGGTAATTTGGTTTTCATTATAAACTCCGTCATGTTAAAGGCTTTGAAATCACTTTAAATAGTAAATCAATTTTAATATTTAAAAAAAAAGAGAAATCAACAGGAAAAAAATCTCGTGTGAAAACATTACGAGATACTTTTTCCGTATAATTAATAAATGTATCTTTATTTTACTATTACAGTATTAAAAAAATTATTTGTAAAAAGAACTTGTAAATGGTGCAAAAAAATGTTATTAAAAATACGAAGAAAAGCGCCAATAAAACATCATAGACATTTTGGCCGATTTGGTCTTCCGTACAACGGATTCTTACATCGTTAAAACCGCAAGTAAACAATGAACCTTGCATCTGAAAGATAACCCAAGATTTTAATAATTTCCTTGCTCACAAGAATGTGAAACTTTCGGCGTAACATATCTTTTTATACAATATTGAACAATAATTTTAAAAAAATTAATTTAAAAACAGGAACATAGAAAAATAATTAACTTAAAAATTGGAAAAATTTATACAAACGTTCAGAATAGGAATGTACGGATGCAGGCCTGCAAATAAAAAAAAACTATCACACCTCTTCCTCCCTTTTAATTGCATGATGTCATTTTCACAGTCTTTCGACTGCCTGAAATTTTGGGCTTCCATATATTTACAAAATTTTAGTTTGTTGTGTTTTTCAAACGGTAGAATCACTCGGTTTTGGGCAAATTAATTCATGTTTTGTGCAAACAAGGTGTTTTTTTTTTTTTAATTCAATTCGATATCTTAGGACTTTACTTTACTAATTATCTTTGAAATAGACCCAGAAAACTAATATTTATCTTTTAAAGGATTTTTACAATGAATTTATTTAACTTCCAAATTTAGCTGAATTGGGTAGCTCGCCATGAAAACATTTTTCATAACTTTTTTTTCACGTATACAAATGTTTTTTTTCCTTTTGGAAAGTAAGTTTAGTCCTTAATCTTTCAAATACAATCAAAAAGTAGTTGGAAACCTACAAAAAATTTATGATAAATCGGCTTTCAAAACTAGGTCCCCCTATTTTTGCCCGCCCATTTTTGCTCATACCTAATGTTTCCATATGCGAGTGTTATATGTGGGGTGCATGGGTGTCCAATTCAACATTTTATAAAAGACTTGATTTTGAATAAAGGCCACACAAGATATAAACATTTATATATTTTTAATATTGATTTTTTTATCCATACATATATATATATATATATATATATATATATATAATGAAAATATTGATTTAAGTCTGATACTTATTTATCTTCATTAAGAAAATTTATAATATATACAATAAGCAGATAGTATTTGTTTATCCTAATTTTTTTGACAAAATGCTATATTAAAATGAGGCATAAAAAATGACTAAGTTCAGCATTCCCCCCCCCCATTTAGCCCCAAAAGTCCCCAGGGGATGTCAAATCCTGGTGAAAATGAACAAACGGTGTAGTTTTAGGCCTTAAAATATGTCAAGTTCTGCATGATGCAAAAAAAAAAAAAAAAAAAAGAAATGACTGTCCATCATTTGCTCCCCACTCATTTAGCCCCAAAAGTTCCCAAGGCCTTAACATATTTAAATTTGAGTTCAGCATCATGCAAAATTGCTAAATAGACATACACAGAAAATTTCAGACAAATATGGTAAAATAGTCCCCCAAAAATGGAGTGTTTTTATTATCCCTAAAAGAGCTCCTAGGGCACACCCAAGAGTATAGACAGACAAAATTATATAGAAATTAGTTAGTTACCACTTTTCAAAAAGTTTTATAAAAATCGAAGGCATCAATTTTTTTTGATAAGCACCTTCTTAGTGACATGCAATATGGTTTCCGTTCTGCTAGATCCGTTCTGTTACTTTTTTTTATTCATATCATGTTTAATGTTTGTACAAAATTTTAAAAATTTCCAAGAAGTAGTTATTGAGAAAAGTGCAGACGGATGAACGGGCGAATGGACAAGGGTGAATTTACAGGTCTACCCTCCTTTTGTCGGGGGACCAATAAAACTCATATTTTTTAATCTTCCAAAATGAATAACATATGTGATTTTAAGATTGTCATTGCTTTTTTTTTCTTTCATAAAAACATGTATTTCTCCTTAATTTTTGAGATATGGGTTGATTATTCATATTATTTGAACTACTGTTCTCATCTTGAGTGTGTGCAGTCACTCACACACACACGCGCTCGCAAATAAACAAACGTTTATTCATTTCAATTTCTCCATGCATTTTGCACAAAAATAAGTTCTTCCAGCAACGACATAATTTCAAATACGCCCACATGCTTTTCTCACAACAACAAAAGTAAAATGAACATATTTCTGGTGGGCGTAGTTGAAGATAGTATCATGTAACACAAGCGACCAATGAGAAATTTTAGAAGATTGTCTTTTTAATGCTTTTCCAAAAACCAAAATATCAGCAGCAGCAATCTTGTTTTGGAGCCGGTCCAAAAAGTATTTAAACGCATCAAATATTCTTTCTTCCCTCTTTTTCCCTTCTTTCACCTTCTTTTCTTGCTCTGACGTGATACGAGAACATACCTCTCATTTTCATCTGATCATCGCTTTCAAAGCTGTCGAAACCACAATTACACACGCCATGCGGACACTAAAAAATCACACTTATGCACACACGCACCCATTCCGTACATTTTCTTTAAGAATTAATAACAATGGACTCCTTTCCTCATGGGACTTTTGAATGAGGCAAACTTTGCCAGTTAAATCACAAACCTTGAAATAAGGACATTATTTTCACACAAGACTTTCACCTTCTAATCTTACTAATTCGATAAAGGACTTTCATCGAACATTCTAATCATAATGATTTCTCAAGAACTTTCACCGATCAGACCGTTACTTGTTAATCTTGTTATTTTTGTTGAAAAATAAATGCGGTGCATTTTAAATGAGAAGGAGGTGTCATTTTGTTTTATTCCTTTTTTTTTTAATTATTTTGTTTGGGGCAGAGAGATTTAATTTCACTTAAACTTCTTTTCCCCTACAAGTGTTATTTTCACAACGTTTCAGTCGATGTAACCTCCGACCTTCTTCAGGTGTATCTTGTGAAAACAGGGGTTCATTCTGTCAAACTCAGGAAATTTGAATGGAACATGAGTAGTATGCTCTCGACACTCAAAATACAATTGTTAATTACTTGAGACTTCTACCCAGCCATGGCTGATGAGACAACGGCATGCTACCCCATGAATCAAATAAAGGATTACAGATGAAATTTTATGCAGATTCCTGAGTTCAATACAAAGATTCCCCGAGTTTGACAAGAAGGTTTGAGATTTTATTTACCGAAATGTTGCGAAAATAAGACTTATGACGAGAACAGTTCAAATAATATGTTTATTATTTTATACTAAAAAACAAAAACAAACAAGCTTAACTAAACAACTTTCAAAGTCATGATTAATGGCAAGGTCAAAGTTTAGTTTGGATTTCTTGTCTGTGTTACAACAAATCAAGTCTTTTTATTTAATGTAAAACATAAGCTAAGGTATTAAGTTAGCTTTTGGATATGCTTTTAGAAGGTGAGTATAGAAGGTTAGCAAGTGATTGATGAGGTTTGACTCCATAATCTGTTAGTAGAGCAGAGAGTGGATTAGTCATGTGAGATATTTGAAATAAGTCAAGAATGAGTTGCCTTTTAGAACCTAGATGGAAAGGATCATTGTGTAAAGTTTGAAGATAATCAGAAGTAATTCTTAGAAAGTAAAAAAAGGAATTATCAATGATTATGTAGGGAGCAGAGACTACAGTATAAAAGAAAAAAAAAATCAAACATAAAAATTCTATGAAAGCATAAATGGAAAAGTACTTCATACATTTAATGTAAAAGATCTTTGAACCAAACAGAAAGCAAGGGAGAAGGAAAGAAAGAACATGAAGACAGAGAGGGTAAAGAATGCAGACAAAGAGCTCTCTCTTTGTCTGCATGATGAGAGAAAGAGATCAGAGAGAGGAAGGGAGCAGAGAGAGAAAGAGATCAGAGAGAGGAAGGGAGCAGAGAGAGAAAGGGAACTGAAAGATAGAGAGGAAGCAGAAAGAGAGTAGAGCAGAGAATCGAAACGAAATAGCACAATAGAATGGGAGAAACTGCTTCTTCTTAGACCCACTAAGTAAAAATTCCAGTCAGAAAAGAAGTGGGGGTATTTAAGGGATGAATAACATGAAAAAAAATACAAAACATAAAACTAAAGAGAAAAAGAAAGAATATTTGAACAGTATTCGTTTTTAGTATCAAACGTATAACTAATGTATGGCATATCGTTTTAAAAGATGTATCATAAAAAATACTGGAATATCGGTATTTTTAAAATATTATATTTATAAATATACTCACTTTCCTTCTCCAATTCTTGACTCGTTGAAATCTTTGTGAAACTGTAATAATTCTGCAACTAAGCCTTGCTCGATCATTTTATCAACTCTGTCATTCAAGCGTTTATCTAAAACTGAAAAAAAAAAACAACAAAAAAATTAATTAAAATTTTATAAAAAACTAGAATCTCTTGGGCTAGACAGTTCGTTAAGTTTTTATATAATGGGTTGTATATTTTTAGTTTCTTAAATGTACATTTCCTGAAACTTTTGCACCTCTCAAAAAGTGCTCAATGAATAAACAGAGCGTGTTTATAGTATGTTTATTTATACAAACATTATTGGCTACATATGTGCATACATGTTTCTGTAGTGTCTCTTTTCATCAGGACAAATGTACTTTCCAAGATTAAATTCAAGACGAATTCTATTTATACAAAACGTTTTTTTCTGTTTTTCAAAGAGAAGGAGAAGGAGAATTACAAAGAATCATTGTAAAGGGAAAAAACTGTAAAACTCTGGAGGAGATGTGGTTAGGGTTCGGGGATAGAGGAGGTAAAGAGTATGGCTGCAGGTTGTAAAAGTGTTTTGAATTTCTATTTTGGAAAAAAAAAAAATTTTTTTTCTCAAGTTACTTCCGATTATATTGACCTTAATGATTCCAAGGTTCGAAGCATGATCTACATCAGTCAGCTTAGTGTTATCTATGTACAAATCAACGGTTTAACTTTGTTCTCATAAAATGACTACACTACATAGCATGCCACCTGCATCAAAAAACGCACACGTCTACATATATTAAACCTTTTGGTAGAAATGGAATTAGTTTTAAATTTGATCTTGAGAAGAACGTTTGGCCTGATGACATAGTCTCTCTGAAAAAAACAAAACAAAAAAAAAAACACTACAGAAACCTGTATGCACATATGTAGCCAACAATGTTTGTACAAATAAACATATATATATATATATATATATATATATATATATATATATACTAGCAGGACTCGTTAATCGGCATGCTCCTCTTTGTAAAGAATTAAACTAAGGTTGTTGTTGGTAGCCACCCCAGCAACTTAATTTTAAGAACGGGTTTCAGAATAGACACCCCTAACCTCCTCATGTTAAGAACCTTGTATGGAATAGGCAGAACTAACCTCACTATGGTAAGAATGGGTTTTGGAATAGACACCCTAGTTTATGAGGGTGGGGGACTGTCCAAGGATTTGCCCCAAGTTCAACCTTGATATATGTTGTCAGCATACCCACCCGCAAAACTATAAACCAAAACAAAATTGAGAGTGGGTGGCAGTCTCATGCAGAGAGAAGTACACTTTTCTATCGCGCATGTGTAGAACTACAGTACATAATGCATGGAATTATATCTCAAAAGCTACTCTCCGCCAAATTTAAAATAGATTGTCTTATTCAGCATAGTCTAAAACCTATAGAAATCATCAGTTTAAAGGAAATAGTGTATTTGGTGGTAAGGTAAAAAAAGGACCTAAAAAAAAAAAAGTTAATGTCTAAGTAATGTGGAAAAGGAGTCCTGAAAAGAGAATTAAACAAAAACAACTATAATAAAATTTTTTTAAAAAAGCCAATATATAACAAATAAGTATTTCCGTAAAGGGGAAATTTGTACTTTAGCGGCATAAAAAAAAAAAAATGGCGTAAATGTAGTAAAATACAGACTGAATGAAAAGTAATGCAAATGATAATTTATTTGGATGTAATTCACGCTTAGAGCGTGAAAATGTGTTTTCTATAAAAAGAAATAGTTTTTTTTATGATTTCGAAAGTGAGAAATAATTATTTATTTATTTTTTGTCTAGTCACTCCAATTTAGGCTTGGTGCCACTTTGATGTACGGGGCTACTACAACTCTGTTATTAAGAGATTTGGTGAACGCTTATAAGCCCCCCCCCCCAATTTTACAATTTACATTTTTTTCTTTTTTCACGTTAATCTCATCGAGAACAAACTTAACTTTCAGATAAGAAAAAAGTAAAATTGTAAAAAAAAACTTTTTTATGACTTTTATTTTCGGGGATCAGTTTTCAATTACTGAGTTGAACACATACTTTGTGACCATCACTGAGAAAAATATCATCGCAATATTTTATTCGGTGATGGTCACAAAGTATGTGTTCAATTAAGTAGAACATTAATGTGTAAATAATGTTAATCCAAATAATGTGTAATGGCATGTGTAACTTGTAAGTAAATGTTATGGCTAATTTTTTGTAAAAATCAGTCTGTAAAATAAAGGAAAAGCAACAATAGTAAATTATAAATGATTTAAAACAATGCATGGCGATTGATCGGCCATATTGATTAAGGGCTGCTGTGTTCATTTTTTGTATGATTGTGTACAATCCGGTAGAATAGAATTTCATGGTCACAGCCAATGAGAATAAGTGGAATGTTATTGAGGAGAAATCATTATTTTTGAATAGTGAATTGCAATGGTAGTTGTAGGTGTCTGAGTATTTAATCCAGTTAATAAGGGTGTCAGATCAATATAGTTATAATGGTTATATATTTACCCGGTCCTTACTGGGATAGTGGAAGAACTTTTCATGTAGAGGGGAAAATAGTCACTACTTCGTCTAGCAATCGTGATGATGTCGCACGAGGGAAGTAAGATAGGATTTTATTATAAGGAATAAATGTGTCTGTAACGGCGTTCAAAAGTTACATGAGATGGTGGGTAAAAGTTTAGACATAATAAATTTGTATGTGGCATCTGTTATTGCAAACCTACTGTAATTTGGTCCAGTGTGGAATTTCTGCAATTAAATTATATATATATATATATATATATATAATTAGCTAATAAAGTTTAAATATATTGAACTAAAAGAATAATATTTTTCAAAAGTGCTCAATATGTGAGCAGAGTTTATAACTAAAATTATATAAACACTGAGTTTACGTGGATTAACCACCGTTTTAACATTTTCTAGCAAAATATAGAAATGTCGGTTGATCTACATAGACTCTCTAATGTTATATATATATATATATATATATATATATATATATATATATATATATACAGGGTGACCCCCCCCCAAAAAAAAAAACAAAAGCTAAATGGAGGCCATCTAGAACATATGCTGTACAACGGAGAAAAAAAGGCCAAAGACTCTAGTGTTTTGATGTGATGTTTTGAATATAATAAACTAGTTATGACCAGAGTTTCATTTCATTTAGACAAAACACTATGAAACGGGGGCCTAATTAGAGTTGGGGCCGGTTTTTTTTGGGTCACCCTGTATATATATATATATATATATATATATATATATATATATATATATATATATATAGTAGAGATTTAGAAGGCTATCACAATGCGAGGAATGAGATATAGTCGTTGTTGGTGAAAGGAGGCAAGAACAAGTGGCAATTTACAAATCAGTAAGTACATACATATATGTTTATATATACATATATTTATTCGGTTGTATTAGCTACAGATGTCTTACTTACTCTGCGACAATATCCATTATTAATTTTGGAAAAAATTCCCTTTTCAAATGGTAGACGTGACAGATCGATTCAAAGCATGGTAGATGATGGAGCGGAAGTTGGATAACTGTGTGGGGCCTCGGAGCAAATGTGAGGAGGGGATTTATGTATTGTCTGATTAGGTAATTAACATGTTTATATTTTATTTATTTTTATTTATGTTTTTTTTTAGTTTATAACTCGTTGCTTTAGCGTGAGCTTTTTTTAAATTTTGATGTTTTCTGTCTATTTTGTTGTCTTTATTATTATTATTTATTTATTTATTTATTTTTTTCCTGCTGACATGTATTAGGTGGGATGACTTTGTGTATCTAGGTCATGTAAGTCGTTAGTAAGTTGTGTCTGGTTAGCTTTTGAAGGATAAAAGTAGGAGTGGGATGTGAAAGAGGAGGGGAGGGTGGGGGGGTTTGGGATGGTTCGCTCCCAGCGGCTGCTAGGTGTTTAGGTTGGTGTTGCAGTTGTCAGGAATAGGAATAGGAAGATAGGTGGGAAAGGGGGCACTGGGTTGACATTCCTTGGGAGTTGTTAATTTATTTAATTTCATAAAACTATAATCGGTAATAGATGGGACATTTGTTTTTCCATTTAATTTTTTATTGTTATTGTTTATTAATTTATTTGTGTTTGTTGTTAGTGTTATTACGGTTTGAATAGGTGGGTTTTTTTTTAAAAGTTGTTTATGTTACTTCAGTTAACTATTTTTTTTTAATTATTTTTTGTTTTTATATATATCACTTATTTATTAAATTTCTTTTATTTTTTTATTTTTTGTATATATAATTTATATGGGAGGAAGCTTGTAGTAAGGTCCTGTCTGGACTGTGAGTTGGTGTATGAGCGGTGTGCAGTGGTGTACCTGTTCTAATGGGTTAGGGTTGTAATGGTAAGTCTTTGGTGGGAGCCGATGTAAAGTTATATAATGAATGAAAATCCGAGCTCCAGTCTGTTATTGAGTTCTGGCCGTAATTTGGATATTAGTGATGATTCTTTTATGCGAAGATTCCCAATATTTCGTTCTGTGGTTAAAATATCGACTTTAATAGATATATTAGTGTTTCTGCAGGTGTTGAGGTGTTTGTGGAATGATGATGCTTGTGTTTGTGTGTGTTCCTTGATTCTTATGTGTAGGGGTCTCGTGGTGCTGCCCATGTAGAATTTTCTGCAGGCAGCGCATTCTAGTCTGTATACTACATGTGTGCGGTGGCAGATGGTTGCAGGGTATACGGGGCAATTTGCCAGTGTGCATGGTGGTGGGTCCTCGTGCTTGCATTTAGAGAGCTTCTGTCTAAGGGATGGTCTGGAGTGGGCTAGTAGCATATTGAGACCCTCTCTTCTGATAGCTCTGCGGATAGCCGTTGTGATCTTGCTGCTGAGATGGGGCATTTTAAGGAAGCAGGTATTGGTGGGGAAGCTTCTTACACGTTTTCTCGTGTTCCAGAGGTGTTTAGGGAGACAAGACGTTGCTCGGGATTGAATAATGATCAACAAATGTTTCAAACTCCAATATTTTTAGTCATCAAAATCGGTGAAATCTCCCATTTTTCAGTCAATTTGATTGATTGCTTTCTCTAGTTGAATGAAGCTTTACATGCCTCCTCACACTGACTTACTTCAAAATGCATTGTTTACATTGCACTGTAGAGAACCCACTGTTAATTTTATAAAATTATTTTATGTATAATGACTAGGGCTATGACAAGAGAATATTCTTTTCATTGTTTTGACTCAAGTATATATTCGACACAAATACAGTTAATCAATCGAGAACCACATTACTATCTAAAAACATATAAGATATTAACTGATATATACTCGAGAGTCAAAATAATGAAAAGAATATTCTCTTGTCATAGCCCTAATAATGACTCGAATTAAAGTTTAAAATGCAAAAGCCAAGTATCATGCTTCAATTCTGCTCTAAACAGAAAAATTCATTTCGAATGGACTATTGTCATATCAAAGAACCTACTGCTGATTTTATATGCCTAACCTTTCTGCTTGTGTGGTAGTAATGCCTTGAATTTAAGTTTAAAATGGCAAAGTCGAACATCATGGTTTAATTGTACTTTAAACAGAAACATTCATTTTGAACATGCTCCTGTTATATCAAAAAACCTACTGTTGATTTCATATGCCGGGCCTTTCTGTTTGTGTGGTAATAAAACTTCTCAAATGCACTTGTGACGTTAGGTTGTGTAAGGTGCTAACTTTAGTCAAAATATCCTGTTCTGTCTTTCATCAGATTTTTTTCAATTATTGATACTTATCGAAGACATTTCGATACAAAGCCTATCTAAGAACACTGCTATATACATAAAGCACATTTGTGTGAAAGTTCATAAAAATTGGCTCAGCCATTTCGGAGTCCATAGAGAATGAACTCATACACAAAGTTCCTTTTATATAATAGTAGATCTCTCTCTCTCTCTCTCTCTCTATATATATATATATCACATTTGGTGTCAATCTGAAAATATAAAAAATAATCAGAACCTTTTTGGAACTGTTTATTTTTCTTTTAAGAAATTAAAGTTTGTTTATGAGGAAAAAAAAATTGATTAGAAATTGATCTGAAGGAAATTGTTTAAATTGATCTCAGCCTGAAATATGTATTTGACTTGCATGTACTTTGCTGATCCTCATTATTGAAAATGGAGAATGTCATCCCTTTGTGATTATTAATTGACAATAAAATTTAAGTAATTTATTTATTTTATTAATTTCTATTAAATCTTATTATTTTAAAGTGTTAATGTTCTCTTTCAATTTTTTAAACTTAGCCCTTTCAGCTTTTTAATTTAATTAATCCAAAACAAAACATTTTTTTATTTGCTGAATTATTTCTTTTACATTTGATTAAGGGACCATAAACGACCAAGTTCTCTCCGATTCTCTCTCCTCCGATCTTGAGCAAGTGGTTCAATGGGGAAAGAGGTGGATTGTTACCTTTAATGCATCTAAAACAAAGCTTTTATCTTTACTTCATCAACGCTCTGACCCCCATCTGGCATCAATTGAAATGAATGGCTCTCATATTGGGGAGGCCTCATGTTTTGACAAGCTTCTGGGCTTGACCTTTACTCCTGATTTTAAATGGAACACATACATTAAATCTGTTGCCAAGGTCGCTGGAAAAATGGTGGGATCCTTCTATCGATCCAGTAGATATCTCATTGCTGATGCAATTCTCTATCTATATAAGACCCAGGTATGTCCAAGGATGGAGTACTGTTGCCACATCTGGGAAGGAGCTACTAGAAAGGATTTCTCCTGCCTTGATAGAGTTCAAAATAGACTTCATAGCCTCGTAGGGGATGTCTTTTTCTCTTCCCTGCAATCTCTTTCTCACAGAAGAGATGTTGCGAGTTTGTCTCTGCTTCATCGTTATTTTCCATATAAGTTAACAAATTTACCGAATTTCCATTACTAACAATTACTATATTGTCCAATTTCTACTGTACATTCTTTAACCCTTATCCTCAAGTGGCGTCTTGGTCTTGATAAGTGGTGATGCCTATGTAAAAAAAAAAAAAGAAGGGAATTTCAGACTATCTATCTATATGATGAGAATAATGGAAATAGCATTCTGACGAGATAGAGAGATAAAAAAAAAAAAGGAACAAACCAATTTATGTGTTCATCAACGTTTTGTCTTTATTGGAGACTTCTTCTGGTTGAATGAAATTAAAAAAAACAAAACAATTATTTGAAAATATATTTTTGATGTAATGAAAGGTACTACTCTGTTCCATTTTAGAAATAAAAAAAGTCGTTGGAAATTCAAAATGGAGGGGGCATGGCGTTGTGAAAGCGAGTAAGACTTTTTTTTTTTATAACGTCATATAGCCGTTCATATATTTAAAAAGATATGATAAAATTCATATTCTTTTTGGAACGAATATGTCCATTATAATTCAAATATAGATGTGTAACTGAAATGAGTGTATTTTTATTATGTAATTTATTGACTGATTATATGTATTAATTATTATGGGAGGTGTTTTCTATGGTGTGAGAGAGTTAACCTATGTCTAAAATTAAATCATGTTCTTTTAATAGTAGTTTACTTCTAATGGCGGTACATTACAGAAGCCTCCACATTGTTTAATTGTGCTTGAATTTGTGATGTGCTGATTCAAGAAGTCTCTGCCTCGGTTTATTTGAAATAAATTTAACTATTTTTGCTAGTCAAAAGTATGATTATGCTGCGCTGAATGAGAGAATAATGCATTCAGAGAATTGCTATTTCTTATATCATTTTTATGTTCATCGAGCCTTTTCTCTAATTTATGTTGGGTTTCACCAATGAATATATAATGGCAATTTTGGAAAGGAACAGTGTATATGCCTGCATTGGAAATTGGTTTGTTTTGGAGATGTTTTCTTATCCACTATATAACGTTATAAAAAAAAAAATCTTACTCTCTTTCACAACGTTATGCCTCCCCGCCCTTTTTTGAATTTCCAATTACTTTTTTCATTTCTGAAATGGAACAGGGTCATACATTTCATTACATCAAAAATATTTTTTCAAATATTTGTACTGGTGTTTTGTTTTCTTAATTTCATTCATCCAGATAAAGTCTTACAATAAAGATGAAAACATTGATGAACACGTAACTTGGTCTGTTACTTTTTTTTAATCTCTCTTTAGTTAGGTATGTGTATATGTGTTTGTACATATAGGATTCACACCTAAACTAATTAACAGATCATTATGACTTTTGAAACAAAGTTACTAGTTGCAAGGGTGAGTAAGGTAGGCTATATTTAGTTTAAGCTGTATGCGAAAGATTGAAAGAGGAGGGAAAGACTTTTGTGAAAATTCAGATACCTCTGATTTTTGTAAATCATGTAATGAATTTGGATCAAAAAGTAGAATAAGGATTCTAGAAATAAGGTTTAGTAGCATTATATTTTGATTTTAATCTTCATAAGAGGATATAAAAATGGTGCAAAACCATTTGGGAAATTAATTTTACTTGTCCTAGGACGGGTTTTCTTCTAGTTTATTTATAAAATCATCAATATTTTGAAATTTATATAGATTTTCCCCTGAGATTGTCAGGTTGAATTCCAAGTAAAGAAATATAAAAACAAAAATTAATTACATATTTAAAGAAAAACATGAAATGAAAACAATCTGCCTCGATAGAAGAACAGTTGAAATAGTGTACATAAAAATATCTAATCTCAGATCAAAGTGTAGTATCTGTGAAAATTGAACTACCTTCTTGCTCACATTGTACCCAGAATATGCAGCTATTTGGATAACGTAAAGGACCACTCATGGCAGACACGCCAACTTCTTTGTGCTGTTCACCCAGAATTTGACTCATAGGAACGCCATGTTTACCAAAAACTTCCAGAGCCCTGAAATGGAAACAGAACAAATATTATGTTTTTCATTCAACTTTTGGAAAATTTCAAAATTATTTTCCAAAAATATAATTTGGAAAAATAATGTTAAAAATTTAAGTCCGATTTTGAACACTAATTTAAAGATAATAAAAATGGTAGTTCAACACCATAAACACAAAAATTGTATTACAGTTCTGAACTTTTTAGATGAGGAATTATTGTTCATATTAGTTGGATTAATTGGACTACTGTTCTCATGAAGAATATTATTATTATTACTGTTGTGAAGGAACATAACTGGCTATACACCGGTTACAAACTGTATATATATATTGGACTGTTTGGCAGACAGCGGCAGACAAGCAGTCGCAGTAAGACGGATAGTCTTACGTGTTGATTATCAGACTTTCTTCCCCATACTTGTTACTATGTACTTCTATTTACCTTAGGCGAGCAGCCTTACGTTTCTGTATTATAAATAAACCCCATTACACATACCACTCGGTGTAACTCACGTTTGTCTTTATTTCCTAAGTATTTAGGAATATAACAATGGCGACGAAAGGATGTTCTTTCTCTTAACAGAGATAAATTACCGTACCAAGGACTGTGTACAATGCAAGGATTTTTTGTTTTACGAAAAAAACAAACTACACAAGGATTTTTGACCACGTGCGTCAATGAATTTAAAAATTTTTCCTACCTAAAGTAGCGAAAAGTACGGATTTTTCTTCGTAAAGAACTCACAAGAAATTATAGAAACATGTTCAAGGTAAAGTGGAATTTATATTTATTTTGACAAGTAAAAAAAAAAAAAAAAAAAAAAAAAAATGGTCGCAAGTTGAATTCGAAACTACACTAAAGGATTACGAGTTTCGAAAGAAAAAATATAAATACAACGACTATTGTACCATTTTATGCCACGTGGGAACGGCAGCCATATATTTTTTTTTTTTTTTGGAAAATTAATTGTTTGTTATTGCCTTTATATAAATAATTGGAACTATTTGTCGTGGGAAGTAAGAAATATTTTGTGTATGAACTTACGTTGTTGAAAAAAAAAAAAAAAAAAAAAAAAAAAAAAAAAAAAGAATTATTTTACAAAGCCTGTTGAATTACTATGGATGAACTTTGTTGAAACGTGTTGTGTCTGCATATTGCTACTAATTTACGATATACGTAAATTTACGATTTTTCTTTGGAATTATTGTGTAGAATTCGAAAAGACATTTTTGTACTAGAAGCTAACATGGAACAATTAGCAGAGTTAACTAAGGCTCTAGCCCTTAGCATCCAGGAACAGACAAAAATGACTCAACAATTTTTAGCGCAACAACAACAACAACAACAAATTCAACAACAACAGCAACAGCTGCAACAACAACAAGAAAGAACACAAAAAACTTTAGAGGCACAACAAGAACAAACAAACATACTACAACGACAAATGTCGACACAGCAAAAGAATTTAGAAAAGCTAATTCTAACGTCGACCGGGAAGAAGACTAATTTTTCTGCCGAGGGTATTTCAAATTCACTAACGGAATTTTGTTACTCCCCGGATACTGGTGTTACTTTCCCTGCATACTACAGAAGATACGAAACAATTTTTACGAAAAGATGTTTAGACTGGACCGATGAGGAAAAAGTTACCCTGCTACTACAAAAACTGGGTACTGATGAAAACACCAAGTATGCAAATCTAATTCTACCAAAAAAACCGGAGGAGGTTTTGTTCGAGGAAACAATTAGTACCTTGTCGAAAATATTTGATAAAAGGGATAGCCTATTTCACTCTAGATACAAATGTTTGAACATTCAGAAGGCAGAAGCTGAAGACTATCTAGAATATGCTTGCACTGTGAACTGTTTATGCGAATCATTTAAATTGAATGAAATTTCCGCAGACCAATTTAAATGTTTAATCTTTGTACAAGGTCTCACAGCACCAAGGGACAAAGATATACGTTCACGGATCCTAACAATTATGGAGGCGGATCCTAACATAACATTGCAAAAAGTCACTGAAGAGTGTCAACGTCTGATTAACATAAAGAAAGACAACACTCGCATTGAAGAGAAAAATATTTTTAAGGTGCAGCAAGTAAAAAGGCAAGGGACCACAAGAAAGTCCAGGTTCCAAGAACACAGGATCCTTAAAGGATACAAAGACCCAAAGCTAAAGTGTAAATGTTGTGGTAGTTTAAGACACAACAATAAGACCTGCTGGTTTAGGAACAAAATATGTTATGAATGTGGTCTCAGAGGTCACAAGGGAACATACTGTGCCCAGAAGAAAAGACAAGGGACCGATAATGTAAATACGCTTCGCATGAATAAAGAAAAAAGCTGCGAAAGACGGAAATATGTTGATGTTCGGATAAATGGACATCTGGTTACATTGCTTCTGGATAGCGGTGCAGATATTAGTATTATAAATGAAGATATATGGAAAAGGATAGGTCGACCTGAATTAACGAAAACCAGAAAGACGGCGAGAAGTGTGTGCGGCAAAAGATTAGAGTTCAAGGGAGAATTAAAATGCAAAGTGACATTCGCTAACCAGACTCATAAATCCAAAGTGTACGTCGTACCAGGAAAGAATACATGCCTGTTTGGGGTAGATTGGATTGTCCTGTTTAATTTATGGGAGAAACCCATAAATTCGTTTTGTAACGTTTTAACTGCAGAAAAAGCAAACCAAAGGGAAGACTTCCTGAAGGATTTGAAAACTGAATTTCCCAATGTTTTTGCCGAAGGACTAGGACTCTGTATTAAGACAGAGGCAAAATTTGAATTAAAGAAAAATGCCACTCCAGTATTCAAACCTAAAAGGAATGTGCCTTTTTCAGCGATGGACGCAATCGAAAAAGAGTTGGATAGACTTCAACAACTGGAAGTCATTGAAAAAGTTAACCACACAGATTGGGCAAGTCCAACCGTGTATGTAAAGAAAAAAAATAACAGAATAAGGGTCTGTGGAGATTTTTCAACGGGTTTAAATGACTGTCTATTGGACCATAATTATCCCCTTCCGTCCGCAGAAGATCTGTTCTCTAAGCTTAACGGAGGAAAAATTTTTTCTAAGATAGACCTCTCAGATGCTTACTTGCAAATTAAGATCAGCGATGAATGCTCCAAATACTTAGGCATAAATACTCATAAGGGCATTTTTAAGCTAAAGAGGCTTCCTTTTGGATTAAAGGTTGTTCCTGCTATTTTCCAGCAAATTATGGACACGATGCTGGCAGGGTTGGAATTTTCAATGGCCTACCTTGACGATATCCTAATTAAAAGTGAAAATTTGCAAGATCATAAGAAGCATGTAAAAGAAGTATTCAAAAGAATACAGGAATTTGGTTTTAAATTGAGCCCAGAAAAATGCGATTTTTTTATGAAAAAAATTAAATATCTAGGTCAAATAATCGACAAAGAGGGTCGAAGACCGGATCCACAAAGGACTGAAGCAATTGAAAAGATGCCTGCTCCAGATTCAGTGACAAAATTAAAATCGTTTTTGGGATTAGTTCAATACTATGCAATTTACATCCCTAACATACATAATTTAAGAGCTCCTCTTAACGAGTTACTGAAAAAGGGTGTTAAATGGAACTGGAATAAGGAATGTGAATCTGCTTTCCAAAATATCAAAAGATGTCTACTGTCAGACTTAGCATTGGCACATTTCAATCCAGAAAAGGAACTAATACTAGCAACGGATGCCAGTGATTACGGTGTTGGCGCTGTATTACTTCACAAGTATGAGGATGGTAGGACAAAAGCTATCGCCCATGCTTCAAGAACGTTGGTTGCAGCGGAGAAAAATTACAGCCAAATTGAAAAAGAGGCGCTGTCGATAATATTTGGAATTACAAAGTACAATCGATTTCTCCATGGACGATCTTTTATTTTGCAAACCGACCATAAACCCCTACTTACCATATTTGGATCAAAGAAAGGCATTCCCACACATACTGCGAATCGATTACAGCGATGGGCTATAACCCTCTTAAACTATCAGTTTAAGATGGAACATGTATCCTCAAAAAAGTTAGGACACGCAGATGCATTATCACGGTTGATCCCTAAAAGAAGCGAAAGTTTCGAAGAAACGGTAATTGCTGCGCTTAAAGACGAAAGTGAATGTACAAGTTCAATGTGTAATATGATACGTGAACTTCCGGTAACTTTCGAAAAAATAAAAAAGAGGCAGTAAATGACATTTTCATTAAGAAAATGAAAAATCAATTGGGATGGATAAAAAAAAATAAAAAGGTAGATCAAACAACGCCTTTTTCCATCTGTGAAGATGTGCTCATGTATGGTGAGAGGATCGTAATTCCACTAACGTTACAGAGGAAAATTCTGAAGGAATTTCATACAGGTCATCCGGGCATTTCGAGAATGAAATCCCTTATGAGAGGATATGTGTACTGGCCTGGTATGGACAAGGAAGTTGAAAAATGTGTCAAGACATGCAGAGGATGTCAATTAGCAGCTCGAGATCCTCCAGTAAAAACGACGCCATGGCCAAAGACGGACCTACCCTGGTCACGTCTGCATATTGATTATGCGGGACCTATAAATGGTTATTTTTACTTGATTATTGTAGATTCTTTTTCAAAATGGCCAGAAATATTTAAGTTTAGACATCCAACAGCAAAAAACACTGTGAGTGCGCTTAATGAAATTTTTAGCCGTTTTGGAGTGCCAAAAACCTTAGTGAGCGATAATGGAACAGCATTTACTGCTCATGAATTCAAAGAATTCTGTGACTCACTAAATATTCTACATATGACAGCACCTGTGTACCATCCACGATCGAATGGGTTGGCCGAAAAATTTGTAGATACGTTTAAAAGGGCACTTAAGAAAAATCTTACTACGGACACAGACGAACAATGTATTCAAACATTTTTAGCAATTTACAGGGTGACACCAAATCCTAATAATAATGTCAATTCTTCCCCGGCTGAGCTAATGTTTGCAAGAAAGATAAGATCTGTCTTCGATAGGCTGCTACCAGAGAAAAAGAAAGTTTTCAAAAAAGAAAACCTTAATACCAAGTGCTTCTCCCCAGGTGAAAATATATATTTCAAAAATTTTCAAAATGGACGAAATCAGTGGGTTGAAGGTATTATCAAAAAAAGGATTGGGAGCATGGTCTATACCATCCAAGGATTAAGTTTTGTCTGCAAAAGACACAGAAATCAAATACGTCCCAGACTGTCTCCAAATGTGGAAGAGACACCAATGGAAACATTGTGCGATATTTTTGATATACCAAAACCAGCGTGTGTACCGCAAACAATGAATATTTCGCCTGAACCGACCATACGGGCTGGACAGAAACCTTTACCCCGGGTAACGCTGACCAGAAGGAAAAGCGCAAGAAAGAGAAAAGTTACCAGGAGATTAAGCCCTGACCCTAAAAGGAAGAGGTATTTAAGCTAAAATCAGGAAGATTTCAGCTTCAGGGGGAGGTGTTGTGAAGGAACATAACTGGCTATACACCGGTTACAAACTGTATATATATATTGGACTGTTTGGCAGACAGCGGCAGACAAGCAGTCGCAGTAAGACGGATAGTCTTACGTGTTGATTATCAGACTTTCTTCCCCATACTTGTTACTATGTACTTCTATTTACCTTAGGCGAGCAGCCTTACGTTTCTGTATTATAAATAAACCCCATTACACATACCACTCGGTGTAACTCACGTTTGTCTTTATTTCCTAAGTATTTAGGAATATAACAATTACTATTACTACTAAGAGTAATATTGGATTGTACCAAATTTGGATATTGAATATAATAACATTTTAATTATGATATTTAAATATACCCCACTTTACATGCAGAAGTTTGACTAAATAAACAAATTAAAAATTTAAAAAAAATAAGAACTAATATCTGCAAATTAGATGCAAGATACAAACCTGATTATTTTACGCTGGTCATTTGGATGGATTTTCTGAGCACTGGCTGGATCAACCTCCTTAAGTTGGTCATGAAGACTTTGCACCTCAGCATGATAGCCCCAGCTTCTGATATCTGCAAGTTGCTCCCTATTTTTCACTGAACAAGAGGAGGAAATTTCTTATCAGATTTTGATGTAAAGATTTTAGTCATGTCATAAGCAATGAATATAGCAGATGAAGACATTAAGGAGACGGTGACTGTAATTTTATCTGCCTCATATTATATTGAGTTTAAGAAATGTAAAAAAATTGAAATTCAAGGAATTTTTCTTAATCAGTGTCTAATGACAACAGCATATTCTTTTCTTTGTTTTGATTCTCAGGTATATATCCATTGATATCTTATGTTTTTATGTAGAGTGATGTGGTTTTCGGTTGATTGTGTCTAACTTTGTCGGACATATACTCGAGAGTCAAAACAATGAAAAGAATATGCTGTTGTCATAGCCTTACTAATGACTATGGATCAAATTCAATGCAAATCTAAGATACTTTAATTTTCAAATGGAGGTTATGCCCATAATATGTCCCCTAAGAATTTTTTAAAATATTAAAAAGAGACTGAAATTTTGGAAATATTTATTTATTCATATCTATTGTTAAAGTTTAAAAAAAAATTGAAAGTATCTGAATTTTCACAGCTTTTTATTATCTTCATAGTATGAAACTAAATTAAACTAAATATAGTCCACGGTTAGACTCCTTATGCCTAGAAGATATGTTCCAAAATTGATACTGATTGGTTAATTTAAGAATGAATCCTGTACATATAAATATATAAACACATACATATACGTAACTATAAATTCTTGTTTAAAGTCTTCTTTTTTTAAATTATGCACGATGTTGAATGGGCTTATGCCAGACGAGGCTGGTCTGAATGTCAGAGATTTTAGAGGAAGTCAAACATTTGACCTCTATGAGTCAAGTTTATCAAACTAAAAATACCCTAAAACTGTCCTATAGTTGCTGCGAAAACTTTAGTTCGGGACAGTTTCTAGCTTGGGACAGTTGAAGGCAAGTTGTGGCATAGACCAGATTCGGAGAGCTTTAGGAGGCAGAGATGAGCTGAAGTCAACTGACGGCAAAGAGACCTTGGCCGACGACTAAGATATAGATGTTGGCAGTTAGAGGGTACTTTTCAGTGATTGTGTCACACACACATTCAAAGTGCAACTGAAATCTATGGAATATCTCAGAGTCTGTGTTTTCTCTTGTACTGTGCATTCCTTCTCAGTAGTTACCAATGTGAGAGATAATAGCATGCCAGAATAGAAGATGAAAGAAGAAATCTGCAGCAAACGGTGCTGGGCGAGTCAGCAATTGTTTTTGAATGGTGAAGCACGTGGTTGTACAAAATATTATGCAGAAATCTTTGTAACTTACCATTTTTCTCTGAATTTTCGTCCACCAGAGAATTATCTTTGGTGCTAGAAATACGGATTTTTTTTGGTGGATTTGGCTCCGTATAGTCATCATCATCATCATCATCATCACTTAATGATTTTATTTGATTTGCCTCCTAGAAATGAAAAGGCAAAAGTGACGTAATAACAAACAAAAACATCTGTAAAAAAAATATAGACTATAATTTATTTTACATACATGAAACTTTATTAGTTGATTTGTCTATTTTATGGCATGCCAATTCTTTTTGGTTTACTTAATGCCAAAACATACTATCTATTGTAAATAAATAAATCATATACAATCAACACAACTTGTTATTTTATAAAAAAAGATTGGTAAGAGAGGGGCATACCTCTCCAAAGTGTATTACGCAATAATAGAACACAAAAGGACCAATAGAATTTGAACTTGGCAATCTTTGTCAGTCAATTAAGTTGCTAAGTTATACATTTTAATAGCACCTTAAGAATATCAGGACTATTTGATTGGGGGTGGGCTATATCTCCCTGAGAATGAAACAGACTGTTGGACTACATCAATACCAGTAGCAATGTACAAATCCTGTCTTTTAAATGGGCTGAAGTTAACTGATAATTGGACTTCTCTTCTTATTGTATTACTAGCAAGTTTATCCAGCATTGGCTAAGCTTTAACTAAGTTGAACATCCATTGTATAAATGGCAATTGTGTGTCTGTCTGTATGTATGTATATTTGTGTATATTGTGTGTCAGGTCATGTCATGTGCTACTTGGTACCATGTAACCCAGTACTACCTGCCTCATGGTCGGGTCACCGGCGACTAAACTGGTTCCCCCACCAGACTTGTTTGGTGAGGAGGGTGGCTAGTCTCCCTGAAGGATTAAAAACAAGACCTTCCAAAGGACGAATGAACTCTTTTTCGGGGTCAACGGCCAACTAGCACCGTGTATATTTGTGTGTATGTATATGTGTATTGGGGTGGAGAGGGCTCCCGTAAGTCGTGGTGAAGGCAACCTTTCTAGGAGAAGCAAATCTCTGATTTAAAAAACCATAAAGCGAGAGACCATTACCCGCATTAAGCTGGTCTGCAATTTAATTTGTTGCTGGCTATCTTGCTCTTGCTTGTTGCTGGATCTCAACATTTTGAACCGAGAGAGAGACTTAGCTATCGTACAAAGCTAAGACTCTGTAACATCATATTTGTATAGATACTCCCTCAGGCATTTGGGCTCATGGATTTTAAATGTCTGAGGGAGTGGCACTCGTCTGACAAGACGTTGCAATCATCATCATGTTTGTATATCCAGATAAAAGTAAAAAACTACAAAACAAAACACCAACAACATTGATACATTTTTGATCAGCATTGATTTTGATAATTAATATTTAAAATTTAAAAATAATTATTCATTGTTTGGGAGTCAACTGGGCCAGGTTTCCTCAGAGTAATCATTTTCATAATAGTATTATATAAAAAGGTGATGGGAATGGCTTACATTATTATTATCAATCCATTAAAATAAGAGAGAAAAGGATTTTGCAGAGGTGAAAAAGAGGTGGGGGAGATGGATGTGGAAAAGAGAAAGAAGGAAAGATAGATCTGAGCAACACCGGATATTCCTGCAAATAACAACTGGGAAAGATATGAAGGTATGAACAGCCTCATTGAACACATTCATGGCTAATAGTGTACAATTACTGCCTTACTAGTAACTCATTTGAAAAAGTAAAACATTTGTTAAGTAAAATGGTTCTCAAGTGTTAAATACAGTGATGATCATATTTATTGGCACGGTAAAATAAAAGTTAAATTTTGTCTAATAAATTCTAAAAAAGGGATTAAATTAAAGAAAATAACAAAGTATATTATGTATTTTTAACTGGCCTTTCCGATGCAGCAATCGGATTTTAGAAAAAATAAATAACAAAGGAACAACAAACATAATTGCAAAAAACCCTTGTTCAAAATTATTGGCACGATTTATTTAATAATCAATTGTATAGCCTTTGGCCTTGATTACCTTCCTCAGTCGCTTTTCATAGTTTACAACCAAGTTGTTGCACTCTTCAGTAGTAATTTTAGCCCACTCTTCCTGACAATAATCCTCCAATTGAATAAGATTCTTAGGCTTCCTTTGCATTACCCTCAATTTTAATGTTCTCCATAAATTTTCAATTGAATTAAGGTCTGGGCTTTGTGATGGCCACTCCAAAACATTAATATGATTGTCCTCAAGCCATTTCTTAGTCAGTTTAGCCGAATGCTTTGGGTCATTATCTTGCATGAACCACCAACGACGACCAAGTGAGAGCTCTTTAGCAGAGTCTTTCAGGTTTTCATCCAATATTTTAACATAATCTTCCTTTTTTATGCTACCTGTGACCTTAACAAGTCGCCCTGGTCCAGAGGCAGCAAAGGATCCCCAAAACATCAAACTGCCTCCACCGTGCTTCACTGTGGGTATGGTGTTCTTAGGCAGGAAAGCTTCGCCAGATTTTCTGTAAATATAAGACACTTTATTATGGCCAAATAACTCTATTTTCGTTTCGTCAGTCCATAGAACACGTTTCCAGAATGCAACATCTTTATCAATATGACGTTTTGCAAAGGCTAGCCTTGCTTTCAGGTGCATAGGCTTCAATAAGGGAGTCTTTCTCGGACGACATGATTTTAAACCAGCTCTCTTCAAAACTCTACCAACTGTATGTCGAGATACATTCACTCCAGAGGTGCTCTGTTCATCAACAATCTCCCCAACAGAGATCCTTGGGTTTTGTTTTACTTGTCGAACAATTTTCCGTTCATCTCTTGGGGAAAGAATCCTTTTTCTCCCTCTACCCTCTAAACTCATAACGTGGCCTTGCGATTTGAACTTGTTTATTATGGCTCTAACAGTGGATTTGGGAAGGTTTAGCTTCTTTGAAATCTTATCATAGCCCTCCCCATTGGTATGGCATGCTACAACAAGCTTCCTGACGTCTTCGCTGTGTTTCTTAGTTTTAACCATGGCGATTGAAAATTATAATTTAGTCACTTATAATAGTTTAAATAAATCGCTATCTAAAAATTATCTGAAAAAAATTATTCACTGAATTCGTTAAACAAGCATAATATGGCTATAAAAAAGTTCAGAAAGCACGTAAACCGGAAATTGATTGATATTATACTGATACTAAAAGAAAAACAAAGCCGTGCCAATAATTTTGAACAAGGGATTTTTGCAATTATGTTTGTTGTTCCTTTGTTATTTATTTTTTCTAAAATCCGATTGCTGCATCGGAAAGGCCAGTTAAAAATACATAATATACTTTGCTATTTTCTTTAATTTAATCCCTTTTTTTAGAATTTATTAGACAAAATTTAACTTTTATTTTACCGTGCCAATAAATATGATCATCCCTGTAATGACAAAAATCAAAATACAATAAATCAGAGTAATCCAACATTGTATTATAGATTATTATAATTAGTGATGGGACAATTCCAATAGTTTTCCCAATTCCGATATAATTACTGATTCCATACTAAATTCCCGATCCCAATACAATTACTGATTCTGATTCTTTATAAATCTCTAAATATTTAACTATAAAATAATTATTTTGTCCTAATTACTGTACAAACACATCCTAAATGTGCATATATTTTCTCAAACGTAAAAATACTTGTGAGAGGGAGTAATTTACAGATTTTAGTTTTACTGGAAGTTTAAATCAATAAATATTTATTATTTTATTATTACAACTAGCGGTGGAAGATTTTTTTGTAAACCAAAATCAAATTAAAAAAAATAATAATTAATGGAATCGTTTTTGGCATCGGAAAATGTTTCCGATTCCAATACCCAAAAAAGTGTGAATTTTTCAGATTCCTGATTCTAATTAATCGTCCCAACACTAATTATAATATAACAAAACTTAATCATTTAAAACCTGATGATTCTAAATGTGCCATTGGTTGGACTTGGAAATCAACCATGTGTGAACATAGGGACTAATTTTTAATTTATATATAAAAATACCCAGCTGGTAATGATGAAGAAAGAAACAACACATTTTAAAGAAATGTGTTTATATTCATAATGTTATCTTCAAGTTAAGATTTGGCCTAGCATTGCCCGATCGCTACGACCAGGTACAGCATTGCCCGATCGCTACGACCAGGTACAGCATTGCCCGATCGCTACGACCAGGTACAGCATTGCCCGATCGCTACGACCAGGTACAGCATTGCCCGATCGCTACGACCAGGTACAGCATTGCCCGATCGCTACGACCAGGTACAGCATTGCCCGATCGCTACGACCAGGTACAGCATTGCCCGATCGCTACGACCAGGTACAGCATTGCCCGATCGCTACGACCAGGTACAGCATTGCCCGATCGCTACGACCAGGTACAGCATTGCCCGATCGCTACGACCAGGTACAGCATTGCCCGATCGCTACGACCAGGTACAGCATTGCTCAAACTCTATGACCAGGTACAGCATTGCTCAAACTCTATGACCAGGTCCAACATTGCCAAATGATGATAATGGCTAACATATTCTAATTCATTTGTATCATTTATATGTTATATGTCAACTCTTTATTTTTTAAATGCTGAAATATATTGTTTGTTGTAAACAGTTAATTTCATACAATTCATTGAACACAAGTCCACCTTATTCATAGCTGAGAGTAAATCATAAATTAATATCATCCATAAGAGTACTAATCTCTAATTGAACATAATTGAACGGATATAATTTTACTTTGGTATAACTAATTCTGTAATAGGTAATGGTATCCATTACACCAATGACACACTCTCTTATTCTGTGAAATTGTATGTTTATGTGTACATGTATTGCATTCTTTTTTTTTCATCTTACTTTTTATTTTTTTTGTTCAAACTTGATTTGGAAATATCGATTAAAATAAGACATACCAAATGAAGTATAATAAATAAAAAATATATATTTTTGAATAAGAACACCTTGGAATTTTTCAGATTTTTTCTGAGAAGATGACCTGTGGAGTTTTTCTCAAATTGTGTGGTATATTAGAAAACAATACAAAAGCAGACAATACTTACTTCTGATTTGATGAGAAATTTCCATAGAAGTGCTTCAATATAATAATTTGTTCCACCAACGATAACAGGAAGTTTCTGCTCTTTTAACAGTCTGTCGATCTATGGTGTAAAAGTTAAAGAAGTGTATGGATCTAAGCATGAAGCTCGCATTGCTTTAAATGTAAGTGCTAAATGGCTTTTTAAAACAGCTATTAATTCTATTTACAACTAGCTGTATTTACCTGGTGTTGGCCAAGGATCTCTACTTTTATTTTTGTTTTTCTCATTGCAACCTTGCCATTTTTATTTAATTTCTTGTAAAAAAAATATTTACATTTTCGGAAAAATAATTCAATGAATGAATATATATGAGTAAGAAAAGTAATAGAATGTCATACAAAATGTTGAAATTTAAATTAATTAAATTCTCTTAAGTTTGTGTTTTTTCTTTTTAACAACGAAATGGACATAGTATAAAATTATATCTTTTTTAAAACAGGTGTTGCATGCTGGTTCTTTTCTCTATTTCTTTTGTTTAAAAATCGGATTTTTGTGAAGTTTAATTGAATGTTTGGTCATTACATCAATTGAATAAAACTGAATAAAATTGTAACATACATTTAAAAATTAATTTAAAAAGTTACATTTGCCATTAAAAACCTAAAATTATTCAGACAGATTTTATAAGTTAAACCTAAATAGCATTTAAGCTAACAAAGCAAGGTTTGATTCTAACTTGACAGTTTTCATTTCTAACCATCGTACCATGTAGTTTTAAAAATCTTAAATTAATTTTTATTATTATTCTTAAATAAATTTTTAAAAAATTTTCAAGTTCGTTTTTAACACCGAAATAGACATAGTATGAACTAATATAGGTTTTGTTTTAGCACAGCTATTGCATGACAGATTCTTTTTCCTCCATCTTTAAATATTTAATTTGATTTTGTAAAGTTTAATTGAATTACGGTATCATTTGATCATTTAAATAAAATTATTTAAAATTATAACATATTTAAAAAAAAAAACAAAGTTAATTTAAAAAAGTTACTTTTGAATTCCAAAGTCAGACGATAACTTGTGTGACAATTTTATTATACAGAAATGAAAAAAACCCCAAAAAATAGGAAGACTAAGCAAAGGGCAGTGAAAACTGAATCTATGATGAAAACAATTGTCAGTAAGCGGGCATGACAGTAGTAGCCAAAAGAGTCTTGTCTTGACCAATTACTGTTAAATTGTCATAACCAACGAGGTATTAAGAAATCTTCTTTCTCAAGAACCATGATTATTAACTATTAATATGCAAGCATGTTCTTTCCTCCTTTCCTTCCTGTTGTGCCACACTTTGATTAGTAGCAAGAATAAGAGACTATTTTGAAATCATCATCTGTACAATTACGTTAACACATTGTTAAGTTTGGTCAGCATGAGATGGGTGACCATTTGTGAATATGAGACGGTGTGTGTGAAAGGGCAGTGACACCACTCTGCAAAAAAAAAAACAAAAAAAAAAAACAAACTGTAAAGTCATCTTTCTTAAAAAGGGATACACATACAACTGAAAACCACTTGTTAATTTGATATTCCCTAGAAACTTTCTCCTTTGGGGAAAACCAAGTAAACTCATCCAGGGTGTATGTAATATCCAAACAGGAAGGAGAAGGAGGAGGAGGAGGAGGAGGAGGAGGAGGAGGAGTGTTTAAAAATGTATTAATGAAACAATAGCAATGTTGCTCAAACACAAAGTTTGTAGCAATGGTTTATAAAAGAATTGCATAAAAATTGTAAAATGGAGGAGGGGGGAGTCATTTATTTTCATAGTTCAAGGATACAAGAGGTATACACGTTGATTGGAAGTCTGCAACTGTGTATTTCGTGTGTATTGGGCTGACAAAGTCGATTAAATGGTGTGGACATTCTTCTTTCTCTTCTTTAGTTACTTTGTTTGTAATAATATCCAACCCTTTGTAAATCTGGAAAAAAAAAGAAAAAAAAGGAACATTTTTTTTTTAATTAACACATTTTAGACACTGTAGTTGTTGTTGTTTTTTTTATGTATTTAAAAAATCTTCATTTTTTTTTTTTTTCATTCATGTGCTTTTCTGGATTCTATGATGATGAAAAAGAAAAAAACTACTGTTCAATTGGGATACAATTTCATTGGATGGAATAGAAATAGTGTCACTTCACTGTTAGTGTCAGTAAGGAAACTGAATGAGTGAATAAAGGAGAAGAATGAATTGTATGTAAAAAGAAATGGCTACAAAAGGATCTTAGTACAGGGGACTTTTTTAAGAGGTAGTCAGGAGAAGCAGTATAATGCCAGCCAGAGTTGAATGAAGAAAGAAAAATGGAAAAGTGGAAGAAAGTGAAAAAAGAAATCCTAAATGATTGTGAGAATTTACACAAGAAAAGCAGTCTTACCTGTTGTCATTCACGATTTGGTACTTATGCAGAATACGAACCGTGCTGAAATAATAACGTTATCTAGAAACACATTCTTAATATGGAGAGGGCAGGGCATTTGGTAACTATTCAGTAATTTCATTTAACAATTTAATTAACAAAAGATACAGTAAAAACCGAATTTAACTTGAAAATTCCATTTAAAAAATAGGACATTTTGCATAAGTATTTTACCTCGGTACCAAAGTCAACAGAGTCTAGGCCATTCTTATAATGACCTTTCCCTGTTGATTGTGGTATGATGCTGGTCCTGCGCAGTTCTAGGAGGTCCGCCCTCCAAGGCTTCACAATCTCTCCTTGAGAAGGAGTTAGTTTATTGTTAATTGCCTCAGGTGGCTCTACTAGGGAATGCAGACGGGGCTGCTCAGGCACTTTTTGCAGGTCAGAGTACTCCTCCTCAAGATCACTAACTTTTCAGTTCCATTTCTCGACCCTTATGTCACATTTTCTCACGGTGGGAGAAAAATAAATGCCAAGGACATACAAATTTTTTTTGTTTTTGATCAATGTTAAGTTGACACAAACCTTGTGATTGGTAGAGTTGAAGGAAAGATTGTTTGTTCTGTTTTATGGCACATCAAAAATTAACAAAGTGACAGGATGGATAATTGCAAAAAATTGGTATGATAGTATATATTTGGAGATCCACATAGGATATGACAATACAAGGAATCAGAATCAGCAGAAGATTGACATGCGTTTAAAAAAATATTATTTTGAATTTTCTGAGATAATGCAGTCCCATTTTGATAACTGCAATGGATGGTGGTAAAGTCAGAGGTTCACCCTGCTAGCTGGCTGTCACTGTTTGATAAGTGATCTGTCAAATACTCGAGGTAGGTCCCATGTAAAAATGATGTAGGTCATAAGAACAATGAGAACATGCAGAGGTGCGTCCATGACAGAATACCACATAAGTTGTGGCCAAGCTAGAGGAAGAGAGATTAATGATTGGCGAGAGAAAAATCACCCAAGAGAGGGATTCTAATAAAAAATAACATATGAAATTCCTTACTGGGTAAGGTAAGTAGAATTTGACTGGACAATACCAAGTTACCTTGCCACATAATTTAAAGTGTGGCAATCACTAATTTATTTATAATTGGAATTCAAAGTTTAATTTCTTGAGTTAGAGAAATTACTGTCATTCTCATCATCGATAGAATTCTTTTTCTTCACCCAGAAAAAAAAAAACAGGTTTTGTCCCGTCCATACAAAAAACTTAACCATTAATTGTCTTGTAAATTTGGTGAGCCGAAGTTGGAACTCAAATTCACTCTAGAAGTACAAAGGTATTAAGCCCCCAACTAGTAGAAGACGTTTTAGCTACAACATTTACAGAAATATATATTTTTTAATTAAGAATATTTGAGTTATGAATGCCTTTATAGAAAACATACTACACTACTCCTCTAAAGGAGATGGTATCACGATCAACAAACATATACTAGGATCCTCTCAAAGGAGAAGGTAATGCATAAAAGGATGATCTGATGAGAATGAGAACAGATATTACATTAGTACACCCCCCTTCAAAAAAAAAAAGAGGTGGGAATAATGCCCGGGAGAAGTGTATCCTGATCACAGAAAAGATACTACACTACTCTCACTTTCATCAAAAAGGAGTACACAATGCTGGTATAATAATGAATGAACAGATACTACACTTTTCCCAAAAGTGGTAATATCTGGGAGTATGGTCTCATGACACCAGAACATCTATTATACTAACCCCATCTGCCTCCAAGACAAGGAGAATTAATATCGGAGAGTATGGTCTCATGGCAACAGATAACATGGTTTAGATAATTTATATTTCATTTAGATAAACTTTCTAATTAGATATCAGACAAGTAATTTAAATATGTAAAAATTAACTAAATATTGACAACAACCTTCAGCCATTATGACAACCAGTTTCTGCTGGAAGTATTTAGATGTCAATCTCAAGAATAAGAATACAGCTGCCTGCAAGCTATGTCAAACATCAAAGGCTGGCAAATCAGCAAAAACTTTTACAACGACTAATATGCTAAACCATCTTAGAAAGACATTTCTGAATTTTTGAGATGAGGATTAGTTATTTGTATTATTATTCATCGGACTACTGTTATCATCTTGTCTGCAAGAACCCATGGCGCAGTGGTTAGAGTACTGGGAAAAAATCAATTGTAAAAGTGATATTTTCTTGAAGGTTGAAGGTTCAATCCTCAGTGTGGGTGACCGAAAAATACATTTGCGAATTACTTAGGACCTCTATCCAGTCATGGCTGGCGGAACAAGAGCACGCTATTCCCGTGAAGTAAATAAAGGGTTCCACTTGAAATTCCATCCAAATTCCCGAGTTCGACAAGATACACCTGAAGAAGGTCAGAGGTTATAGCGACCAAAACGTTGTGAAAATCACATTTAAGATGAGAAAAGTAGTCCGATGAATAATAATACAAATAACCAATCCTCATCTCAAAAATTCAGAAACGTCATATCAATTCGGTACAGACCCGAAATAATACAAAAATGGAAACAAATTGAAAAACTCTACCAAAAACTGGCAAGCATAACTAACCACCTCACATTCCTATGCCGGTGCCATGATCTTAAGTTAGTACCACCAGGCTTAACAGTGAAACTACCAGTCAGCTCCAAATGGACACAAAAGATCGCAAAACGAGTAGGGTATGAACTCGTCCAAGACAGAATCTACAACAGTCAGTTGAAGAAACGTCAATTACAGACCAAAATTTCAAAAAACCTTACCCCATTCCTGGAGAGTATATTTCAGATTGATGACAAAAGTCTGCAAGAACCCATGGCGCAGTGGTTAGAGTACTGAGAAAAATTAATAGTAAAAGTGATATTTTCCTGAAGGTTGAAGGTTCAATCCTCAGTGTGGGTGAGACCTCTATCCAGTCATGGCTGACAGAACAAGAGCACGCTACTCCCATGAAGTAAATAAAGGGTTCCGCTTGAAATTCCATCCAAATTCCTGAGTTCGACAAGATACACCTGAAGAAGGTTATAGCGACCAAAACGTGAAAATCACACTCAAGATGAGAACAGTAGTCTGATGAATAATAATACACATCTTAGAAGAAGCAAAAGTTGCAGATAAGAAATGGAAGCACAATGAATATTCAGGGACAGATATTTTAGGAATAAGTGACAGCAACTATGAGCCTCCAGCGAAACACCAAACTACTATGGAATCAATAATGGCCAAAAAGAAAGTTTGGGATATTAATGACTACAGGTCACAAGAGATTCATTAGAAAAATGATTGCTGTTGATATTCAACTATATTCTGTATCATCTGACATTGAATTTAATAGGTTTATTGCAAAATTTTGTTCAAATTACAGCCTTCCATCAGTACTTCAGTGCAAAATAATTTTCAATATATTTACAAAAGTAAAACAAAAGTTCAATTGTCTCTTGCTGAAATTAGCAGCATTTCATGGACTACAGACAGCTACAACAGATAATGCTTTCTTTCTGATTTTGACAGGCTTTCAAATGACTTTGGACAGTACAGAGCTGTTCTTAAAATTGTTCCATTCCCTGGTGCATACACAGTTGAAAGAATAAGTGGAATAAGTGAAGAATTACACAACATTCTGGATGAGCGCATACATCTTCAACAAAGTTTTCTTAGTCTTACAGGATTCAGGAACAAATATGGTTGCTGATGTCAGGGAATGTGGTTTAGAATCACTATCATGCTTGATACATACATCACAACTTCCCCAACAGGCTAAGACAATCATTAAAACTAACAGAAATATAATCTCTCACTTTAATCGCTTTCTATTAGCAATTAGCAAATTAACTGAAATACAGGATCAGCTTAATTTGGAAAAACAAACTCATCCAAGATATGACCACATGGTGGAATTCAACATATTATATGCTAAAAAGAAATTTACAATCTTGGTTTTTCGGGCCAAGATCAAAGTGTAGGATCTGTTCTTCAGATGCTGCACTTCATTTTCTTGTTCTCTTTCGGTGGAGGAGAAATCCTTCACGACTGAGACAATTTTTATTTTTGTACCTTTTCTCCACGTTAAAAAACGACCCTGGTGTCTAACTCTGTCCCGTGGGGAGGCATAGTTAATAGGTACAACAACAAAAAGCTCTTGTAATGTATGCTGTTGATAACAAGATTATTATCTAAATAACTTACCAATGGGGACATGTTCAAAAAATTGTCCAGTTACTGAGTCCATTTGAAGAAATCACCAAAGAAGCAAGTAACAGATCTTCAACCATATTAATGTTAATGTTCACTTGTGTTTACTGGTGGACTTTGGCTGCCTTTACAACTGTCACTGTCGGTTCTCAGTATACAGCGTCAGTCATTGGGCAATGAGCAGTATCACCTCTATTGGACTGCTCCGAAATGAAATCGAGGCAGTTACTTGCATTTATTGGTGGGCACTGGCTTCCTCAGCAATTATCGATTATATCCAGTGTTGTGCCCCATTGGATTCCTCTAAAATGAAATCAACTGTGATTACTGTCAAAAAGTGACAGGGTTGGGCACTGGTGGGTAAATCACTGGTTTTCAAATGTCGGGCACTGTCATCCATAATGGTCATTACTCTTTTAAAATGGTTATTGTCACTTCATAGGAGGGGCGGTCACTGGTGAGCACTGGTGTTTTCAGACTGTTGCTGCTTTCTTGAGAATATGTACCATGCTATTTTTTTTTAGACTCCAGATAACACCACAAGTTGTTCTCAAAGAAAAATCTTTGATGATGGCCTGTGTGATTACTCCTAGTGAGTAAATAATAATAACAATGCTATGATATCTTTTTATGAAATTGTTAGGTGAAAGTACCAAATAATCATAATAATGTCTGCATTCTGCATAAGCACATTCGAAACAAAATAAAAGTTTGTTTTTTTTGGTTTTGGTTTTTTTAGTAAAAAGATAAAATGAAGATACGCTATTTTGTAAATTGTCAGGTGAAAGAACAAGCAAAGCAGAAATACGATGGCACTGGTATCAGGTGAAAACTTTGGTTTGATGTAAAAATAGTACAATTACCAAACCGGACTTCCTGTTTTAGTTTAAGATAACTAATAAAATTGGCATGAAAGAAAATATGTGAAATCTTTTGTACACAAATATTTGATTACTAGCAAAATTCTGACCATAAAATTTCACCTTGACTTTGAAAAATAGTGTGCATCATCCCTAGATCGGAGATCATCATCATGTCAGGTTTGGCCATGATCAGTTCAGTAGTGTGAGCTGTAGGGGAGTATATATACACAGGATGTGACCTTAACCTTTGACCATACTCTTGAAAAATGGTGTGCACCATTTCTAGGTGGGGTACCATCATGTCAGGTTTGGTCATAATCAGTCCGGTGGTGTGGGCTGTATGAGGGTATATATATATATGTATGTAAGCTGTGACCTTGACTTGAAAAATGGTGTGCACCATTTCTAGTTGGGGGACCATCATCATGCCTGGTTTGGTCATGATCGGTCCAATGGTGAGGGCTGTAGGAGAGTTGTATACACAGGCACACACATGAACTCTACTACTTTATATATATATATATATATATATATTGCATAAAATAATTAAAAAACCTTTTATATAAATAAAGAAACACATGGCTGCCAGTGATTTTAAACTAAAATAGGTAGTTTTGTATGGTAAACAGAACATTAGTACATTAGTAAGCGGTTTTGAGTGATGCTTCTTATTTGCCGAATATAATAATAAAACTAAATAATAGATGCGGCATTATTAATAGTAACATAAATAATAATAATAGTAAGAGTAGTAAAAGTAATTAGGCAATGTCTGAACTTTACAGTATTGTTTGTATCTATAAAAATCATATAGCAGTAATGATATTAAAAATAACAAGAAGAATAAGAAGATGCTACAATATTTGTTTATAAAATGTTAGGTGAAAGTACCAAAGAGTCATAAAAATCAGAGTTAAGTTACCCAACTAAGCATCTTCCAAAAAATAAAACCGTTTTAAGTTTGTTTTGTTTTGTTTTCAAAAATAAAAATGAAGATACGATATTGTTTAAATTGTTAGGTGAAAGTACAGAATAGGTAAAAACATCATTGTTTACTTTCCCTGTAGTAGTAGCTTTAATGATTGTTGTGTTCAGAGTAATTGTGATATTTTAATAACAAGCAGACAAGCTCATTATAATTTAAACACAATTTATTCACAGCAGAAACCTTAAATTATTTACAGACCATACTGAATGTCCAGTGATGTCCACCATGTTGCTTTTGGTTCCCGAACTCTCTAGTCTTTTTAAAGATCTATAAAGTGTGATAACTCTTACTTTCTTTATTGTGACTTATTCCTCCTTTTATTACTATAACACTTCCCCTTTGAAATATGATGCTTGTACGATGTTTGATGTAGGTCTATTTGTAGAGTTGAAGTTGGTTTGCACCTTCATTGCATCCTTCAGGTTGAACTTTTCTTATCAGACTTGCTTTGTTTACTGCATGTTGCTTGAACACTTTGAGGTAATTCAAATGTGTCCAGTAAAATATTTACTGGAATGATTGTTATTTTATAGTCTCTTTGAAAGATATCAGTGACTAAGTTGATTTGCATGTCTGACCCAAATAGATGATTGTACATCCATATCATAGATTACATTACTAGAACGCCATACTATGTGACCTTCTGTCCATTTTTCTTTACTACTGCGGTAGTCTTTTGCCAATACAGATTGTCCTGGTAGGAATTTATGTGACCTTGCTCCATGATGGCTAGTGAATTGGTCTTCCATTGCCCTATTTCTCTTGGGAAGATTATTTGATGATGAACAAATAGTATTCATGGGTAAACGTATTTTTCTGTTCATCAGTGATTCAGCTGGAGACTTACTATTTGGGCAATTTGGATTTGGGGTAGCTCTTTAGCTACTTAGAAATATTTCTATGATCTCTCAAGTAGTTCCTTCCTTTTTTAACTTCAAGAGTGCTCTTTTAAATGTGTTGATAAAGCATTCAGCTTGGCCATTTGATTGTGGATGGAAAGGTGAAGATCTGAGATGCTAAATACTGTTTAGTTTACAGAAGTCAGAAAATTCTGCTGAGGTAAATGCAGTACCATTATCAGAAACTAAAATTTCAGGAACGCCCAACCTGCTGAAAATTTCTCGTAGTTTCTTTACAGTTTCATTTGGGGCAGTATGGTCCATCTGAAAGACTTGTAGTCACTGTAAGCATCAACCAATATTAAGTAATGTTGTCCATTAATTGGTCCTGCAAAGTTCATGTGTAGTCATGAGCAAGGCATTTCTATGGTAGGTAATATACAATATTGTTTTCTGAAGAGACTTCACACCAGTTGACATTTGGCACAACTTTTAAAAAATTCCTCTAATTGCCTGTCCATGTTTGGCGAATACACATAGCCACGTGTAAGGCTTTCATCTGATTAATTTCCTGACGTCCATAGTGAAATTGCTTGAGAACTGTCAACAATTTCAGCGGAAAATTTTCGCATTGTAGGTTAACAATTCCAGTATTGGAGTTAAACCAAATTAAAAAGTAACAAAATTGTCTGTAGCATTTCTCTTTAATTTCAAACAATTGTAATGAATTTGAAATAAAGATGCTGACTCAGCAAAAATGTTTGATAACTGTACTATTGTTTCATCAAATGTGAAATCTCCTGTTTTTCTTCTTTTTTTTTTGGAAGGATGAAATTTGAATATCTTTCATGTTCTGCTGTTTCCAGCTTACAAAGTAGTAAACGTAATTTTTATGCATCGTTCATGGATGCAAACTCATGTTGAGAAGTATCCTTCCATCGTTCATACCAAGGAGTAAAAGTTGGTTTTAAATCTGGATTAAACAAAAAATCCGTTATTGTGCTTGCTGTGGTGTCGAAGTAAATTGATTTTGGTATTTCCATTAATTGTTTGTGAAATTGTACTATCAAAGTTTCAATTAAATTGTTTTGAGCCTTTAAAAATTCTTGCTGATTATGCAATTTCTTTCCAATAAATTTAGATCTATGACATACATAATTCTGCTTCTTTCTTTTCGTTTGTGCACAATTTTTTTTTTTTTTTCGTTTGTTTGTCAAAAAAATGTCTTTTTTTGTGTGTGTGTTCTCAAAAAGATTTGTAGTGGAAAAAGTATCTTTTTCTTTTTATGTGTACACAAAAAAAAAAAAAAAAAAAAAATTTTGTACAAAAGATTTTTTCTAAATTATCACCATGAGGGTTTTTTGTTTTTGAGATTTTATATTTAATCTCATTTCATCCTCGTTGCAAAATTTTGTTGTGTTCGGAGAAATTATGACGTCAGGATCATTGGATATTCTAATAACATGCTGACAAGCTCATTTTAACTTAAACACAATTTATTCACGGTAGAAACCTTAAATTATTTAAAGACAATATTGAATGTCTAACGATGTCCACCACACTGCTTTCAGTTCCCAAACTCTCTAATCTTTTTAAAGAGCTATAAGGGATGATAACTCTTACTTTCTTTATTTAGAGTTATTCTTCTTTTTATCGCTAAAAAAAAATAGTAAAACTTTTTTTGTAGTGAAAAAAAAAGAATAGTTGGAAAAATTACAATACTAATTGTATAGAAAGCGACACTGAAACATGTTTTTGCTATGTTCGAAAATACAAACTGCTAATCAAAAGAACGACTGGTTCTAATGTTAAAGTGTTTGTCCAACTGGTGATTTCCAGCTATTCAACGATTATACTAAACTAAAAGTTAATTTCCGGTAGCATGTGGATAAGTATGATTTCGAAAAAAAAAATATTGGTGATTAGAGATTTTGTGAGAGGACTAAATTTAAAGAGGGGGAAAGATTTTCTACTATCTATGTGGGATTACGTAGCTAAGAGACTGAAGCAAGTAGGACGAATTATATTTTTAAAACTATGATGAAATTAATCTTCCTTAAAACCACACTGAATGGTGAATGCAAAACATTTACATAGGGATGGCCTCT
This sequence comes from Euprymna scolopes, assembly GCF_053919585.1. Taxonomy (NCBI): domain Eukaryota; kingdom Metazoa; phylum Mollusca; class Cephalopoda; order Sepiida; family Sepiolidae; genus Euprymna; species Euprymna scolopes. Next base: position 37,754,467 of record NC_136483.1, on the reverse strand, counting down.
TTGGTTTCCTATAGTGTCAATAATTAAGAGAGAAAACATTATCATTTTATTAGTAGGACCCATGCACTGGTGTGCTCAGTAGAAAGATGGCTCAAAGTGAGAACAGATTTGTTGAACAAACTCCACTCCCTCCAAAACAAGTGAAACTATAATTATGTAGTGTTTTATCATAGATTGAGCTAATATTGTTTTATTTTGCTTATGAGGAGGTAATTGAGGTCCCCACCAATAAAAAGCATGTTAATTAACGTATGAGAGAATGTGCGTCCACCCCCTATAATTGAACAAAAAAAAATTTTTTTTTTTACAAAGAAATATTTTAAGCAATTGTGAAACAACAGAAATATAAAAATGCACGTTATGAAAATTTTAATAATTTAACTATGTGCATGATCGCCCCCCCCCCTAAAGAAAATTAATGACTAAAAATGTTTACAAAGACATATCTTAATCAATGCTGAAACCATTGGTTCTGCTGTTTTTGCAATGAAGGAGAAATTCTTATAGACTAAGGTAAATTCGTTTTGTTTTGATGACTTGATTGGCAATGATCTGGAATGGAAACTTACACAGCTGGGTTGGTAGCTTGTGTAAAATTGAATGTGAAAAGGGTATGCAAGTTAACGCTATACAAAAATGTGCATAAAAAAATTGTGCAACTCCAATACAGGAAAGTAATAAAAAAAATTTAAGCATAGGATATAGCATATTGCAATCACTCCTAAAACCATTGGTTCTGGTGTAATTTAATGAATGAGAAATCCTTCTAGACTGAGTTATCATTATTATGTTGTTTAGACATTTGTCGTTAAGTCAAGAAATGATGCTCATGAATAAAAAGAAATAGAAAAAAAGCACGAAAGGCACGTTAATCAATCCTAAAAACATTGTTTCTGGAGTGTTTCAATGATTGAGAAATCCTTCTAGATGGAAACCCTTTTGTTTTTATTACTGATCTAGAAGTTAAGAAATTAAATGTAAACAACAACTGTAAAAACTGTAAAACAAATAATAATCATTAGAATGAGTGTAACCGTAATATTTAGAAAAGAAAAACAATAATAATAATAATTGAATAAACAAAAATACTACTAATAAGTATACTATTAATACTACAACTACTACTACAAATACAACCAATTAAGAATGAAAAAGTTAGGAAAGTGAAATTATCTTGGAAAGTTAAAATCAGAAAGATGAAATAACTGAAATGTGTAAAGTAAGAATTTTTATTTCAAACAGAAGTTACTGTTGATGCAAAAGTTCAAAGGCTTCAAATCCACTTTCTGCTCTGCTTGTTAAATGGAGAATTGCCACAACGACCATAAAAAAAAATCATTGAAGGCCGTGTTTACGTTTTTAGTTTTAATTGAATATGAAGCTTTTAACCTACCAAGCTAAACGTAATTCCTGAAGTAAAGAATCATAATGTAAGCATCTTATTGTATACTCATGGGCCATGGCGAAACAATAACAGTATTGTATAGAAACCCATCCATTCCTAATATGAAGTGTAGTACATTGAAAGGAAAAAATATTCTGTACTAAGGAAGAAAGTTTCTTATTTGTTGTTAATGTGTCCAAAATGAATCACTGTCTGAGTTAGTCACCAAAGCAGGTGTGTATGATAGGCAATAATTGCCACAAAATAACTTGAACTAAACTAGAAAAAGCAGTATATTCATGTTTGTTTGGGCATCTGTAGATAGAAACTAGTGAAAGCAAATGGTTGGTTAGTGTTTGTGTCTCACTCACTATGTATGCGTGTAAATAAAAGCTATGCATAGAATTAAATATATAAAATAATAAGTCATCAGGTGTTTACCTCTATGCAAATGGGATTGGATCATCTTAGATGAAGCTGAAAATGCATGCCTCGTTATTCAGCAGTAAAGAAACAGCCAAATAACGTTACCCATGTTTACACACTGGACCCACACATTGTAGCAGAGTAGGTCGCAAGAAATAGAAGACAAGTAATAACTCAACTCATTTTTTCTTTTGTAACAATGCCATTTATTTCCAGGTACTTCTCACATGTGATCATGCTCCTTTGCTCTGAGCTCTGTCCTCTCAAATGTCATCCACATCTCTAACTTGCTCCCGAATGTGTCCTTGAATGTGTTCCTCTGTTGAACACATTCTTTTTTATAGTCTTTCTTTATCCTTACAGTGACATCATTTTGCATTTCATCTACGCTCTGTTACATGAAACCATCTTGCTTAGTGTTTAATCATAAACCGATGTTCCTGTGATCCAAGAAACACAAGCGAACGACTAATGAAATTGACTGGAGTTTGAGGAAGGAGTGATAATTATTTTAAGAAATAAAAACGAAAGAATTAATGTCAAATATATTTGTAGAAAAAACAAATACAGACGATGCTGTTGGGAAAAGATGTGGCAAATGTATTAATGTTCCCGGTTGCTATGAGGAGAGGAACAGTAAGAAATAACGAGAGTAATTTTCATGCTAATTTTCATATGAATGAAAGTTACTTTTCTAAGAATCAATATAATAATAGAAGCTGTTGGTAATAATCACAAAACCTATATCAGATAATAGCTAGTAGTGAAACCATATTGAATTTTTATGTGGTGTCTGCATTTGCAAAGCTATAATGTCTTTTTGTAAAGGAGAAAGTTGTTATTTTATTAATGTAGCGAAGAGATAGAGATAAAAATATATGCACTGATTTCATATAATTTTATTTATGGAGATGTAAGATCAAAGTCTCACACTCAATGCTTTTAGTCTAATAATTCTGCAACAATTCAAACATTTGTTAAATTTTTAAAATACACTCATAAGTAAAATCGGATATTTGAAGTTTTAAGGGGGTTCTGTCCTCATTGGACACTTAAAAAGGGAGGCACATAGAGGGTAACATATAGATTCAGGATCACTTTTGTTGTCTTCCCTAAATAATTATATAGATATATAGATGATAGACATTTCATCAAAACGGGATATATTTGAAATTTTAAAGGAGACTCAGTTCCTTTAGGTTAGGAGACCACTTAGAGATTCAGGACCACTTCCATTGTCTTCCCCGGAAAATTTTTATTCATATGACTTAAATTTCATAAAAATATGATATGTTTGAAAATTTAAAGGGGACCCCATACTCCTCGTAGGGGTGAACTTATAGATTTGAGGACACTTTCATTACCTACATAAGAATACACTTTTAGATTTTATATAGATATTTGATACTTTTCTATCTATAGAGGGACATAAGAACATCACACACACACTTTTTATTATATTATTTCACATTATTTTATTTTTCACTAGCTTGGGTACCTGGCGTTGCCCGGGTGTTTGTAGGTGTTAAAAAAAAAAAAGTGGTAGTAGGCAGGCAGGCTCAAACCCGTGACGCAAAGGCAGAAAAGAAAATGAAAGAAAACCTGACATCTTACCATTATGCCATGATGTGACCGGAAGTGTAAAATATTCAAATTTAACAGTCTATCAAAAAGATAACTTGCAGAAATGGCGTTGCTTTTAAACCTCCCACGAAGGTAGTTCTAAATGTGGGGGAAAAGCAGCTTGATCAAAAAAGGGGGCACTCTGGCAGTATCCAAATAAATAGGAATTGTCTCAGTATGAAGGGTTTCCCCGATATTGACCAAGCAACAATTACAGAACAGATACTACCCGGGGCATAGGCCAAGTGCTGGCTGTTGCGTTCGATTAGTTTTGCTTTATTTATACAAAAAAAGACAAACAAACGCTCGAAACGAGGGAATTTTTTAAAACTCGATCAAAAAAAAAAAATAAAAACTATATAGAAATCATGTCCATTTGCGAATCTGAAATATGATCTAGGAAGTATGAGAAAACTTCTCCCAGAATCTAACCAACGTGAGAACCCCCACTCAAAAAGCCTTTCGTGGACATACATACACAAATGCTCGCGCCATTTTGCCTTTTATATATTAAACTAGCATGGGTGCCCGGCGTTGCCCAGGTGTTTGGAGGTGTATGCTGAGCAAAAAAAAAAAGGGTCAATTTTTTAAAACTTTGACCCGTATTATGACCCCTTAAATTTTATTGTTTTGGGCTCAAATCAAGTTATTAAATTAGATCCATGTCCAAGGAACCTATATCTAAAATTTCAATTGTTTATACCGAAAATTGTAGGAGGAGTTTGGTAGAGTTTTCAAAGATCAAATCCTTGAACTTTGACCCCTTAACAGTCAAATTTCTGGCCGAAAACCGAACACATACATTTTCCCAAATCTCAGTACCCTGTATATCAAATTTCGAGTCTGTAGACTGAAAATTAACAGAGTTATTGCGAAGGAAAATGTACACAGACACACAGACAGACAGACAGACACGTTCACTTATATATATATACTAGCGGGGTGTCTTGAGATAAATCAAAACTCCGGGGGGGGGGGGTAGATAATAAAAAAAAAATGTTTTGGTAGGTGAGTATGAGAATCGAACCCTTGAGTTGGAAATTAATGTGTGAAAAAAAAAACAAAAACCGTGCTACGCTAATCATTGAGCCACGGCGACAGACAACGTTGAGTAGGTTTTAATTTATTTATTTAACTATAAAAACAGGCGTGCGCAATAAAAGTTAACTCTGCTGCTTCCATTTGACCTAATTAAGAAGGTCAAATAGAAGTCACGCAGTTGTTTACCAAATTTACTGTTTTTTTCCCCAACAGATGTTGGGGAGAGGGAAACCAGCTCCCAATTGTCCAGATTGAATAGCAATTGTCTGATGTACAACATTGATCAAAGCTGATTGCTTCTGGACATTTCCCGGCGCAATGCTGAGGACTTGTTAACTTTGAATTAGTTTCGCTTTTTATACGTAAAAACCTCATCAACACGCGAGGAGCCAAAATAGCAATAATTTTGTAAAAGTCGACGTAAATAAATCTAGATGTGACGCACTTTCTCAAATCGTACATATTATTATTTAGGACCCATATAAACAGTTGTAAGCGATCGTAACAACTCCGGAACCGTGTGCGAGAAAAGCTTTTTGAAGACATACACGAAATGGTCACACACATTTTGCCTTTTATATATATAGACTAGTCTGGTATTGCTCAGGAGTTTGGAAGTGTGTGTTGAGCAAAAAAAAAAAAAAAATGGTGGTAGTAGGCAAGCAGGCTTGAACCCGAACTGCAAAGGAGGAAAAGAATGTGGAAAAAAGAGGATAGTGATTCAAATGAGTTGGTAATTAACTTTTGCCCGAGTGGAGGATACTGGCACAAGAACGAAATGAAAAAAAGAGAGAGAGAGATGGGATCGGACTCAAAAACATAGGGTAATTAGTCTTCCTCGCTAACCATTAGGCCAAAGAGGATAGTGAATTCAATGAGTTGGTAATTAAATTAAGAATCATTGGAGTCAACGCAAAAGTGAAAGTTGCTTTTAAACCTGGCCGAGGGCCAGTTAAGCTTTCGATTTTCCATCGTGGTATTTATTTGCTTTCCTACGAAAGCAAATTAGACATCTATAATGTGGGGGAAAACCAGCTTCTCCCAAAACGAGGGCACTCTGGCAGTATCCAGATAAATAGTAATTCTCTCAGCATGAAGGCTTTCCCCTACTTTGACCAAGGAAGGCCAAATAGTTGTGTTTACTTCAATTAGTTTTGGTTCATTTATACGAAAAAGACAACCACTCGAAATGAGGGAAGGTTTTAAAACTTGATAAAAAAAAAACCGATAGAGACGATGTCTGTTTGCGAATCTGAGATATTACGATCTAGGAAGTATAAGAAAACTTCTCCCGGAATGTAACCGACACGAGAACCCCAACGCAAAAAGACTTTCATGGACACACACAAATGCTCGTACCCATTTTGCCTTTTATATATTAGACTAGTGAGGATGCCTGGCGCTGCTCGGGTGTTTGTAGGTTTAAAAAAAGTTTTGATAAACCCAAAGCCTTGAGATGAAGGTGGAAAAGAAAGTGTGTAAAAACCTGACATCTTACCGCTCGGTCACAACGGGACAGGAACTGAAAAGCGTTTTAATTTAATGATTAAAAAGTTAAGTGACAGGTGCATAAATTTAATGAGGGCAAACATCACGTCATAGGGAAAACTTAACTTTGGCTGCAAGCCAGGTTTTGCGTTTCCCCCAAGATAGCAGAACTGTCCCCAGAACTGTCCAAATGAATAGCAAATGTCTGATATGACAGGTTTTGCCCGCATTGATCAAAGCTTTTCTGGACGTCCCACGCATAAGTGCTAGGGAGGCTCATTTTGCTACGGATTCAGTTTCACTTATATACAGAAAAACCAAACAAACACACGAAGAGTAAAAAATATTGCGAAAATAGCATGTAAAAGTGCCAAAATAAAAGATACATGTGACCTCGTTTCGTGAATCATAGATAATATAATCTAGGTAGCATATAAAATGTTCTAAGAAACAATGGCGGAGGAGTTTGGTAGAGTCTGCAAACAACAACTCTTTTAACTTTGACCTCTTGGCAGCCAAATTTTTGCCCCAAAACGGATTAAAAAGCTTGCTGCATGTTTGAATACCCCTTATGTAGAATTTCACATGTTTAGACCAAAAATTGGCTGAGTAGTTTGCTAGACACTGCAAAGGTCAAATCTTTTGAACTTTGACCCCCTGGTAGCCAAATTGTCGGCTAAAAACCGATTAAAAAGCATGCCTTATGTCTGAATACACTTTATGTAAAATTTCAAATGTTTATACAAGAAATTGGCTGAGTAATTTGGTAGAGACTGCAGACGTCAAATGTTTTTTTTAACTGTGAACCCAATTTTGACCCCCTTTGGGGCTCAAATCAAATTAAAAGTTTGATCCATATCCATGTAACCTACATCTAAATTTCCAAGTGTTTAGACCCAAAATTGGCAGAGGAGTTTAGTAGAGTTTTCAAAGGTCAAATCGTTGAACTTTGACCCTTTGATAGCCAACTTTCTGGCAAAAAAAAAAAAAAAAACGATTAAAAGATTTTCCCAAATCTTATATCAAATCTTGAGTCTATAAACTGAAAATTGACAGAGTTGTTTGGAAGGGAAATGTACACACACACACACACACACACACACACACACACACACACACACACACACAATTTCATTTTTATATATATACGAGCAGTTCAGCCCGGCTTTGCTCAGGCCCTATGTACTGTTTATAACTTGCCTTACATGTGAATACACTTTATGTAAGATTTCAAATGTTTAGACCAAAAATTGTCCGAGTAATTTCGTAGAGACAGCAGAGGTCAATTTTTTTTATAATTTGAACTCCAATTTTGACCCCTTAACATTTATTATTTTGATTTGAGATCAAAATAGAAAGTTTTACCCGTGTCCAAGTTACCTACATCTAAAATTTCAAGTGTTTAGACTCAAAATTGGCGGAGAAATTTGGTAGAATCTGCAAAGGTCAACTCTTTCAACTTTGACCTTTTGGCAGCCAAATTTTTGCCCCAAAACTGATTAAAATGCTTGCCACATGTCTCAATACACGTTATGCATAAATTTCAAATGTTTATACTCAAAATTGGCTGCGTAGTTTGTTAGACACCGCAAAGGTCAAATCTTTTGAATTTTTACCCCTTGGCAGCTCAACTTTTCGACCCAAACCGATTAAAATGCTCGCCCTATCTCTGAATACCCTTTATGTAAAATTTCAAATGTTTAGACATAAAATTGGCTGAGTAATTTGGTAGAGACCACAGAGGTGAAATGTTTTTTTTTAACTTTGACCCCCTTAACATTTATTTATTTATTTTTTTTTTTTTGCTCAAATCAAATTAAACGGTTTGATCGATTTAAAATTTCAAGTGTTTAGACCCAAAATTGGCGTAGGAGTTTGGTAGAGTTTGCAAAGGTCAAATCGTTGAACTTTGACCCCTTGGTAGCCAAATTTCTGTCTGAAAACTGATTAAGAAAATTTTCCCAAATCTCAATACCCCTTATGTCAAATCTCGAGTCTCTATACTGAAAATTGACAGAGTTATTCGGTAGGAAAATGTACACAGACACAAACACACACAGACAGACATTTTCACTTTTATATATATATGCTACTTGTACAGTTTAATCAAGACATTAAAAAATGAAAATATCGAAAAAAGTTTAAATTGTACGTATCCGTTATGGAATGAAGTTCGCCGAAAAAAATTTCACTTAATTTCAGCAAGTAATTTTTGTTTTACAGCGAAAAAACAATTTGTTATGATACCGAGCAAAAGGTTCGATTTTTAGGAAGAAAAGTTAGTATTAAAGATGGGGAGAGAATGTCGTCGCTTTAACTGGAGTTATCTCCCCGTGGCGTTTCTAAAATCCAAACAAAATTTTTTTAAAAATCTAAGATGCCTGCCTTCAACGTACTGTCATAAAAACGTGTTTTTCCGCTGTAAAAAAAATAAAATAAAAAATAAAATAAAAAATAAAATAAAAAAAAATTACTCGATCATATTAAGTGAAATTTTTTTGTGAAGATCTTCAGTTCAAAACGGATACGTACAATATAACTTTTTTTTCCGATATTTTCATTTTTTAATGCCTTGATTAAACTGTACAAGTACCATAAATAAATAAATGAATATATATATATATATATATATATATATATATATATATATATATATATATATATATATATATGGGGGGGGGCGTTATGCATTTATGTCTGTATATATGTATGCGTACAATTATATTTATAATTTTTGCATTATCTCATTACACCATTGCATTCCCATCCCCGTCTTACCTTTTTCCAAATTTAAATTTAAAATTATTCAACCTTAATTATATTTCTGTCTGGGTCAAATTGACCCTTACTGACCTATATTTGTTTGTTCTTAAAATAGATTTAGAAAGATGACTATCTACCCCTTTCCCTCCTTTCTTAACTATGTCTATCTCTCTTTCTCCAATTTCTTTCGAATTTTTAATATTCTTTCTTCCTCTCTTCTATCCTTACCCCTCTTTTTCCGTTTTTCTTTCTCTTACCACCTTATTTCTTAATCTCATTTAAAATCCCCATCTTACCATCCTCAATTTCCTTGATCCGTTATTTAAAAAAAAGAAAAAGAAAAAAAAAAAAAAAACCGCTGCTGGGACTGATGTTTTTTCTTGAAGCTCTATTTTACCATGGACATTTATATTGGTTCCCTTATGGATTACCATTTGATTTTCAACATACCCTTTACGCATTTTTCCTGTTCTGGAATTTACCGTCTTTCCCATTGGATATCATATCCTTTTTCTCCAGTTTCTTGCTTTCCCTATCTCTTTGAATCACTATAAACTTTCTAAAATGGCCTTTTTTTATGCAAATATGACAAATTTCATATGGTTTATTTCCTGTGATGCATTAACCTGCAAAAATTTTCGTATATTTTGCAAACCTCTTCCCTCTGATGAGAAGAATTGCTCTCTTCGAAACTCCATGGAATAAGGTGTTTCCCATTTTATTTGTACTCCTTACCGAATAATTAAAATTCTGTATACCTTCCTTACAGGTTTTCGAATAAATTTTCAATATCAAGATTTTTATTCTCTCTCTCTCTCTCTCTTCTCTCTCTCTCTCTCTAATACATACACATATACATGTTGGTTTTAGCCACACTGGTGGGTTATAAAATGATGAAACACGTGTGTAATTATATTTGAAAAGATATGTGTATGTATGTGTGTGTATGAACAAAAAGCAATTGACACAGGATCATGATTCAATTCAACATTTTAAGAACTTTATCAAGAATAAACATAATGAAATAACAAAGTCAATATATAAATATTGGAATATTTGGTGAGAATAATAAGTCCAGATGCCAATAAGTGTACATTATAGGACGGTGGTGAGTGAATAGGAGTGTGAAAATACTTAGTATGAGTAGGAGGTGTACGAGCAATGTATATATAGTGAACATGAATTAGGTTAATTCAATCGTAGTTCATCTGCGCACGTACTGTGTTGTGAGTAGACAGCACTGTTGCCGTGACCATTGTCTATTCGAGCAACAGGCTGAGCCTAGGCATTGATATAGCATAACAAGCAAGAAAGGGCGAGCTAAAATAGCACGTATTTCTGTTGTTTTTCGTTTCCAGTGATGACAACGTGAGCAATGGCGAGACACCACCATCTTACAATTCACACAACCCTCTCCCACCATGCTATCACACAAGTCGGCTTCTATTCTACGCTACTCCACCTACCCCTCTAGACTACTTGCTGAACAACATCGCTAGCAAACCACTGCAGACATTCTCAACTAACAATTGCAGGTTGAAACACCACACACACGCACACATACACACACACTACTCCCACCTTGACACCTTCTCCTATCCTTCGCATATTGTGGACTCCTTACTCCCACTTCTCACTCCCAGTACGCACTCAACATAAATATCCAATCAAATCATGACCCTGTGTTAATTTCCTTTTGTTCATATAAATTTGTCTTTTTGTATTTTCCCCCTATTTTCATGTTTGTTACATATCTGTCACATTAGCATCCTCTAAATATATCTCACAGATACAACATAAACATTCTCTCTCTCTGTCATATATATAATTATTTTTATTTTTATACTTTCCCCAGAATATTGATCGTCTTAACAGGATAGGACTAATCTATAAATATATATTTATATTTCCAGTTTAAATCATAAATATATAACTTCGAACAGTTTTTTTAAGGAACATACATTTGTCTCTGATGAGTTGTTTAGTGATCTTCTGCCATTCAACGAAACACGTGTAAGACATACTTCCTAAAAAAATCATATATATAGTAAGCTATGAAAATATATTTATGGCAATCTAGCCTAGCATTTCCCTATGGGGATTGAACGTGAAAGCCTCCATGTAGCTTAATTGCCATAAATATATTTTCATAACTTACTACGCAGCTCTACTTATGTGTTTAGCACTGTTGAATTAAATACTGAAAATCGATAATCAAATATATTTCTTTATAGCATTTTATGTGGATACATGAAATAATAACAACAATAATAATAATATTAATATATACGTGTGTGCATGCGTCGCGTTATGTTGAAAAGAAATCAATAAAGTGTTCGACTGTAAGAATGCAAGGACTAAAATACAGCTCATTCATTTAAAAAGTATACAATCTAGAAATGTATAGTTTTAAAATAAATAGTTTGTGTGTATACACACGTGAGAGAGAGACTAGTTTCCATAGAGATCAGTTTGGCTGAAAATAATGGCATGCGAAAAAAAATCATGAGTAGGTCAAATTAATATAGGAAATAAAATGTTTAGAAAAACAACAAAAAATTCATAGAGAAGAAAACAGTAACCACACACATTTCTTTAATTAAAATGAAGAGGAAAAAGAACCCCCGAAAAACAAAATAAGTAATGAAATAAATTACACAGATCTTAATCCAAGTTATAAAATTGTCCTACTACTTTATATTTAAACTCAGTTTTATTTGTGAACTCCATTTTCTACAAAACAAAACCTGAATTACACTTTACATTGACTGTTCACATTCCAGTCAGCTTGCCTTTACTACAGCAGCGACTACGACATCAGCAAGCTGGGAGCCGCCGAAGTTGAGAAAAAGAGAGAAAAGGAAGAGTATAAAAAAGAAGCAGTGTTCTAGTTCTTTTAATATCACGCACAGCTATAATATTTAGCTAATGGACACGAATACGCAAATATAAAGAAAGTATATGGTTCCCTTTAGAAGAAAAAGTATAGAAATATGTTGTTTTAGCTTGAATTTTATTCGTTTGATAATCAATGCTCGTAGCAGCACTCTCTGTACGACGGAGCATACGTGCGGATAACGCTACTACCCATGGCGTTTTATACAAATATAGAACACTATGCTACTCTCCTAACGTTAGGATTAGTCAACCCGAAATCCTATAAAAATGGCAACTATTTATAAAATGTGACAAGTTAAATATTCGACATTTTTAACAATCTTAAACTCTACAATAACTTTCAATCGTGTGCACAATAATCGCCATAAAATAGTAGATTATTTAGAAAATAAAATTTTATTATAAGCACTGAACACAATGTGACCCACATAGTTTTTATCTTTATTTCCCTCTTTCCATTTCATACGCCATAATGGAATACTAAAAAAAAAAAAAAAAAAAAAAAAAAATTTTTTTTTCAACATTCAGTAGCTATTTTACTAATAAAATACATTTACATTTCAATATTCAATATTAATACTGTTTTTTTTTTACTCAAATTCTACAATACGAGGAAAAAGAAATTCTAATTTATAACATTTCCATAAAGGTAGCCAAAGTCTTATTTCTATCGAAAGATGTAATTGTTTTAAGCTAAGTTTTTACTTCTATTTTTAAATTATAATTAAATTTAAACTTAATTGTATTTACCATTTTATTTAATTTTTTTACAATTTAAAATAAATAAATAAATAAATAAATAATAATAATAATAATAATAATAATAATAATAATAATAATAATAATAATAATAATAATAAGGAAAGAAATAGTCAAATATTCATTAACACTCAAATTTGTCCTCTTTTTAATTCTGAAAGTTCGTTTGCTTGTAAAAAAAAAAAAAAAAAAAAAAAATCACGGTTTTCCTCAATATGGTTACAATATTATTATTATCATTTTTTTTTTTAACTTTACAAACACCTTTAACTTTTTCCTTACCACAGCTTTAGCCAACTGAGGAACAAATATGTTGAGAGGCAAAGAAGACCCTAAAAAAGAAGATATGTTCTAATATTCTTAGTTTCATATACAACTCAAGGTTTAACAGTAACTTTAGGAGAATCCTAAAATATACGTTCGATAAAATTTCAAAACAGCATATTATAAAATAAAATAAATAAATAAAAACTACCCCTCAATCTACATCTACATTTTACAGATATTTTTTACAATTAAATATTTTTTTAAATATTCCATCCGGGCAATGCTGGAACACAAGGTCTGCTAGTAATTTAATAAAAAAAGATAATCCATATTTGAGATGCCATGATTTATTTTTAACATTGTGTTTCTGTCTTGTTTAGACTGTTATTGATGCAAAATACATGGTTTCTTGTTTCTTGTTCTTGTCCAAACGTTTACTGATGCATTATATTCAAATTTCTTTTGTGTGTGTATGGGGGGGGGTGTAAGCTTACATTTTTGAAACATTGCAATATGTGCAAAATTGTCCATATTCTAAAAGCTTTTTAGTGTTCAATATATGACATTTTTAGGGTTTCTACCTTTAATTCAAATCTAGTACCCCTGTATTGTATTTTTGTCTAAAGAAATGTCTATTGCTTCTCTTCTGAAATGTACATTTTATTTAAAAAGAATTACATGAAAATTGTACGTGTTATTCTTATTTGATTTTTAGATTTTTATTCATATTCACCCAAAACAAGGCAAATTACCACCAAATTATAAAGGGCTACTGTGAATTAGGACCGCATATACAGGGGTATCCTAAGAAGACAGTTGGTAATCTGTAGCGTGTGTTTTGATTTGACCGGAATAAAAATTCACATTCGTAAATCTATTATTCAACCTAAGAAAGAAACAAATTCCATTGTGACCGCCAAAGAAATAAATCTCTCTTGTTTTTAAACTGGAGTTTTGGTTTTATTGGAGAGAGAAATCTTGAATTACAGCAGTGACTGAATTGAACAACTACTTTGAACCAGCACAATGATCACAGCACATACGGTGAACTCACACATGCATAGAAGAACCATCAATAGCAAATATTCATTCAAGTATTGCCCTGCCTGATACAGACATTGGTGGCTATGGCTATCTCTCTCTCCTTTGAGGCATTCATGAATTCATTGTTGCTCATCATTCACAACTCCATTAACGATGTTTTCTCGAAAGTGTTTGATGCCACAGCTTTCTTTGCAGTAGTACAAACAGTAGTTCGCAGTTTCTTTCTGTCCGAGCAGTGCCAATACTGGGCGACTGTACTCAAAGGGATCTTTTACTCAACACAACAAGATGCAAAACCATTAACAGAATTATTCCTGATTGCTTCCATATTATATCAGTCAGCTGTTTTCCATAATCTCACATTACCCTATTCAGGAGACTGAAGTGGGTTCTCAACCTTACCCAATGGTCTCCCAAAGACTAGCAGAGGGAAGGCATCACCTAAATTTTCCTTTGACAGTAGTGCTGTCCTGCCACTCTATACAACGTCTAGTATTCGCAAATGGTTACCCATCTGGTATTAGCCAGGCTCATTGTTGTTTAACTTTGGTGATCTGGCAGGAACTGGTGTGTCAACATGTCATATAGCAAATATTATATAGCATAATTGGTGCGTTTAAAAGAAGAAATCATTAATAAATGGTTACAAATGAAGAACTGCTCTTTCACCAAGACAATGCACCATATCAAAAGCTGATCACAACAATGATAAAACTACATGATTTCACTTAGAATTGCTTCTGCACCCATCCTAGTTTCCAGATCTGACTCCTAGCGACTACTAAATGTTTGCAGACCCCCGAAAGAACACTCATAAGAAAGACCCTTGGCTCTAATGAAAATGTGATATTCCAAACTGAGGCGTATTCTGAGGTGAAAGACAATTCGTTCTACACAAAAGGGATCAAATTGAGAAGTGTTAGAATTAGTGTTTAACTCTAGACTATGTTGATTAACAAAGTCGAATTTTGTTTGAATGTTATTGTTTTATCAGCTAGGTTTGAGACTTACTAAGTGATGCTTTACTTGAATGTTATAAATTTTCACCAAATGTTATATTGTTATTAATAAGTATGAAGGTGTTCTCTGATTATTTTTTCTTGGGACTGATAACTTAGATAAGCATGTGAAATTGATCTTCACCATAGACTTGAAATAGAAGACTTACATTAAAGCCATTGCTAAGGTTGCTGGTAAAATGGTTGTATCATTCTATCGCTCCAGAAGGTATCTCACTCCTGATGCAATGCTCTTCCTATATTAGAGTCAAATACATTCTAAGATGCAATACAATTGTCACATCTGGGAAGTTGATGCTTGGAGCACTGTTTCCTGCTTTGACAGAGTACAGGACCGACTTCAAAATCTAATGGGAGGGGGGGTCCCTTTTCTCTTCTCTACAACCTCTTTCTCAAAGAAGCAACGTTATTAGTCTTTCTCTATTCTACCATTATTTTCATGGTAGATGTTAAACTCATCTTTTACAACCATTGTAAATAACTTGCCTTTCACTCTTTGTGTGCTTAAAAGTAAACAAAACATTCTTAGAGCTAACTGTCTGTGGAACACAATAACACAGGCTGCTTCCCGCCTGACTACAACATGATAGTTTTCAAGTCCAATGTTAACAAATTCTTGTTGAGCCGTCCTCTTAATTAAATTCTGCCCATTTACAACAATCATTACCAATTCATACGGTATTGTCTCACCATTCACCAAACAAGCTCATTAACCTTTAATCTCAAGTAGCCTTTAGGCCTTGATAAGTGATGACATTTATATATTACACAAGCAGTGATATCTGACGTTGCCCTGGATCTCACACCGTCAAACTTTTGTCATAGAAAGTAGTGGAATCGCCTAGTTTCTTACATGGGGTTGCCAGATTAAAACAATATACGTAATATATAAAGAAAGAAAGAAACAAACAAAACAGACAGGAATATGTTTTTAATTATAATATATAAAATCGTAGTTATTTACCCTTCCTGTTATCGTATAATTTCCTTGATATCTATCTTTATGTGGATGACTATTCAGAGTTAACAGAATTAGAACTTCCTATCCATCTTCAAAACTTCTATCGATCACATAGTTTCTACATCTTATTCTATTCTTGCAGTGTTTTTTTAGCTAATGCATTCACTTCTGAGATTTTCTGTAACAGAACACGGACGCACGTATGCAAATGCCGAGCTGTGTGCGAAGAAAAAGACTATAAAAAAGTGTGTGTGCACAGATCGATTATGTTCAGCACATTCGAGAACTCATTAGAGACGTGGGTGACATCACAGCCATAACAAGAAGTCACACATCTTGGTAAAATGAGGAAATAAATGTTGTTACAAAGAAAAAAAAAGGAGTTGAAGTTCTTTCCTATTCTTTGTCTACTTTGCGACTGAGGTGTTGGGTTCCATGTGTAAAGTCTTGATTACATAATCTTTTTTTTACTCACAAGTTATCACTTATCAAGACTAAAAGCTACTAGAGGATGAGTTAATGAGATGGACAGATTGACGAATGAGGAGGAATACTATGAGTGAATTGAAAATCTCCACATATCACCCATTGAAAACAACAGCCGAGCCAAAAACAGCCATTCTTCCCCCATTTGGCATAAACATCGTTCATGGAATGTGAGGACTAAAGTACAAAATGTGGGAAAGTGAGAGTTACAAAACAAAGTAAACCCAATAACCACTCTATACTAATCTTTTTACGTGGATGACTTAATCATTTTTCCTTTGTTAACTTTCTCGGCTCTCGTACCAAGTCTCTGAATATCAGTTCAAATTGAAAAAAAGATTCTTGTACTCCAAAAAAGTGAATTCGCAGAATAAGGCTGATTAGAATTGTGATGAGTGGAACTTTTTGATTCCATTCTAACCGATACTCTAGGTATATTTTTAAACATGGCATAAAAAGAACAAAATTAGCTCAAAGTTTTAATCTTTCCCCATCTTGTACACGGCCGATATGACAACACTTTTTCCTGACTGATGACAGATTTAAACACCCACATTTTAATACTGTTTTTTATTGTTGAGTTATATTTTAAATGGCCGATTACCGTCATATAAATATAGGCTGCAATATATGCAATGGAAAAATATTTATCTAAGATGAAAGACCATCCAAGAAATTGGCTGGTGTCTTTGAAATAATGCTTTCTTGAATACGAGGGTTAATGCCAAGAAATCAGACCACATGAGATCCTACAGAATTAATATCCACTCCAAACAAGACACCTTGGTAAATTTTTATGTCCAATGAACAAAGTCCATCATTCTCAAATGGTCTTGCTTTGTAGCCTACGCAAATGACAGCAAGATCTATCGATCTATCTCATGAGTTGTAAAATTAAAAAAAAAAAATCGATTAATTAATTAATAATTTATTTAAAATAGTTAATTAAAAAGTAAAATGTAATAAATAGATCTAAGTTTAAAAATCCTATTAAAAAATAACATATGCATCTCTGGGTTCTTAGCTGCTTATTGATAAATTTAAAAAAAATCCAAAGTATTTATAGGATTTAAATTTCAACAATTACTTAAACATGTAGCAGTACATGAATGAATGATAGTCAGTTGTCCAGTGTACCACAACTGCCACCAATAAGAAAAAAAATAGATAAATAGAATAAAAGAGATATGACAACAGCAACAATGGGAAAAAATGAAGTGGTGTGTATAATAAAACACGAAGAAAATAAATATCTGCCTTTTAGGAAACGTCCAAATAACAGATAGGCTGTTAACAGAGGGAAATGATGTATCTTGGTTGGAATGTTGTTTGGTCTTTCAGAGAGTTATTTAATTTGGACGTTGCTGCTGCTGTTGTTACCTCAGTCATTACTCTGGTGATTATGGCTGGCAGGAAACAGCTGTAGACGATGATAAATGGCAGGCAGACGAGAAACTGCTATCATCACCTTTGTTGCTGTTATTGTGAAAGAGAGTTGTAGAAGTTTGGTCAATTATCTTATGGATAGGTATGCTGGCAGAGACGCTATCTCATCAAGTCACAAGGCTGGAAACAACCCTGACTGCAGTCTTTTTATACACTCTGGTCAGTTGCTGCTAATGAAGAGGCTTTGATAAGATCTGATTGGTTAGCAAAATGATGATGTGCTCAGAAATATGAAATTATGTCACACAAGCTAAGTTGTTGAAAGATCAAACATCCAGTTTCATTAGGAGTGCAAACCTATAAATGGAGAACACAACAAGGCCCTCACCGATGACCAATAGCAGTGCCTATCAAGGAAACTTGTGCAAATACAGTTGCCAAGACAATCTTATATGAGTGCATCAAGATTTTTAATGAGACAAACAGCATTACTACAGACAATGGAGAACAGGTACAGTTGGTATCCTTCCAAGAGTTTACCCAGCTGCTTTTTACATCAAGACCACTTCTTACAATCCATGTACCAATGTTTTTGTAGAGAGATTCTACTAAGCTTTAACCTTTATTCAAAGAGAACCTAGGATACACTTTAGCTGAGCTGTTTTTTTTAGTACACTCTCCTCTTTATTTGAATGAACAGTATTGTGATGACACTACACTCAATGCAACACTAATTATTTCTTTCATACAAGAGCTATGTTATAAAATGGTGCAATTGAAATATATGCCATCCAATCAATCATTTACAAGTTAACATACCCTGAACAAATTTTGAAAATAAGAGTATGTCCAGCTGGTGTTTGAAACTCTAATGATATCCTCCTGTTGACCCAACCTTAGGTGACATTCTCTCTTTTTCCAGATCTGCTGAGGCCACTACTCCAGCCTTTGGTGATCTCTACATCAATTGAAGTTCCCTAACTTCTGGGATGTCCACGTCAGTCAGCCAGCACAAGGTGTCTCTTTAATGTTAAAAATGACCATGGCAACCAGATCTACCCAAGACATCTGTTCAAACTCCATGATATCCTTCGCAGATATATGTTTTAAAATCATTCCTTCACTAGTAGAGAAACTCCACATCAACCAAGCTTACTAAGAAGGTCTCCTCCTCAAAGACATAGAACAACTAATTCCAGACAATTCCTTGCAACTTTTCTATAATATCAGCAGCTAAAATCCAAAGTTTTCATACCAGATATTTTTTGTACGTTATGATTCTATAAACATTATTTGTTATTCTTACAACATTTTCTTGTTTTTGTCCTTCTTTCTTTGCCATTACCATACATTGTGTCTTATCAATAGTTGTAAAACTGGTCATGTACATTAGACTCTGTAACAGACGTTCAATCGATTTTATTGCAAAATTTAAATACATATATTTCTTCAGAAAATTATTTTTTCAATTGTTAATTAAAAAAAAATTCTCCCAAAAGTGATAAATATAAATAAGTTAAACTTTTTACATCACATTGGGGTTCACAGTTTTTGAGGTTTAGATGGTTCATGCAGAGAAATAGTACCTTTCTGAGATGGTCTTCTATGGCATTCTTAACTGGTCTCCATGCACCAAGCACTATATAACGTGTAAAATGGCCCATTTTGCAGTTGCAGCTTGCAATAGCATCTCCACAGTGAATGATCATCCTTGCATGGCAAAGAGTCACACTCTTCAAGAGGTAGGTCTGTTAACATATGTGAGCATAGATAGAACATGGCAGATCTAGAAGAGTAAAACTTGATAAACAATCCTGTTATTCCCACGAGTAGCACTAGTTCTTGTGGTGTTCACTGAACGTGTGGTAGCAAGTCAGAATAGCACAGCTGTGCAGATGATCTTGACAACAGATAAGCACAATGCCCTGGTTAGCAGAGAACTATGAAAAGTTTGAGGGGGTTGGTGCTAGGAAGGGCATCCGGCTGTAAAAATTTTGCTTCAAACTACAGCTGTTTTAAATAAGTTTGCAATATGAACACATATAAGAGCAGCTGTCAAAAGGAAGACCCATGCAAGCCATAGAAACTTGTCTTAAACTGGACAGTCAGTCATTAGTGAAGACAAAGTGCATTATAAAAATGATCATTGCAAAATTAATTTTTCTTTGTTTAAAAGGAACCGTATATTTAATTTTTACTTCTACCAAGTTTAGTTGAACTTGCTAGTTTGTTATTATGTTGGTTTGTGCACAGCCTAGTGTTCATATCGCTTGAGCAATCATCAAACTTGGTCAAAATATTAGTCATTGTCAAACTGAGAACCGATTTAATTTTAGGATATCTAGATCAGAAGTCAAGATAAGGGAAAAGGTTCAAATTCACAATTTGTGTGATAAGTTTGGTCCTTTTTACCATAGATACTCACTACTTGGCTCATATTATAGCCAATAAAGTCCCACATCATATATGACCTTTAACCTTGACTTTTAAAAGTTCAGTTGTGGTCAAAATTTTGGTCGAATTTTAACTTCAGATTTTTCCAATTTGATGCATGACCGATACTGTTTGACAACAGTAACTATATTGTAAAATCTCATCCTGATCAGATAGTTTTTAAGTTGCTGCCGTGGAAGATCGGCAAGGGAAGCAAAGGATTAAGAGTAAACATTAAGAAGACAGAGCGCTAGCATGTTTCCCTGAACGCTGGGTTACACAGATGTAGGTATAAACTCCATTGAATGCTCCCAGTACAAACTATAAATCCACGGGGGAAGAGGATCTAGCGGTTTTGTTGGGAAGCTGGTAGTAACCTGATTATGTTTGCCACAGATATTTGGGTGGTGTCTACCTAATTGATGATCAAACAGTGGCATTTATGGATGTAAATGACTACCTTCTTTTACCTTGGCAACATAGATACTGGTCGTGGATGGGATGTACTATCAGTGGTCTGTGTTTTCTTCGCCATCTTGCATGGCAGTGAGACATGGGCTCCAAATGCTTCCAATTTGCAATGACTTTGGCATAATAATCATGCTATGATTATTTGAATGTGTAGAATCCAACTAAAAGAAACAAACACTTCAAGCATGTTTTTATCAGCTTGGTATTTGGCAGGATTTTGGATGCTTTTTGCATTTGATGTCTATGTGGTTTGACCATGCACAGTCTATCATGTCTTGTATCAACTCTATAAGAGCCAGGTATCTCCAAGGAAGGAGTATTGCTGTCACATCTGGGTAGGAGCTGGTAGGAAGACCTTATCCTACCTTGACAGAGTTTAGAATAAACTTTGTAGCCTAGTGGGGGATGCCTTTTTCACTTCCCTGCAACCTCTTTCTTACAGAAGAGACGTTGCGAACCTGCCTCTGTTTTATCGTTATTTTTATGACAAGTACTCGTCTGAGCTCCATCCATGGTTCTCCCTCGCCAAACAGAAACACTCGTTTGGCTGTAAACACTATCAATAATGCTAAATTCAATAATAATATCAGTCGTTTGAGAAATTAATTTTTCTTTGAGTTATATCAAATGCACTAATACACACTTTTTTCATAATTTAATTTTTTTTTTTAATTGTTACAATTTACGATGCTTTATTTTCATAAACAAAACAAAAATAAATTTATGCATTTTTTTTTACGACTGAAAGCCATAACTTTAGGAAATATATTTTTCGTTTAAACAAAATAATACATTTACCCTAAGATTATATTCTATGATCATTATTTGTTAAATACTGAAAATTTCATTAACATTGGTTAATTTCCTGATTTTTGGTGAATTTTTAAGTAAAGGGAGGGGTTCAAAATGTTTATACATTTTGAGCATCGGCATTCATTTTGCACGTATCTAATGAACTCTCAGAGTGTTATTATCCATAGCTTCAAGTATTATTCAAGGAAAGGACACAAGAAATTATTATTTTTACGAAAAGCTAAACACAATTTCAGGATAGGATACAGACCATAATGTATTACGAAAGGAAGTTGATACAATAAGCTGCCAAGATCATAAGCTGATCGCGATCAACAAAAATATAAACCTTAAAATATTGTAAAAGGAAGAGGATACGAAAAATGACTATCTCTATTTCCCTTGTGGAAAAAAAACGGAAATGACACTAACCCTATGCGGGTTTAACTGGCTTCCTCCAAAGGAGGAAGTTCCATTGGAGTATGAAATTCACAAGCAGTTCCAAGTCGCATGTCTATCCCCATTAGGGGGAGATAATGACGTTAGGTTTTTTCAACTCTTGCAGGGAGGTGCTGACATAATCCTACATACAGCACCTGGACTTGCCAAATCGGTCACCCATCTGGTACTGACCAGGCTCAGTATTGCTTAACTTCTGTTATCTAATAAGAACCAGTGTGTCAACGTGATTATCCCTTGTGGGAGCATCATTTAAAGGAAGGAGGTGACAGTAGTCTAGTAGTTAATGACACAGCCTGACGACCTGGGTGCTTCAAGTTTGAATCCAGTTCGTTCCACAAAAATCTCTTCCCTAAGTACCCGATGACTTTCTAGAAAAAATATCTGCGAAACCAATGCCAATAGAATCTTCGGATTCATATGATATGAATGATGACAATTACAGGATACAACAACTGACTAACTATTCTTCTCATGAGTGAAACTTGCCAAGTTGATTAAGAAATGACCAAGTAAAAGAGCAATAGACTAGACCCCCAATTTAATGACTTTTTGCCCAACTGTATGCATTGCCAATAAATAACATACATTTCTGGTATTTGTATTTAAACTAAGAGTTTACAAGTAATCTATATTATATTATTCTTTGTCTGTCCAGTCCACTTTTTCTCAGTAACTACTGGACCAATCTGGCTGAAAATTTGTATGCATCTTTGTTATGATAATATGAGGCGAACTAAGTATTATAGTATCTATTCGATGCACAGTTATTGATTAATAGGGATTAGTATTTAATGCAAAAATTGAGCACAGATTTAACCATATTCAAACCATCAATTTGGCATTTGTAACCTCCTTTTTCTTTCATACAAAATATCGTTACATATAAATAAGTATAAATAAATATATTCAATTCAATTGAATAAATGTGCCAACAAACAAATAAAACAAGCATGCTTCAGTTGCCATGCAAGAAAAGGATGGTATAAATTTACAGACGATGATATAGATCATTGAAAGTATATATTCCTGTCAGCCTGTCTGCTATAATAGCAGTGAATACAGCTTGCAGCGAGTTGGAAGCCAGCAAAGTTGAGAGAAAAAAAATTGTATAAACATGAATCCGTGTTCTAGTTCTCTTCTTATTAGGTGCAACTCTAATATTTAGACAATGAACTGAAACATACAAAGAAAGTATACGGCTTCTCTTAAAAAAAAAAAAAATAAAAAAAAAAAAAAATGTAGGACTGACGTTTAGTCACCCCTAAAAGCCAAGAATTAGGACGAAAATAATACCATTCCCCAAAAAATAATAGTTTCTTAGCCCCTCTCTTTCTCATAAGCTGGACACAAACCAGGAACTGCTATCCAGAGTCTCTCATCATTTCCCTCTCCCTTAAACCAATCCCTAGCCAGCATGACAGGTGAGTAGTCAGTACACTCTTAGCCCCGAAACCAACGATTTATTAACAAGAGGTGTACTCACTCCAAAATGTAAAAAGGCAAATAAAGGTCTTTCCTTTTAAAGGTTAACATTTCTAATACTTTTATTATTCCAACAACAACTAATGAAGACAAGTGTCAGCCAGTGTTACAAAAATATAGAAATATTGCATATAGTATTTTAGTTAGGTTAAATTTTATTCGCATATTACGTTCTAATACAAGGTTCATGCGCAGTCCGTGATCGAATAATCATCGTGCAGCCATCTTTAAGCTCTCTCTACTCATGCGGCCGACACAACTAAAACCCCAAATTGTATTATGACAGCTGTTATTTATAAAATATGAGCCATTAAATATTCGAGATATTTATATTGATAAAATTGCGTTACCACTTTTTGTGTGTATATGTTTCTCGCCTTTATGTGACTTACACATTATTTTTATTATTTAGTTATCACTATAAAATTTGGAAAATTAATTTTTCCCATTATTTTATGAATGTCTTTTACATTTTTTTTTTTTTTTGTATTAAATATTTTGTCATCTCTCTCATGTCACAATAGAATTAGAAAAACATCGTTTTTTTTTCGGTTTGAATAAATAAGATTTTTCTGTTCTTAATTGTTTTGATTTCGTTTTTAGACTGGGTCTTTTATGTCCATGGGGTGCTCTGTAATAATGGCACCGATAAAATGGCACAGTAAAAATGGCAGCGGTAAAAATGGAAAAAATGAATAAATAGGTAAAAATGGCACTTTGACAACGGAGAACTAGGATCGTTCCAGAAGTGCGAGCTAAGTTCCAATCCTTCTAGTTTAAAATAGGGCTATGCCCCCTTAGCCTTAGATTGGAAAATGTTGGTTAAGTTAGGTTAAAATTCCGTAAAAGCACCAAAAAGAATATTTATAACGTTTTATTTAATAATTATTTTATAATAAATATTTATGTATAATAATCTGAAAAAAATGCTAAATAAATTTTTACCACTGTCATATTTACTTAAATTCAATTTATTTTTTTAAATCTTGAAAATGGAAACGTAATTTACTGTGTAGTGGCTGCTACATATGGCCGGAATAAATGACAGACAGGAACATTTCAAAGTGATCGCTTATATTGTATTGAAAATGCGGAATAACATGACGTTGTGATGCGACCACACGCATACATAATAGAAAAGGAACTACGTTACGCTTCCTCGCACATGAATACATTCATCAGTCCTCAAGCATCAGGCGGGCTTTATAAAGCTATTTACCCACCAAAATCAAACCAGTTTCTCTCCAGTTTCTCAAGTGCAGCACGTGTTTGAGGAAACTCCATCTTCGTGAGAC
Organism: Euprymna scolopes; assembly: GCF_053919585.1. Taxonomy (NCBI): domain Eukaryota; kingdom Metazoa; phylum Mollusca; class Cephalopoda; order Sepiida; family Sepiolidae; genus Euprymna; species Euprymna scolopes. The sequence goes on along the minus strand of NC_136483.1, from coordinate 37,729,987 downwards.
GTTAAAACACCTGTCATGGTTTTGCGCATGCCACAGACGAACCATAATACCCATCATGGAAATTCACCATATCCAGTGAAAACATTGTGAAAATTTACATCTTGCGAGAACTCAAACCTCTTTTTACTCCAAGCCCTTGTGTGGCACACCTACCATAAAAATCAGTACTTTCAAACCTTGTGCCATACACACAAAATCCACACACCAACACACCCACATTCATTTAAATCGTTCAAACACAAGAAAACACTTATGTTGAACACTTTATTTTAATACTTCTAACACGTAAATAAATGTTGTTTGTTTTATATAAACTCAGCGATTCCGTTTTCTTTATCAAGTGTCGTCTTTTCCTGAATTTATTTTTATTTCTTTATTACGGGTAACCCTTTCTATAGATTAACGATCCTATTTATCTTTAAGGGTCCCGAAAATACATCCTATAAAATGGTGAACCCCGACTTGCATTCTATAACTGATTAAATCGCTGGGAGCCACTGCTTTTAATTTTCTTGCACCAGAATGAATTTTTACTTAAAAAAAAAAAAAAAAAAAAAAAAAAAAAAACATACAGAAAATTAATAAAATTGATTTACAAATTTACATTTACAAATAATAAAAAATTAAAAACCCAACATTTTTTATAATAGGAATGTTGGGTTTATTTTACAGTATTTATCTAGATAAATGAAAGAAACTTAAAACAAAGCAGTTTTGGAGAAAAGTGGAGATATTGTTTCCATTTTGTACTTACATACCTCAATTAAGAAATGCGGGCGCTCACTAACAACGTGTTTGAAAGTTAAGCTACTCTGTTTTGCTCAATTAGGTATGAGCAAAAATGCCGGTAAAAAGATAGCGGGAATCGTAGATTCCATGAACAAAGTTTCTTTCTTAGAACTGCACACCTTCCTTTTGTCTGCTTTCCAGCTGACTTTATTATGGTCGTCTTCAAGGCCAACGTAAACAAGTTCTTGATGAGTCGTTCCCCTTAAGTAATCCAATTTACCAAATTTTCACTACTAACAATTATTACGACATTGTCCCATTGACCACTGAACGCTTATTAACCCTTATCCTCGAGTGGCCTCCGGGCTTTAATAAGTGGTTTCACCTTTGTAAAAAAAAAACAAAAAAACAAAAAACATAGTTTTGAAAACTGGTTTATCATAATTCTTTTGTAGGTTTCCGACTATTTTTGATTATATTTGAAAAACTAAAGTTAATTTCCCAAAAGAAAAATACTTGTTCACGTGAAAAAAAAAAAATTTATAATGAAAAATGCTTTCACAGCTAACAATTTCAGCTAAATTTTAAGTTAAATAAATTCATTGTAAAAATCCTTTGAAAGATAAATATTAGTTTTCTGTGTCTATTTCAAAGATAATTAGTAAACTCCTAAGATATTGGATTAAAAAACAAAAAATAAACAAAAACACTTTGCTTGTACAAAAAACAGCTTTATTAGCCCCCAAAAGCGAGAATCACGAATCAATCACGACAAACAGAAGTTTTGTAAACATGTATTATACCAAGCCCAAATGTCAGACAGTACAAAAGGCTGCCTGAAAATAAAGTCAGATAGTTGAGAGGTAGGGGGGACTGCCACCCTCCAGCTGTGCATCCGTACATTTCTATCATGAACGTTTGTATCATTTTTACAATTTTTTTTTTAAATTTAATTACTTTTCTATGTCCCTGCTTCTAAATTTAAAAACAAAACAAATATTTACTTTCAAGATTATATAAAAATTATGTTATGCCGCAAGTTTCACGTTCATTCAAGCAAAGAATATATTAACATCTTACATATAAAAATTATGCAAAACTTAAACTTTAAAAAAGAAATGTAGAAATATTTTTTGTAATTATAATTTTTTTGTGTGAAAATATTAAAAAAATTTTTTTAATTTAATGATAATATCGGTAGTTTGAATAATTATTTTTTATTCGAGTTATATAGAATTCATTAATACAGATTTTAGGGGCTTTTTTCGTAATGTTCCTGTAATTTTTTTTTATTTTAATTGTTACAATTTATTATGCTTTTTTTTTTCATAAAAAGAGCAAAAATAAATTCATGCATTTTTTAAATTACTTTAACAAAGGTATTTTTTGTTTAAACAAAATAATACATTTCCACTATTTCATTAAAATTGGTAAGTAAAGGGAGGGGTCAAAATGTTTATTTATAGGATTAGCAGGGCTAACCGGTAGGTATGGGCAAAAATAAACGAATAAGGATAGGGGACCTAGTTTTGAAAGTCGATTTATCATAATTTTATTGTAGGTTTCCGAATGCTTTTTGATTGTACCTATTTACTATGCCTCCCCACGGGACAGAGTTAGACACCAGGGTCGTTTTTTAATGCTTTTTGATTGTATCTGAAAGATTAAGGACTAAACTTAATTTCTCAAAGAAAAAAAATATTTGTACACGTAAAAAAAAAAAAAAAAAAAAAAAAAAATGTTTTCACGGCGAGCTAACCAATTCAGCTAAATTTTGAAGTTAAATAAATTCATTGTAAAAATCCTTTTAGAGATAAATATTAGTTTTCTGGGTCTATTTCTAACATAATTAGTAAAGTAAAACCCGAAGATATTGAATTAAATAAAATAAAAAAAAAGCACCTTGTTTGCACAAAAAATAGCTGAATTAAACCCCAAATAGAGTGTTTCTGCCGTCCACAAAACCACAACAAGCCATACTTTTGGAAATACGGAACGTACGGAGGTCCGAAATCTGAGACAGTCGAAAAGCTGTCTGAGAATGACGTCATGTAATTAAAAGGAAGGATGGTTGCTGGGTTTCTTTTTTTTTTTTTTTTTTCTTTTTCCCCAGACGGGCATCCGTAAATTTCTATTGTAAATGTTTGTATTAATTTTACCATTTTTTAATTTAATTATTTTTCTATGTTCCCGTTAAATTTTTTTTTTTTTTTTAATTATTGGCCAATATCATATAAAAATTATGTTACGCTGAAAGTTTCACATTCTTGCAAGCACAGAAATTATTAAAACCTTGCATGTAAAAATTATGCGAAATCTGTAATTTAAAAAAAAAAAGTAGAAATATTTTTTCTATTATATTTTTTTTTGTGTGTGAAAATATTAAATAAACAATGCTTAATTCAATGGTAATATCGGTGGTTCGAGAAATTCATTTTTCTTCGAGTTATATCGAATTCATTAATACAGACTTCAGAGGCTTTTTTCGTAATGTTCCTGCAAAAATTATTTTATTCTATTTTTTATTGTTACAAATTACGATGCTTTATTTATATAAAAAAAGCAAAATTAAATTCTTGCGTATTTTATTGACTCCTGAAAAACATAACTTTAGTAAAGGTATTTTTTGTTTAAACAAAATAATACATTTCCACTAAGATTTTAATAAAAATAATTACTTCATTATATTCCGCGATCATTATTTTATAAATACTGAAAATTTTATTAAAATTGGTTAATTTTCTGATTTTTGGTGAATTTTTAAGTAAAGAGAGGGGGTCAAAATGTTTATACATTTTGAGCGTCGGCATTCATTTTTCCCATAACTACTAACCGGCGTTGCCCGTGCCCTATAAGAAACTAAATAGAATATGTTAAATAATATCAAGTTTTTCATACACACCCAAAAGAGACCGCCCCTTTTTTTTAATGTGAACGTGAAAAAATAAAACTTAGGTTTTCAGAATGCTACTGAAAGCGCTAAATAAAATCCAGGATGCCTCAAGAGAGCACTACTAAAACCAAGTTTCTCCCGCCCATACATTTCTTTGTAGCGAAATGAAAATAGTTGAATTTGAAAAAATGCTGAATCATTTCCTGGGCCGTATTAAAAAGTGATAACATTAAAAATTGTGCTAACCCTTGATAACACTCACTGATACAAATGACCCACCCCCAAAGAATAAATCTTCTTTTTTTTTTTTCTAAATTTTAGATATTATTTTTCTGGGGTGACGCTGATTAAAAAACAAAACAAAAACAAACAAACATGCCATTTGTAGGAGTTTGTTATGTATTTTTCAAGTTTTAGCTGGACATACAAACACACAGACAACTGCCTATTATATTATCAAAGATCGTTTTAGTTACCTTGTATTTGTTTACTATTCTGAAAACGATACGTTAACTGTTGTATCTACCGATACAAAAGAATTCTTATAAATTTCTCGAACAATTCCCGCGGCGCTTTTTACAGTATTAATATTTCCCTTAAAAAACCCGATCAAAACCGAATAATTTTAACTCAATTGGTAAATAAAAAAAAAATTTAAAAAATAGTAAAATTACTCGTTTTAATTACTCTCTCTTGGCGTTCTGACAAGTAGCGTTGCTCATTTTTCACGCGTCATAATGGAATATTTTAAATGTTACAAAGATAATTTTAAAAACAGATATTTCCGGTGCGTGTATTTAAATTAAGGGGGGGGGGGTCTAATTAGTTTTATTGCGTTTTTATGTAATAAAAATATACCTACACATCACAACGAATGTACATATTTTTGTAACCTTGCCTTTACTTCAGCAGTTAAAACGGCTCTCCGAAGTCGAGAGAGAAAAAAATGGAGTGTAAAGAAGTAGCTGTGTTCTAGTTCTCTTCGTGCAACTTTGATAAACACAAACATACAAAGAAAGTAACGGCAACCCTTACAGAAGAAAATGGACATAAAAATAGAGTATATGTTATTTTAGTTAGGTTGAGTTTCACCACGGCTACCGAGAGTGGTCACGATTTTACTCGTTCGTTGCGTTATAACACAATACTCATTTGCATCACGCTGACTGAATGATCACGCCAGCCATTTTTGCGCGCTAAACTTATAGATAACATTATAACCAACTAGCCTTTACACTAATATTTGTAAAAAAACGAAATCGTGTTTAAAATATGACAGCTATTCATAAAATACGAAACAAAACAAATACTCGAAATCTCTATATTAATAAAATGGTATGGCCACACGTTTCATGTGTTTCTCGCCTCTATGTGACTTACATTTTTATTTACTATTAATAAATCATTTGTTGAGAGAAAAAAATGTCATAGCGTAAAGTATTAAAACGAACTTATTTTTAAAAAAATAAATTGAGAAATTAAATTCACCAGGATGCATTTCGGTTTCTGTATAAACAAGTTAAACATTTCAATTTTTTACTAATAATTAAAAAAGAATTACTTTGTGACGCTTTAAAATTTGAAAAAAAAAAAAAAAAAAATGAAAAAAAAAAATTGGAAGCACTTAAACTATCAAACAGAATGCCATTTTAAATTTTTTAATTCTTAACAAATCCTCATGGATTAAGATTTCAAGTTTGAGAAGTTATTTACATCGAATAATTTTATAAATAGAGGTTAAAACATTACCATAACAAAATTAGTTATAGTTTTATAACAATTTGATTCAATTAATAATTTATTTAACAAACGATGCCATGATAATTTAACTTTTAAAATCTAATATGCCATCTGCCTAAAAGGCTATATGCCTGCCTAGGTGTATCAGAATTTGGGGGGAATTTTTTACGCCTTTAACACGAAATTGCGAATAAAATATAAAAAACTCGTAATTTCTCTTTTAAAAGTGGGTTGTTTATTTTATTTATGGGATATACTTCCAAAATAAACTATTAAAGTTGTTTAAAAAAATAATAGAAATATTATTTTTTATTTAAAAAAAACAAACAGTGTTTACAAAGTGCCGGCGCGCCTTCATGCAGCCATTTTTTTTTACCGAGTGAAATCAATTGAATTTTACGAGTTAATTTTTTTTTCAATTTTTAAACTTTAAAAATCTATCAAAATTTTTCTATTCGTTAAATTTTTACAATATTTTCAGGGTCAATGTAAAATTTTATGCTCATTCCAATAAACCGAATATAATATTTTAGACAAACGTTTTTTTTCTAATTCACCCCCCCCATTTTGAAATGTCTATTAAAATTTTAATAATTAATTTACTCACCAAAGTTCTATAGATCACAAATTGCAGATAAATGATCAATAAATAATATACTGTAAATTAAAACAACAAAAAAGGAAGTGTTTTTTGGAAATTTACCTGTAAAGTCCGAAGTGTAAAGCCTTTTTTTTTTAAATTGGAAGCCTATGTTCTGCTTATATTGTGCAGTAAGTATTAGACGCTGACGACAATTTTTTTCTATTTCATTCAATGTTTTCTCTTTTAGATATTTAAAAAAAAAATTTCACTCAATAAAGAAGAATGAAAATATAATAAATAAAAAATTTATGCATTTCTTTGAGAAAAGAAGAAAAAAAAATTCCTCGACTGTTTTTTTTTTTTTTTACTTATAAGTAAAATTTGACTATTTTTAAACTATGGGAACATATTTCTTCACGCACAAGGCTAGACGGCTAACATGAACGTGTGGTTTTTAGTGCCTTCTGTCCATCCATAGTTCTAAACAAGAACAAAGAGCTACTTCCGTTTTTTCGATAAGAACGTAAAAATGCTTGCGTAATCAGGCTTTTTTTTTAAATAGTCGTTTAAAAAAATTCTTTTATTTAAATAATGGAATTTAAAATATAAATATGGATAAATTCTGAACAATGAAGAATAGAACTAAACATTCAATAGTATTTTTATAGGTAAGTGATTTTTTGGAATTTATATTGATTTATTATAATCGAAGTAAATAAAATTTCGTTGATTTTCTTCAAATCTTTTTAAAAGAAAACCGATTTAAAAAAAAACAAATATTGCATAATATGCTATTAAACCTGTTATTTTTTTAAAATTTGGTCTTTATTCCTTTAATTGAAAAAAAAATTAGGGGTTGAATTACATTTTTCAAGTAGTTATAAGCTTGTAAAGATAGGAGGTCGAATTATTCAATTTTTTTTCACGCATTCTTAAGATCAGTTCCTTACACTGCTACTGTCTGTCTCCATATTTTCAAACTATCTCCTCCAAAACTAAAAGTCGCAGAGTGGCACTAGGGGCCTCAAATGATTAGATTTTTTACGGGCTGTTCATTTATGGGTCTTTAGCCGGTTAAAATAGATTTTAAGGGGCCAAAAATTGGTCAAAATTTTTATACACTTTATACATTAACCTTAGTTTATTTTTAATAAGTTCATATGCGTGTCACATAACATGATAAATGCAATTTTTTTTTGTTTTTTGTTTTAAATTAAATTAAGCATCCAGTTGTTTATTTTTTAATCAGTGTGTAAAAAACACTTTGGACAACAATTTAAAATTATGTAAAAAAAAATCGTTGTCTTAGCACATTAAAAGTGCTGTATATATATATATATATATATATATATATATATATATATATATATATATATATATATATATATATATATATATTTATTTTGTGCTATTTGTTGTTTTTTACAAATTTCTGCTGGTAATTTTTCTATACTTTAACTAAGCAAAAAAAATGCTTATAAATTAGGGTGGAGGTGCTTAGAGCGTATTTTAATGTCAACTGGTTAGTTATACGAAAAAAGAAAATAATGTAAAGGAAAGAAAATAAATAAATAAATAAAAAAAATAAGTTACTGGCAATTCCCAGGCGCGAACACTTCGTAGAAAATGTGGCAAATTAAAAAGCAAACACGCTAATTATTCAGCTATGATAAGTTGTCACTGTATTTGGCATAGAATTTACTCTTATAATGCATGATTGAATGAGTGACCTAATCAAATCGTAACATGGCTCTTTCTCTATTTCTCTATCTCTAACAATCTTTCTCTCTCTCTTTCTATCTCTATCTGTCTCCCGCCCTGTATCTCCCTCTTTTTGTCTCTCTCTCTATTGCTCACTGGTCGGTGAGAATGTATACTGCTCAGCCAATCGGCGGGGATGGATTTTAGCAAGGGAGAAATTATTATCTATAAATAGGAATATGTGAAAGATATTTTAAGTGTATGTGTCGAGTAATAAATTAAGAGCGATGAAACCCCAGTAACGTAGGAATGTTGGTGGTGCTAAGTGGGAATGGTGGAAATACAGGAAAAGTAGAGGGGGAAATAGAACTTTCTTCCTCTATAGATGGTGAGATTGTGATCGTGGCGCTCCTCAGAACTAACGTAAGATTTTAATATAACACCTAAATGTGTATATAATGTTGTGTTAAAGTTACATCAGCAGTGGCAAATAGTGTACACATAATAAATTTGTATGTGGCCTCTGTTGTTGTAAACCTACATTATTTTAGTCCATAGGGGAAAAAACTGAACCTTTTTTATTATATAGAAGATATATAATTTCAGGTTAATATTTTTCAGAGGTGACACAACCCAATGAATTTTAACAATTTAAAATTCATACAAGAGTGCTCAATACAGAAGTAGGGCAAAATATACTTTTTATTTGTTTTACATAAGCATTTGTAGGTTTGACATCAACTGGCACCACACCAAATAATTGTGAAGGATGAAGAGGATGAAAAGCACGGAGAGAAAACACTAACCAGACCTCTACTAAATGAATGCAAAGAAGGCTCACTTAGTCTTACTAATTCCAGTGAAAGTCAATAGTCATCACCAGCGAGAGATCAATGATAAATGGCTGTTGCGATAAGGTAAATTCATTTGCAAATGCTGCTGAAAGAGGTGGAGAGTACTGGAAATCTGGGGAGACTTGTTGTCACCTAGATTTCAGGGAACACCACAGGTTGTTGACAGAGAGAAATCTTTAATGATGACCAGTGTCAATACTCTTAATGAGTACAAGTAATAATAATAATAATAATAATAATAATAGTAATAGTAATAATAATAATAGTAATAATGCCAGCTACCAGTTGGCAAAAAGACGGGGGACGGAACATTATGGCAAACATGTTAAGTATTTTTTTAAAACTCATCCTAAATGTTTTTTATGTTACCTTGTTTTAAAACTTGTTTTTCTTGTTTTATTTATGTATTTGTCTGTATTCTCCTGTCTTATTCGTCACCCCGCCCCATGCTACAAAGTAAACAATAAAAACAAACAAAATGCCGGAAACTAACGATAAAAAAAAAAAATGCCGGAAATTATTCTCTATTAGAGTAGATAAAGTTAAGTAGTATACTTAATATATACTATTACTGCAAGCTGGCCTATATTGAAAATGCTTGCTTCCTGGCTAGCCAATCAAACCATCTAATATAGTTAGCCTTATTTTCAATTACATTTGAAATATAATACAGTGCCATTAGCAAAGAAAAAGTTACCTATGAAAACGAACCTCCTAAAGTAAAACCATGAATAATTATCTAAATTCGAATGTAAATTAATATTAAGCTGACTTTACAAATTGATAAAAGTTAATTATTGGATTTTAATTAATTATAAGGTGAAACTCCAATGATTCAAACTCGATAGATAACGACAAACTTCCACCCATTAATATGGGAGGGGAGATTATCATCAAAAGTGTCCTTAATTTTTAACTTAGCACCGGACTTACTACTTAGATATAAATAAGTCACTTGTACCCATTCCCCTCCTCCTCCATTTTTTTTTTTTTTTTTGGAGGGTAGATAATACAGTGGATGTGTTATCGGCAGCTCCAGTAACTCTCGCTTCTCCTTTTTTGTCCCTCAGTCCTCATTCAATGAGTGATTTTTCTGACAAAGGGTGAAGAAAAAGCTGCTTAAAGGTCGGTAGTACTTGGTGACCAGTAGTCTGAGATGTCGGAAATTTTTCTGTCTCTGTCTGTCCTTGTGGCCATGTCACTAGTAAGGGTGCTGGAGGTAAACGTTTTGTCTGGGCTGACGTTATCCGCCTGATAGTCAGGGACCCGAACCTTGGATTAACCACTAAGGAGGCTGTCCTATCAGTGGCGTAAAGTACTGGGACTGCTGTATTGCCATTTGGTGAGTGGATCTGGACCATGAAGTAGTCTCTGGTGGGGCCTCTCGATGCCATACTAGTGGGTAATTGTTACGGCTTTACCTCTTCGTGTGCTACAAAAAAAACATTTTCCTGTCTTTTTCTCTCTTACTTTCCCTCTCTGTACTGCTCTAACCAAGTATGCCGACCTATTCCACAAATCCCAAAACCTCAACATGAAATATCTCCAGAATAAAAACTCGATTAAACATAGAACCCCATCTTCCAACGTAGACCCCTACTACCAGGTCTCCTTCTCCAACATCAGGGGTCTATGTTCCAACCTTCCAGAGGTTGAGACCCAATTACAGGAGACAAAACTGAACATATTATTTCTAAGTGAAACCGGAATAGGGCCAACCATTTCCCTAGATGAGTTCATAATTAACGGATACTCTAACTTAACAGCTAAATCTGACCCCCAAGATCGCCATGGGCATGGAATATGTGTCTACATTAAGAATGACTTCCCGTGTGGCAGGGATATCTCTAGAGAAGATCCTAATTTATCCTATATGTGCTTCAGGGTTGCACTTGCTAACACCACTGCATTTATATTTGCCCTCTATCGGCCCCACAACAGCGGAGTTACTATCTTTAAGAGCATATCTGAGAAAATAGACCACGTACTGTCTTCACATCCCTCGGCTAACATCCACATCTGTGGTGACTTCAACGTCCATAACGTGGAATGGCTGACCCATTCAAATAAGACAGACGATGAGGGAAGGTTTTGTCATGATTTTGCCATTGCTTATGACCTCACTCAGATTGTTCGCGAACCACCCGTGTGCCCAATATACCCGGTCAATATGCAAGCCTCCTAGACCTTTTTCTCTCAACTTCCCCTGAGCTATGTTCATGTTCCGTTCATTCTCCTCTAGGATCCTCCGACCACTCCGTAGTATCAATTAAGATAAAAACGAAATGTAAGAAATCCCCAGACGTACTCCCCCACCATACTGTATACCGATACTCTATGGCTGACTGGGATAGCTTCCGTACATTCATATCTGATTTACCTCTGCATTCCATGTTTAAAAAGGAAGTGTCCTCTATAGTATCAGATCTGACCGAATGGTTAATTGTAGGCATAGACCGATTCATACCATCTAAAAAATTCCAACAAAAACCTACCAGCCAGCGATGGTTCTCCCCAGAATGTGCTGCTGCTATCACGCACAGAAATCACTTTTTCCATAGCTACCAACGTAATAGATGCACCGAGACTAAAGCTGCTTTCAGGACTGCCAGCAACCACTGTAAAAGAGTAATAAAAAATGCAAGAGAGCTATATGCCCAGTCTGTTAAATCCAAGGTAGTTGATCAGCGGCTTGGTTCCCACCAGTTTTGGCAAATAACAAATAGGATCCTGAACAGAAGTGTGCGTTCTATACCAACCATTATCAATGGACCAGAGGTCATCTCGTTAGCGTCAGACAAGGCCAAACTATTTGCAAAGAACTTTGCAGCTAATTCTACTCTATGCGACGAAGGCCATTAACTCCCCATATTTCCTCCTATAACACAGAACAAGCTAGGTAACATACAAATATCCGTGCATGAGGTCGCCAAGGTAATCAAGAACCTTGATTCCAGTAAAGCAACTGGTCCTGATGGCATCCCAATTATAGTGTTAAAAAAGCTTCAACCAGAACTTGCTCCCATACTTACGAAACTATTTAAGCGCTGCCTTAAGGAGAAGTGCTTTCCGACTCCCTGGAAGACCTCATTAGTTTGCCCTGTATTTAAGAATTCAGGTGATAAGTCATCTCCCTCTCAGTACAGACCAATAAGTCTCCTGTGTGTTATGAGTAAGTTGCTGGAATCCATATTAAATAGAGAAATAGTCAACCACCTCAGCAGGAATAACCTTCTTAGTGACACACAATATGGTTTCCGCTCTGCAAGATCTACCGCAGATGTGCTGATGGTTATATCCCACAGGATTAGTGAATCTCTTGACAAAGGCTTCCTTTCTAGGGCAATTGCTCTTGACATATCAAAGGCCTTCGACAAGGCATGACATAAGGGTCTACTTCACAAGATTTCCAGCTACGGTATAACTGGAAATGTTTTCTCAATCATAAAATCATTTCTCTCCGATAGGCTCATAAGAGTAGTGGTAGATGGACAAAAATCAGAGGCCTGCAATATAAATGCTGGAGTCCCTCAGGGGTCAATCCTGGGCCCAACTCTCTTCCTGATCTACATCAATGACCTCCCTAAACACATACTTAAATCATTCATTGACATCTATGCTGATGACACGACCATCTACGGCAACACATCAAAGGCTGTAAATGACAAAGTTCTCTTGGATTCTCTCTCCTCTGATCTCGAGCGCGTGGTTCAGTGGGGGAAGACGTGGCTGGTTACCTTTAATGCATCCAAAACCAAACTCCTATCCTTACATCATCAACGCTCTGATCCCCATCTGGCATCAATTGTGATGGATGGATCTCGTCTGGGTGAGGCCCCGTGTTTTGACAAGCTTCTGGGTTTGACCTTTACTCCTGATCTGAAATGGAACACGTACATCAAGTCTGTTGCCAAGGTCGCTGGAAACATGGTGGGATCCTTCTATCACTCCAGAAGATATCTCACTACTGATGCAATTCTCTATCTATATAAAAGCCAAGTACGTCCAAGGATGGAATACTGCTGCCATATCTGGGCAGGAGCTGCTAAAAACAGCCTATCCTGCCTTGACAGAGTACAAAATAGACTTCGTGGCTTAGTGGGGGATGCCCTTTTCTCTACCCTGCAACCTCTCTCCCACTGTCCCTGCTTCCCACTGGACTACAACTTGGATGTCTTCAAGTCCAACGTTAACAAATTCCTAATGAACCGCCCCCTTAAGTAAACACTTCATCAAATCTCCACACTAACGTAATGTACTTGCAATAACCCTTATCCCTGAGTGGCTTTCGGGCCTTGATAAGTGGTGATCACTGTGTAAAAAAAAAAAAAAAAAAATAATAATAGTAATAAGACTGAAACCACAAAATTGTAAGTTAACTACAACCTCCCCACCCACCCAAAATATTGTAGTCTCGCCATTGATTGGCACCACACCAAATAGTTGAGATGGGTCAAGGAGGATGAAAAAACCGAGGAGAGAAAACACTAACCAAACCTCCATTGGAAGAGTGTGAAGATGACTGGGACCTAGGGGGAGGCTTATTGCCAAGCAAATTCCAGTGAAGACCAATGGTTATTGCCAGCAAGAAATTAATGGTGAGCAGCTGTTGCGATAACACAAATTCATTTGCAAAGGGTATTGAAAGAAATGGAGAGTACTAGAAATATAGGAAGACTTGTCACTCAGACTCCAGGGAACACCCCTAGTAATGAATACAAATAATAATAACACAAATGATGAATGGAATCTTATTGTTAATGTTGTAGCATTTATGACGTGGAGAGTTTTCTGTTTGAATTCCGTCTCTTTCTCTTGCATGCGTTCTAATAGAATCTTTTCACTGTTATGACCGTGAAAGTTTTTCTTTTACATAACAATAATGAGAATAGATATGATTAGTAGAGATTCAATTTACTCCTCGACCTTTTCCAATGAGTCCGTAGCGATTTTCAAAGGCGAACTCCTTGATTGTATGCAGCAAAGACTTAAGTATAAGTCCTAGTACCAAGAAAGAGAAATAGCTTGAATATAATTGGATATCTGGATGTGACTGAAGGTCGAGCTTAATGTGGTTAACCAGAAGGCAAATCATATTTTGTATCGATATTTTATCACCAGATATGCAGTAGTTATTTAATGGCAAATAAAATAAAATTATATCTTGTAAGTTTTACTTAAGCTTAACTAATAGAATAGTTTGAAAAAATAAATTTTAATAAATATACTACCAACGAATAAATAGTAAATTCTAATATGAGTTTTGTATTCTTTTTAATATAAGGAGGTCAGATACAAGCATTTCCATTAAAAAATAAATAAATAAATAAACAAACGAAATTGATAATGAAAATTTCTCAAATTTTGATTACGTTTGTCTTCTTATCACAAATTTAAGTCGAGAGAATTTAGACTTGGATTTATTGATATATTTTTTTCAATGTAATAAATATACATAAATTCCTTTTTAGCCTTAATGTTACTACCGCGATGAACGAAGGTTGAGAGCAAACTACGTGCGTGGAGAGAGCGGATAAAAAAAAAAAAAAAAAAAAAGAATATAAAAATAAATCACGTTTTCTTCTTAGTTTCAAGTACAACTTTAATTTTTTTTTTTTTAATTAATACAAAAATACAAAGCAAAGAAAATATATTGCTGCTACGAAATTTAATTTTTAAAAACGTCATATGAATATTGTATAGTAAGTTTTTAATAATTTTCTCGTATGTTATATTGTTTAATCACGAAAAGGCGGAAACACTGTTTATGCTTAGCCTGCTAACGAACAATTTCCATGCATAGCACACAAACATACTTCCGTCGCAGTGTCTGTGTCTGTGTGTGTGCGTGTGTGCGCATGCGCGTTAGTGATGGCACTACCATAGCATACCTGGCCCCAAAACGTATAAAAACGGTAGATATTTGTAAAAATTTGTTGCTAAATATTGGAGTTTTAAAAAATAATCTCAAACCTAAATAAAATCTTACGCTTTCAACAATCGCAATAAAGTGACATGATAGCAAGTCTCGTGTTGAACATACGTCGTCATGGACACAACACAAGACAATACATAATCGATATAAACTTGCAACTACAACGTGTCCAGGATGAAACGTGTATTATAGAGCGATGAATATGTTGACCTGCCCAGTGCAATAACAGTTCAATAACAGATAACCGGCTCTTTAAAAAAGCATTTAAATATTAACTTAAAAATAAGAAAACTGCCGTTGTTTCAACGAAAACGAATTTCATTATTTATATAATGAAATTCGTTTTCGTTGAAAGCAAAGTTGTGTGCTTGTTTGCCGAGCGAAAAGTAAAAAACTACACAAGACACACTCACAAAGCTTATATATTTTTCATCGACATTGTATCTGACACATTTTTTATATCCATTATTTTGGGGAGTCAATTCCACCGGGCGTGGGGGGAGTAATTAAGAGCGGTTCAAAAATGTTATTATGCTGTAATTTGGAAAGAAACTAACAAACCCTTGGCGGTTATTTAGCCTTTAAAAAAAAAAAAAAAAAAAAAAGTTCGCTTTTGTTTTTCATGAATGTTCTTTCGTTCAATTAAGAATAACTAAAAAAAAAAAAAAAAAAAAATACAATCAAGGTTTTTATTTTAATTAAAAACAAGTAGGAGTTCCCTCTCACTAATAATTGATATGCAAAAGAAATCAGACACACATGATAAAGAAACAGACAAGAGTGAGAATGGTCAGATTCTATCATGCTGATTAAATTTATACAGAAGATTGTGGTTACATTCCATGGTTTACTTACAAATAACCCAAGAATTACTATTAAACATTTAGGGTTTTGTTTTAGTGAGGCGAAAATAAAAGGCACGAAAACTAAATTAGAAAAACAGCTAGAGTGAAGGGAAGGGAACATATAGAAAGGGGGTGTAGATATACTAGTAGTACTCATCATATTAATACAAAAAAAGTTTGCAGTTACGTCTGTTAACGTTCGCTTTCTCTTGATAAATCGTGTTTCTCTTCATTTTAAATTATATTGTTACGGCAATACGTATTACTGTGTGTATTAAAATATTCTCTCATTATGATATATTTACGTAAAAAATTAATAGATATTTAAATACTCTGTATTTGTTTATTTCCAACGGAAAGTTAAGACTTTACAGAGACTATTATTGTACGACACATACAATAGTTTCTGTAAAGTCTTAACGTGTTGTATATTATATTTTTACCCCCCCCATGTGATCTAACTATTAGTTTTACTATATTTATTATTTTCTTTAAAGTTAAAGCCGAAAAATTGAAATTAATTTAATCTTAACAAAACTTTGTTAAAATTATAAAGGAAAAATACAGATTTTTTTTTTTTTTTTTTTTTTTGCGTTTTAATCAGGTCAACTGCTTTCTAGACACTCTAATATTTCATATTATCGGACAAATTAAAAACAAACTTAATCTTGTATTAAGAAAAATTATTATTATTATTATTATTATTATTATTATCTTTTACACTCGTGATAAATGGAATTTTACTGTTAGCGTTTTTTTCTTTCTCTCCCTTTCCCCCTCTTTCTTTTTGCATACGTCATAGTGGAATATTTTTCATGATATGGCCGTAACACTTTTTAAACAAACATAACTAAGAGTGCGAGTAGATATGGGTATTTATTTATCTCTGCCCCACGGCGAAAAGATTTAACACTAGGATCGGAAAGTGGGATTAAAGAGCCATCGTCCACAAGGATGAGCACTCTGGTCTGCAAAAAATGGCACTTAGCGGTAGGGGCGCCTCAGGCGATTAGTAATAGATTAACCTCTTTCTGAAAGAAAGAAGGCAACACCTGGGGGGGGGGCTCGTACAACTACATCGGATCAGCAACACACCGCAATCAAGAGAGAAAAGGGCATTACAGAAATGGCATAGACTTGATTTTGGTGCCGAGGGGCAAAATCTCAAAGCGAATTTACTCCATCTCTTGACTAAGAGTTCCGGAAATGACACAAGGTTAAGCTTAATGTGCAGAACCATAAGGCAAACCAGAGTTGGTATTGATTTTACCACTATTTTGACAGCACACATACAATAGTTATTTAATGGCAATTACAATTATTTTCCAAGTTTTACCGATGTTTTGTAATAAATGGAATAATCTGAGAAAATAAATTATAACAAAATTGACTGTTTAAAACATAAAATGAATTTTCATACAAAATGGCCTGTTTAATATATGGACTTGTGGATATGCATACTAATAGTAGAAATAGGAACACAAACAGAATCAATATATTTCGGTCGATTCAAACGACCTCAATCATTTGGTTTAGATGAACTTTATTGATAAGAAAACGGATTGATAATGAAAAATTACTAAAATTTTAATTCAAACTATAAGTTTGTCCTCTTATCTAGTATTTTAGTCGAGAGAGTTTATTATTATTATTATTATTATTATTATTAGTAGTAGTAGTAGTAGTAGTCAGTACACCAACCAGACATTTGTTTGCTAATAACGAAGGCTTTAACCGAGGGGACTACGTATATAAAGAACGAAAAAAAAAATGTATAAAAAACAACACTTGTATCTTCGTTTCGTGTACTAATCAAATAAGAAAAATACACATAAAAATACAAAGAAAATAAAATATTTCGCTGTTATAAAATTTAAATTTAATAATTATGATAAAGTCATACTAGTTAGTTTTCAATAATTTTCTCGTATGTTGTATTTTTGAATTAAGAAAAATATAAAAGGAAACACAACCCGCTGACAAACAATTTCCAAGTGTAGTTCGCTGCGATGCATTGTGTTCGTGTGTACGTTAGTGCTGATACTACCATAGCAAACCCGACGCCGAAAACGTATTAAAGCAGCATATATTTGTAAAATTGTAAAAGTTAGGTGTTGAGTATTGGAAATTTTTTTAGTAATCTTAAACATAGATAAATATCATGCTTACAACACTTATGATAAAACGATATAGTAGCACAGTATGATTATTCAGTGTTGTGTTGAACATACGTCGTCGTCGTCGCCAACGAAGACGGCTCTCAATCGATATAACCTGCAACTATATTAAATAAATGAGTATTTTAGAACACCGAATATCTCGATCTGCCCAGTGCCCATGGTAGTCGGATAATCATATATTAATATTATAACATACTAGCGGTATTCATCCGGCGTTGCCCGTGTGGATTGTGGTTTAAAAATATAAATATATTAATTTGCACATGAGAGGGGTGGCTGCGTTAAGAAGGGCGAATTATGGAGGACAAGGATTCGAGTGTTTGGCAGCTACGATAACACCTTGAGTTGGTGCGAATTACAGCGTCAGTGAAAAGGAGCATTGTCATTATATATAGCCAGTCAGAAATAATTTCAAATATAATAATGGTTACAATTTTTGCCACGAAAGAAAAATTAAAAATAAGATTTGCAATATGACGTCAAGTTATAAAAGAAACTGTTGGCGCGGTGGGGTTTACTTAAAATAAAAAATTAAAAAAAAAAAAAAAAACTTTTTCTTATAGAAAGCTTTAAAAACGGTAGACAGTTTTAACGAATCAAAATTCGTTTATTTTCAATTTCAAGAATATCTATAAAATTATTATTTAAATGTTTAAGATCTTTTTTAAATATATTTTTCACGGTGATATTTTTTGTTTAATTTTATTTTTGTTTTATGAAATGAAGAAAATTTATTAAATTATTACTTTACTTCATTTATTTTTATGGACCTAACCAATAATTGCCCTTAGTGACACTAGATGGAACAAAAGGAAAATTTTAATGGTGTCTTTAGATTCTACAAAACAATTGACGCATATTGAAACTTATTTGAATGTTTTGTTAATACATCGAATTCTATAGCACAGAAATATTGACATGAATTAAAAATAAACCAGAACCTGTTTTATGGTTTAAACGAAAACGAGCTTTAATAATATCGTACAAACAAGAAAAAGCTTATCCAAATTAAATTGAAACATGTTTTCTTTAAAACTCCGCGGAAACAAAACAATGACCCACATCTAATCCAATGTACTCATACTACAAGGACATTTTCTGTGTGTCTCAATGACATACATTGCAGAAATTATTTCATTTCGATATCGAAATATCTTAATTTCTTTTAAAAATAGAAAATATTGCATGAAAACTATATAATAGATTCCAACAAATATGTTTCATGTTTCAAAACTTATAGAGAAAGATAGATAAAGCGCGTACATTTTTTATATAAAGAAAACTACCAAAGAAACAGCGGTAAAAGTTTAGGCTCCTTACTGTGGGGTGCCGATTTCGAATCGTGTTAGATTCAGCCACTCTGATGAGTCGTACACGACAAAACACCTATCAGTGAATGATTATATTCTAAAAATCAATATATATGCCGCTTTGCCGCTCCCCATATGGGGGTACCAAATTGGTTAAAGGGAAAATTATTCCCAACTCGCATTTAGGTAAAAATGCACTTTCGTACATAATTGAATTCATTCAAAACGTATCAAAACGTATCGCAAAAAACAAAAACAAATAACATCTATATATATATAGTGAAATTGTATGCGTGTGTGTCTGTCTGTGTACATTTCCCTACCACATTACTCTGTCAATTTTCAGTCTACAGACTCAAGATTTGACATAAGAGTATTGAGATTTGGAAAAAATCTTTTGATTCGGGTTCAGTCAGAAATTTAGCTGTCAAGGGGTCAAAATTCAACGATTTGACCTTTGAAAACTCTACGAAACTCCTCCGCCAATTTTGGGTCTAAACACTTGAAATTTTAGATGTAGGTTCCTTGGACATGGATCAAACTTTTTAACTTGATTTGAGCCAAAACAATAAATGTTAAGGAGTCAAAGTTTTAAAAAAGTTGACATGTCAGCCAATTTTTGGTCTAAACATTTGAAATTTTTTACATAAAGTGTATTCAGGCATAGGGCAAGCTTTTTAATCGGTTTTTGGCCGAAAATTTGGCTATCAAGAAGTCAAAGTTCAAAAGATTTGACCTTTGCGGTCTCTAGCAAACTATTCGGCAAATTTTGGGTCCGAACATTTGAAATTTTACATAAAGGGTATTCAGACATGCAGCAAGCTTTTAAATCAGTTTTGGGGCAAAAATTTGGCTGCCAAGAGGTAAAAGTTGAAAAAGTTGCCCATTGCAAACTCTTCTGCAATTTTGAGTCTAAACATTTGAAATTTTAGATGTACGTTACTTGAACAGCAGTCAAAATTTTGAATATATATATATATATATATATATATGCACATAAAGTTATGAATAATACATAGGGTCCGAGCAAAACTGGGCTGAACTGCTAGTATATATATAATTTGAGGGGGTTAACTGAGGAAGATTTTTCCGCAAATTTTCAATGTGATTTCAATAAAATCGTATAATAATTTTGTAGAAATGTATCCAGAACATAACTCAGCATTTTCTTCCAAAGTTGTATGTATTAGATTTCTTCAGACTATTGTCATTATAAACATCATTTCTCTTAAATGATAACCGAATTTTAACCGAATTTCCTTCTCTCTTAAGGTCTGAACAACAATGAATGGGCACTTGAATTCGTATCTGCTATCTTGTTTTTCTTATCAAAAGAAACTTATACTATCTGGCCTACATTTCGGGTGACCCACAAACTAATTTGACCCCCCCCCGAGGAATTAGGTTAATTGTTTTTCTTAACAAAAGTGGCATTCAGATGAGACTTGTCAAATTGCCAAAAAGTGCCATTTCTGACATATTTTGGAGATATCTTTATAATTCAAAACGTCAACTTTTATTTGCAAGTGTTTTTTTAATGGTTGTTCATGTCAACCCAATTACCATGTAAGAAAACTGATTTCTCCTTTATCAATTCATTATATCCATAAATGATTGTGAGTGTATATTAAATCAATACCATAACAACCTTTCTTAACAATGCTCTTTCTTTCCATCATCATCATCGTCATTACTGTTACATCCAACGACACACACATTTCTACTCTCCTTAAATCCAGTATTACATTTGATAAGTGGTATATGTTTAATCCAAAAGTGTTCCATACTCTAGATGGAGCAGATGTATTTAATAATACAGTAGTACACTTTGTAGATGATCTATTTTTACGTTATTGTGATGACTATGGGTATTCACTGCAACATATATGCTATAAATAAAAAAAAGAGTAAAAAGAAACAGAGAATGGGGTTAAAAAGAAAATAAATTTATTGTAAACAAAAAAGTAAATGTAACAAAAACTATTTTACAGTAACAGAATGGTTTAAGTGAGATAATAAAGGTTTTTGTTCTAGCAATACACCATAAGTTCAAAGTACTTAAATAACATTTAAAGATATATTTTCTTTGGTCAATATCAAGATTCAGAAAAATCTATATTTATCAAGATGTTGTCTGTTGTGGTTTGTTTGTTGGATGGCTTGACGTTCAATGCGCTTATTTATGACCAGGTTTCATTCATTTCTTGTTATTTGGCTGGAGTTAGATTCTAGCAAGAAGGTCACCCTAACTTCGCGTTCCTTTCAATTTGGTGTATGAATCAATAACTAGTTTTACGAACGCATATAGTAATCACTGAAGAATGTTCCAGAATCCAATAATTTAGAACACTTAGTTTTTGGAACCTTCTGGAACCAATGAAAAAGGAATACTTTTTTAGTTGGAACCTTCTGGAACCAACGAAAAAAGAATACTTTTTTAGTTATATTTTAAGTCTCCAGAAACGCTTAACAGGATATTTTCATTTACTAATATTAAAGTAATATTTTTATCTTATCTTATATATTATTTTAATTCATATATTATTTATATTTATTTTTGTATTATATTTTATATTTCATTTTATAATATATTTCAAGTATGATTATATTATTATAATATCTGATTATATTAATAAATATTTTCATTATATATTATATTTATTAATTATTATTTTTGGTTAATTATATCATTTTGTGTAAGAAATTGTAACTTCTTCATTTTTTTAAAGAGGAAACGATGTCTGCATTTTTTCTTACATTACATTAAAACAAACGTGTTTCATTATGGTGTTGAGGTGGAGAGAGGGAAGATGAGACGAGAATCTCGGTGTTGCCTGGGAATACATTAAAATAAAAATGGGTTTCATTATAGTGTCTAGGGGAAGAAGGGAAGAAAAGAAACTCGAGAATACATTTCTAAAATTACTTCTCAAACACATAGATATTTTATAGTAGTCTAAAAAATAAAATAAAAATCTCTTGCAGAGATATAATTTTTGGAAAAAAAATGAGGCCAAGTACATTTTTCCTTTGGTTTCTGCAATTCATTTTTTAAGTAGTAGTAAAATAAAAACAACAGCAAAAAACAAAAAAAAAAATTCATAGAAATTCCATGGTTAATTAACCAAAATGTGATTTTGTTATTTTTATTTTTATCCATTTTTATTACTTATCTCGATATTGTTTCCAGTTGTCCTGGATTTTGCCTTGCCACTGAAATCCGGCAGCGCCAACTCAGAAATGTGGTTAGAGATTACACAACCCTTGCTTCACAATTACATGCACAGCACCTCTTACAAGAGGTATCCATCGACCCTAGAGACTGGACAGAGACAAGAGATTATTTTTAATATACTTAATTGGTAAATAAAAGGATTATTTAATGTTACCTCTCTCCTTCAATTAATATAGCACCTGGTGCTCGGTAAAAATGGCACCAGAAAAAATGGCGAACGTGAATAACTAGGTAAAAATAGCACGGACAACAAAAATTAGGACTGTTCGAGAAATGTGAATTAAGCTCTTATTCCCCTATTTTAAAATAGGGGTAAGTCTCTTAGCTTGAGTTTGGAAAAAGTCGGATTGGTTAGGTTCAAATTCTGCAGAAACATAACGAAAAGAAAAATTATAACATTTTATTTAATAATTATTTTATAATAAATATTTATGTATAATAATCTGAAAAAAAGTACCGTTTTTTTACAAAAAAAAATTACCGCTTTTTTAAAAAAATGTTCCTGCTGCCATATTTATCTAAATTCAATTTTTTTAAGTCTTGAAAATGGAAACTTAATTCAATGATTTAATCGCTGGCGGCCACTGCTTTTAATTTTCTTCCACCAAAAAGATAAAAAAACAAAAATATTACAGTACAGAAAATTGGCAAAATTGATTGACAAATTACCAGTGTTGAGCATTACAAGAGGAAAAAAAAAAAAAGAAAAAAATGGCCAACATGATAGAATTATATCTTTTGAGTCTTGATAATGATTTAAAAATAAAACAAATTACTAGTAGAAATTCACCCAATAAATGTTACGATAACCCATCCAATAAATGTTATTATTATCATTTATTGAGTGGGTTTCTTCCAATATTTTGTTTTATTTTTAAGTTATTATCAAACTGCTAAGTTAAGAATGGTTTTCTAAATAATCTGCAGAACCTGAAGAGAGGGGTTCTTTGCTAACTATTCTGTAGTTTCAAATAACAATTTAATAAATAAATAAACTTGGGAAATTGAAACTCTTGTCAGAAGTGATATTAATATCAGGGACTGACTCTGACAAAACACCGTTTGCTGCTAACTTTGAATCGGGTACTCTTCTGGTTTGCCAATATTTATGAAATTCTTGGTGCTTTTGTCCATGTTTTCCCCCTAATT
Source organism: Euprymna scolopes (assembly GCF_053919585.1). NCBI lineage: Eukaryota > Metazoa > Mollusca > Cephalopoda > Sepiida > Sepiolidae > Euprymna > Euprymna scolopes. The sequence continues at coordinate 37,706,833 of NC_136483.1, read as the reverse complement.
CGCAATTATAACTTTTTTGTTGTGAAAGAAAATTAGTCATTATTACAGTTCTGGGTACTTATGCAGAATAGAGCAGAATATGCTTAAATAATGACGTTATTATTTTAAAAATTATTCTCTAAAAATCCCCCAAATTGAACAACAGAGTTTTGAGTTCATATTGATGAGGGGACTCTTAACAGCTGGTAAAAATGACAAGTTTTCAAAGAACATAAAAAAGGGATAAACAAACATAATAAATATCAGTCCTGTGTGGTGCTGACTTCCGGCTTGGCTAGGATTATGAATAAAAGAAAGAGGATATGCGAGCAATTAAATGCTATATTCCTTATCTCTACCTCCTCAAAGACTTTTCACACTACCTCACTATAAGAATCATGCAAACTAGCAGAAAGCATTGTTGACCATGATTAGCCTTATTAAAAAAAAAGAAAAGAAAGCCTAGCCCCCCCCTCCTACCAGTGTAAATGCCTATAAAAAATATTTATTTAATTGGAGGGGGGGGGCTTAGCCCTATTTTAACTAGAGGAATGGAAGCCTAACTTGTACCTCTGGAACAGTCCTAATTTCCATTGCCAAAGTGCCATTTTTACCTATTTATTCACTTTTGCCATTTTTACCGGTGCCATTTTTACCTAAATTCATAATACCCACTTTCTCACACTCGTATTAATCGTTCTTCCATTATTTCACTCTTTACAGGTTTCTCATGTCTACTGTTAACTACTACTGAACAATTCATCTTGACAATTTTTTTTGACCCAAGAAAAATATGTATTAATATAGTTTGTCCTACTTAGCCTTTTGTTTGTAAATAACAATAGCCTTTTTTTTCTTTTTAAATATGGAAACAATATATATTGTTTAAATGCATGTACTAAAGTTGCCTTAACTACGGCAGTGAATACAGCTATAGTGATGTACTAAGAAATAGAAAAAAAGGAGGAAGGATGTTTCCCTTATACAATTTAAATTGCTGAAAAAAAATTAATTAATTAATTAAATTAAATAATAATAATAATAATAATAATAATAATAATAATAATCCATGTCCTTTAGTTAATTCGATTTATTAGCTTGTTTGGTATGTTGTTGAAGTCACGAAATGTTACATTAATATCTATGTCCAGCCAGTCAGCCTGCTGCTCGAATAATCATGGCGTCGTGCACTCACTACACGTGCGAAAGCATACTATCGCCAAACATATATGCGAAATATTTTAATACTCTCAAGCTTTACGAATAATAAAACAAAAACTCGATGGTGAAATTCACTTCGTCAACACAAAAGACAACGCTCAGTTGATAAACAACAGAGGATTTCTTTCCTTTTTTTTTTCCTCGGTTGTTCTAGAACAGCGTCGAACATTCCTGCCTACATATCGCTAAATAGCAAAATAGCTTGGCAGCTAAAATCTAAAACAAACTAAAATTGTTTATTTTATTTTATTTAAAAGATGCCCAGGAGGACTACTCAGTGTTGTCCATGCATTAACAAATAATATTAAAAAAAAATGATTAATATTTTAATTGATAACAAAACGTAATGGACTAATTTAATAAATTACTTACAATTTCATTTTTTTTTTTTTTTTACTATGTATTAAAAAAGATTTTTTTTAACATGCATTATACTGAAATAACATTAGCAATATACGATTCTTCAAAATATATTTTGTTGTCTAACCTAATTTTTGATATACGAAAATAATTATTCTTAATGTTATTTTTACATGTAACACTCATTACACATGCGAATGGTGCTATTGGCCAAACATATATTCGTTATTTCACAGTTTATGCAATCGTTTCATCAAATTCTTGCTATGAAGATATTGAAATAAATAATGACATTATAGATAAGTATTTTATATATATATATATATATATATATATATATATATATATATATATATATATATGAACGCCGCGATAGCGGTGTCAGAAATTTCGTGAAAAATAGTGAATAATTCCACCCCATCTTTCCAAGCTTATAACTCCTCGAAAAATGCAATTCAAGCCCTAATTTTTTTTTTCAATTGAAGGAGCAAGGACCAAGATTTCATTAAAAAAAAAAAACAAAAAAAAAACGTGTTTTTTTTTTTTAAAAAGGTTTTAAACTTCGGACTTTACAGGTAAAATTCTATAAGAACACTATGTTTTTTTTTTTAAATGTGAATATATTATGTATTGACCTTTTCTCTTCAATTTGTGAGTAAATAATTATGTACTCATCGGGTTCTAAATTAATTATTATTAGACATTTACAAAATGGGAGGCGTGAATTATTCGACCCCCTGTCTTTCCAAGCTTATAACTCCTCGAAAAATGTAATTCAAGCCCTAATCTTTTTTTCAATTAAAGGAGCAAGGACCAAGGTTCCATTAAAAAAAAAAAAAAAAGAAAAAACAAATAACGTGGCTAAAAAAAAGGTTTTAAACTTCAAACTTTACAGGTAAAATTCTAAAAGAACACTATATTTTTTTTTTTTAAATTTGAATATATTATGTATTAACCTTTTCTCTTCAATTTGTGAGTAAATAATTATGTACTCATCGGGTTACTAAATTAAGTATTTACTTTTTAATAGACACTTAAAAATTGGGATGGGGGGGTTCGTGAATTTAAAAAAAAAACGTTTGTCTAAAATATTATATTCGATTTATTGGAAAGAACATAAAATTTCACATTTACCCTGAAAATATCGTAAAAATAGAATCAATAGAAAAATTTTGATAGATTTTTAAAATTTAAAAATTGAAAAATATTGAGTTTAAAAATTGAAAAATATTGAGTTCGGAAAATTCATTACTGTTTTAAAAAAAAAAATATTTCTATTACTTTTAAAACAACTGTAATAGTTTATTTTGGAAGTATAATCCATAAAGAAAATAAATAACCCACTTTTAACAGAGAAATTCCGAGATTTTTATATTGTATTCGCAGTTTCGTGTTAGGGGTGTCAAAAATTCCTACAAAAATTCTGATACCGCTACCGCGACACTGACATGACAATGTTTCAATCTGCAGTCATTAAAAAACAAGGTCTGCAGATCTCAGGGAAGGGGAAAAACTGTCCTTTCTTTTACATGTTCATATTGAAAAGAAAAAAAAAATATTTTGGGTTCAAAACTAAAAGGTCATATGATCAAATTTAAAATAATATATAATAGAATTATGTTTTCAGTTAAAGCGTTAATAAAATTATCTATTTTTAGATTTGACTTCATATTGTCTCATAGATTTTTTTCAGGTCGTCGGACTATGTTAAAAGATGGAGGGGTGAGAGGCCGGATGTGACAATTCATATGAAGTGAGTAAGGTAGTAGGTTGATATATTGTTATAGAAAAAGAAGAAGGAAGTGCTTTATGTAATGAAAAGGGTGGGGGTATCATAAGGTCTAGACGTGATTTAATGTTTTGATAAAAAAAAAATCATGTGGTTTATATCATTTTCAAAAGAACAAAATTACTAGGATTTGTTTTTCTCCTTAAATTTGTAAAGAAAATTTGATAATTCAAGGAAATAATAAATAATAGTAGCAATAATGATATTGATGATAAAATATGAAATAAATATATTACATAATAAAAAGAATATTAAAAATGAAAATACTGATATTTTATTTATAATAATAATAATAATAATAAATTAAAATGATAATAATGATTATGATATCAATAGTAATAATAACTGTAACGATATTAATAATGATAATAACTAAGAGTTTCATCTATATTTAATAGTAATACCAATAATCTCAGTGATAGCAGTAATATTCATAACATTAATACACACAAGCAACAACAACTCTTTCCCAGTGCCTCTGCCTCACATACCACAATACAAGCACACTTAAACACCATATAACCACACACACACGTGACACATGAACACTTCTAACATTCAATATCAAAATAATACACACACAAAAAAAAACTTGCACGAAACGTTCTCCAGAAAAAAAAACGCATAAAACAATGTGTGTGTATGTAAGAAATAATAATTACCATTTGATATGTTATCGAATTTTATTTTCAAAATATGCATCGATATGGGTTTTAAATATATGATAATGCCAATTTCCATAATACTTTTAAAAACTATAACATTTTATCAATTAGTATTATCGTTTAGCCCTAGTTGGTTTACTGATATGATCGAAAAATTGATTCAACAACGGATTAGAACAAAAATAAAATGCAACTTTTTTAAAACACAAAATCGATACCATGTGTCAAACCACATTCAGAGAAATGAGTAAAGACGCCACAAAAGAGACTCAACTCAATTTCATTTGAAATATGGATTATTTCTCGAAATGGCCTTTAAAACCATATAATAACCACTTAATATCCTGTCATCAAGTTTTATGAATCGATATAAAAAAAATAATGATGTAGACATTTTTAAATTAATTCAATTTATTTATATATTTTTTAGTACATTTAATTAAATTAAAAATAAAAATTCGCTGGGAAACTAAATGCAAGTTTAATGTTATCCCTCGCTACTAATATAACAACCTCAAACACTTGTACTGTACACATAAATTATCCCATCTACTACCGTTTCAGCACTTCTTTATATATAGTATGTCGCTCTGATGTCAGTTGCCACTGAACACTTCATCGCGACAGTTGCTGACAAAATAAAATAAAAAGCGCATTAATATACATATAATAGCGGTTGTGCGTATTAATGAATATTCAGATAAGTTTATTATCTTAGCTGTTTGTAATTATATCCCTTTAATAGTAACAAAACATGCTTTATTTAAATGTACATACGTTGCCTTTACAACATAACTTTAGCAGTGAACATAACTTTAGTGAATTCGGAGAAAGAAAAAGTAGAAATGGAGTATAAAAATGGCCGCATTCTACTACCTCGAGTATCACGTATAAAGACAATGAACATAAAAATACGGAGAAAATATATGGTTTAGTTTATAAAATATAAATTTCCTTTAAATAATAATAATAATAATAATAATAATAATAATAATAATAATAATAATAATAATGTAGATATTATTTAGTGGGTTCTATTAATTGGCTTGTTTTTGTATGTTGCTTACACAGCCTGCTGTTTAAATTAATAATCATGGCGCATTGTAGCATTCACACGTGCGAATGGTGCTATTGCTCTAATACGCATTCGAATTTTTCTTCTTTTCTTTTTTTTTCTTTTTAATTCCAGGCACTAAAAATGGCAATAAAACATCTGGATTAATTCAGCCTAATGTTGAACGTCGTTGTTGTCGTCAACATAAAAGAAAAATAAACAACGCAAGATTTTTTTTTCGGTACTTGTACAGTTTAATGAAGACATTAAAAAATGAAAATATCGAAGAAAGGTTATATTGTACGTATCCGTTTTGGACTGAAGATCTCCGAAAAAAAGTTTCATTTAATTTGATCGAGTAGTTTTTTTTTAATTTTATTTTTACAGCGGAAAAACACGTTTTTATGAGAGCGCGTTGAAGTCAGCCATTATGGAAATTTTTAACACACCACGGGGAGATAACTCCATGTAAAGCGCCGACACTCCCTCCCCATCTTTATTACTAGCTTTTCTTCCTAAAAATCAAACCTTTTGCTCGGTATCATAAATTGTTTTTTTTCGCTGAAAAAAAAACAAAACAAAAAAAAAAAAACCCAAAAAACTACTTGATGAAATTAAGAGACATTTTTTTCGGAAAACTTTGTTCCATAACGGATACGTACAATATAACCTTTTTTCGATATTTTTATTTTTTAATGTCTTGATTAAACTGTACAAATACCTTTTTTTTTCTTTTCTTTTTTTAGATTGTAACGTTTCTGGATCATTATCGAACTCTGCCGTCCACGTTGTTAAATAATAAAACAGCTTAGTAGCTACAATTTAAAACAAATAACACTGCTTAAACGAGACACACGAAGTTTCAGCCGGGCGCCAGCTCTGGCCCCAGGCCTGTTTGGCCTTCGGGCCAAAATCAAAGACCATATATGGAGGCAACCCCACATATAAGACCATTCCCCTTGTGGCAATCAGTTATTGGTCAACCCTTCATACCAATCGTCACTATTCAGCTCCCCTACTCCCCGGGGTATTTTTTTTTTAGCCATGTTGTTGTTTTTTTTTGGGGGGGGGGGGATAAAAATTTAAATTTGGCTTGAACTTTGCGATTTTCGGATTATTTTGTTATTGTTTTTTTTTTAACTTGATTTAACGGTGCGGGGGGGGGGGCATGGGCACAAGTTCCAAACATTTAAAAACATTGTGGGAGGCACTTAAACCATAAAAAAAAATCACGGTAGCATAATTGCATAAGCACCAAAATTGTTTTTGTTTTTATTTTGTTTGTTAAATCCGACTAAAAACGAAACAAAAAAACAGCAAAATAATCCGAAAATCGTAAAGTTCAAACCAAATTGATTTTTTTAAATTTTTTATGTTTGAATAAAAATAATTATTAAAACAAAAACAGTCGTGTTCTCGTCGAGTAAGTTTTTTTTTTATTATTATTATAGGGACTCATAAACGTTTTTGTTTATCGCCACAATTGCTAATCTAGACTTGCCCTAACTTTCCTGTTAATAATTACCTATAACTATAATCTCCGGTCAAAAATAATACCCCCCCCCCCCAAAAAAAAAACACACGGCCAAACAAAAAATATCCATTAAAAAAAAACAAAAAAACACGGTCTCCAAAAAATATCCATAAATAAAACATATAACTAAATAATCCGAAAAACGTAAAGTTCAAGCAAAAAAAAAAAATAAAAAATAAAAAACAAGGCCATACACGCCAAACTTTTTTCCTTTTCGGAATATTGTGGGAGGCACTTAAACCATTAAAAAAAAAAAAAAAAAAAAAGATCACAGTAACATAATTTCATAAGCACAAAAATTGTTTTGTTTTCATTTTATTTGTTTGTTAAATCCGGCTAAAAAAATAAAAATAAATAAAAATAAAAAATAATCCGAAAATCGTAAAGTTCAAGCCAAATTGGATTTTTTTAAATTTTTATATTTGAATAAAAATAATTATTAAAACGAATAGGTTGTTTTTTTTTATTCAAGAAAATAAAAGGTACTCATAAAGGTTTTTGTTTATCGCCACAATTGCTAATCTAGACTTGCACCAATTTTCCTGTTAATAATTACCGATAACTATAATCTCCGGTCAAAAATAATACCCCCCCCCCCAAAAAAAACACGACCAAACAAAAAATATCCATCAAAAAAAAAAAAAAAACACACGCCTCCAAAAATATCCCCTCCCCCAAAAAACAAAATAATCCGAAAAGCACAAAGTTTTAGCTAAAATAAATAAAATAATAATAAGAAGAAGAATAAAACAAGGCCAAACTTCTTTCCTTTTCGGAATAATAAACGCTCCCTCGAACGAACTGCGTACAACATCGTAGCCGATGCAATGCATATTTCATACGTCAGCCAAGCATAAATAATTACATTTTTATAATTAAGATCTAAAATATGTTGTTTTGTTTTTATCGTAATTCTTGATAATGAAATGAAGGCATATTTTTTAAAATTTCTAACGATACTTTTACATATTTTTTTTGTATATACAGACCTTCGCTCCTATAGTTTTTGTAATCGTAAAAAAAAAATGCTATAATAAATAAATTAAAATAATAACCATTTATATCGACTATACAACTACAATTTTCTCCCGGTACCTCACATACCACCTATCAGACACAAGCACAATTAAACGCTAACCACACACACATAATTACCTGGCATGCGACAAATTCTAACCTACAACACGGACGTATTTACACGAAAATAAATGGCACTCAACAATCCAAAAGTTTCAAAAACAAACAAAAAAAAAACAGCATAAACAAAATTTAGGTACTAAAAACAAACTAAACTAAATAAATAAAAATTAAAATAAATAGACCAATCGTACCTCCAACTAAAAAAAATAAAATAAGAGATGAAAACAATGCACGCACGTGTGTGTGTGTGTGTGCGAGAGAGAGAGAGAGAGAGAGAGAGAGAGAGAGAGAGAGAGAGAGAGAGAGAGAGAGAGATAAGCTCTTAATATCTTGTTATCGGGTTTTATTTAAAAAAAAATGCGAGGCTTGTTAAGATACGGCCGACATATCGACTTTTTTTTTATATCTCGTTTTAAGCAGATACAATATTATGTACTTAATTGTCATGGCGAAAATAGTAATATATCCATAAATTATGAAAAATAATTGAATAGAAATTTATTTCTAGTAAAAAGTAATTTTTACGGAAAATTGGGTAAAATCACATTTTTCTTAGACATTATAAAGTAACTCTGAAAGGAATATTTTAGATTACTTGTGTCATGGCTGCAATATTTGTTGTCGATAGTAATAGACGTTTTTCTTTTACTAAAAATACAATAGTTATTCTACTCTATGAATTTACGTAATTTTAGAATATATTATTATTTTCAACATGAAAATTACGTACTTTATATTGTTTTTGCTTAAAACGATACATTGAAAAAAATTGATTTGTCGACTATATCTTACAAGCACCAAACTTGCATTGACAATACAATGCCAATTTCTATAAATGCATCTAATATTTTAGCGCCCATATGCTTAGCCAAAGTTGGCTTATTAGTTTCGAAAAATTGTTTCAAGAACAGAGGGGACAAAACTTTAAAACGTGAAGTCTGTTAAATCCAAGGTAGCTGATCAGCGGCTTGGTTCCCACCAGTTTTGGCAAATAACAAATAGGATCTTGAACAGAAGTGTGCGTTCTATCCCAACCATTATCAATGGACCAGAGGTTATCTCGTCAGCATCAGACAAGGCCAAACTATTTGCAAAGAACTTTGCAGCTAATTCTACCCTATGTGACGAAGGCCATCAACTCCCCATATTTCCTCCTATAACACAGAACAAGCTAGGTAACATACAAATATCCGTGCATGAGGTCGCCAAGCTAATAAAAAACCTAGATTCCAGTAAAGCAACTGGCCCTGATGGCATCCCAATTATAGTGTTAAAAAAGCTTCAACCAGAACTTGCTCCCATACTTGCGAAACTATTTAAGCGCTGCCTTAAGGAGAAGTGCTTTCCGACCCCCTGGAAGACCTCCTCAGTTTGCCCTGTATTTAAGAATTCAGGTGATAAGTCATCTCCCTCTCAATACAGACCAATAAGTCTTCTCTGTGTTATGAGTAAGTTACTGGAATCAATATTAAATAGAGAAATAGTCAACCACCTCAGCAGGAATAACCTTCTTAGTGACACACAATATGGTTTCCGCTCTGCAAGATCTACCGCAGATGTGCTGACGGTTATATCCCACAGGATTAGTGAATCTCTTGACAAAGGCTTCCTTTCTAGGGCAATTGCTCTCGACATATCAAAGGCCTTTGACAAAGTATGGCATAAGGGTCTACTTCACAAGATTTCCAGCTACGGTATAACTGGAAATGTTTTCTTAATCATTAAATCATTTCTCTCTGATAGGCTCATAAGAGTAGTGGTGGATGGACAAAAATCGGAGGCCTGCAATATAAATGCTGGAGTCCCTCAGGGGTCAATCCTGGGCCCAACTCTCTTCCTGATCTACATCAATGACCTCCCTAAACACATACTTAAATCATTCGTTGACATCTATGCTGATGACACGACCATCTACGGCAACACATCAAAGGCTGTAAATGACGAAGTTCTCTCGGATTCTCTCTCCTCTGATCTCGAGCGCGTGGTTCAGTGGGGGAACATGTGACTAGTTACCTTTAATGCATCCAAAACCAAACTCCTATCCTTACATCATCAACGCTCTGATCCCCAGCTGGCATCAATTGTGATGGATGGCTCTCGTCTGGGTGAGGCCCCGTGTTTTGACAAGCTTCTGGGTTTGACCTTTACTCCTGATCTGAAATGGAACACGTACATCAAGTCTGTGGCCAAGGTCGCAGGAAAGATGGTGGGATCCTTCTACCGCTCCAGAAGATATCTCACTACTGATGCAATTCTCTATCTATATAAAAGCCAAGGATGGAATACTGTTGCCATATCTGGGCAGGAGCTGCCAAAAAATAGCCTATCATGCCTTGACAGAGTACAAAATAGACTTCGTGGTTTAGTGGGGGATGCCCTTTTCTCTACCCTGCAACCCCTCTCCCACAGAAGAGACCTTGCGAGCCTATCCTTGTTTTATCGTTATTTTCATGGCAGTTGCTCGTCTGAACTCCAATCCCTGGTCCCCCCTCGCCAATCTTTCACGAAAAACACCCGTCTAGCTGAATCCACTGTGAAAAATTTCCCCCACTCTATATCTGTGCCTAAATCAAAACGCGGATTTCATGAGCAAAGCTTTCTTAGAACTGCACGCCTGTGGAACTCTGTTCCGTCTGCCTGCTTCCCTCCGGACTACAACTTGGATGTCTTCAAGTCTAATGTTAACAAATTCCTAATGAACCGCCCCCCTAATTAAACACTTCATAAAATCTCCTCACTAACGTGATGTACTTACAATAACCCTTATCCCTGAGTGGCTTCCGGGCCTTGATAAGTGGTGATCACTGTGTAAAAAAAAAAAAAAAAAAAAAAAAAAAAAAACTTGATCATGACCTTCGTATTACAGAGGGCCGTGACTTGATACCACGTGTCAGGTTGTATTTGGAGAAATGAAAAAAGAAACCACAAAAAAGGACTGTCCCAAATTTTACTTGAAAAAATGGGGCGATTCTTTAAAACCTTGTATTAACATAATAACCAGTTTACATCTGTCTATGCATTTAGTATAGCTTAAAAAGTTAATATTGAAATCTCTAAATTACTTAATTTTAAATTCAATTTTATAATTTTATTTACTCATTGAAAGTGTATAACTATTTTGGGTTTATATTACATCTGTTTTGAAAGAGTTTTTTTTTTTACAAGGTGGTCAACACTTATCAAGGCCTGGAAGCCACTCAGGGATAAGGGTTATTGTAAGTACAGTACGTTAGTGTGGAGATTTAATAAAGTGTCTACTTAAGGAGGCGGTTCATCAGGAATTTGTTTACGTTGGACTTGAAGACATCCAGGTTGTAGTCAGGTGGGAAGCAGGCAGACGGGACAGAGTTCCACAGGCGTGCAGTTCTAAGAAAGAAGCTTTGTTAATGGAATCTACGTTTTGATTTAGGCATAGATAAAGAGTGGGGAAAGTTTTTGACAGTGGGTTCAGCTAGACGAGTGTTTTTAATTTAATTTAAAGTAATAAACTTCAAATGAATAAGCCGAGACTCGAACCTTGTAAGCAAGGTTCAGAAATAGATTTAGAAATTCGAATGTTAGAATTAAACTATTGTTAAATTCTATATAAAATAGTTAGATATTGTTTGTATCTAGATATTGTTTGTAGCTAAAAAGAATGAACAATACAAATTAAAAATATATTGTAAAAAAAGATTAGGTGAAAAAATAGGTTAGTAGAGAATTCTGTTGTCGAAAGTGTGTTTGGAACATGTGTTTAGCCACGTGAGTTGGTCACGTTTTGGAACCACACATCTGACGTCATAGCAAAAAGGGAATTCTTAATATAGGAGCTAGTTTTGAGTCAGATTAAGGCGGTCGGGAAGTCAAGTTAGAACAGTCAGCAGAATCGGTCGGAAAGAGCTGACATGGTCAGAGGAGGGTCCCCTTAGAAGCGAATGGGTAGAAGTTTAACCATGTAGAATCAATGTGAATTCCTGACGTCAAATCATTCGACCGGTCAAATGAAATAAAGAACATCATCGATTTTTGTAACTGTTGTCTTCGTGTCGTCATTCCACAAATTGAAGATAATGTGTTAATCATCTTAATATGATGATTTATGCAACCGTTACAGGAAATGTATATCTCCTCCTCGCTAATATATGTTATAAAGAATCCACAGAACTGTATAGCCTAAATGTTTTGTCTCCGTCATCGTTAATATGAACTCCGCGTCATCTTAAATATGACCCCATCCCTATGCAACAATATGACATCCTTTTTCTCACACTCCCATATGTACACATGCACTTGAATTATCAGCTTTCCATTATTTAGCCCCCTTGCATGTATGTCCGCTGTTGACTGTTATTAAATAGCCTATCGTAACAATTGTTGACATAAGTAAATAAAATAAAAACGCAGAAAAAAAAAAAAAAGATAATAGCGCGTACGTATATTAATATGAAGATGAGTTGATCCTATTTTGCTTCAATATGCTATCAATAAAAACTGTTTAGCTGTACATATTAACTTTGTCTTTATGAGATTTCGGTCACCAGTTTTAGGGAGTAGGTAATTAGTTTTTTTTTAGAGATGTATTCACGCCAGTTTTTGAGTTATATTTTAGGGTGTTTTGTAAGGGGAGAGAAGTATTGGTATTTTTTACGACCTGCCCCAGCGTAGTATAAACAACCCCATGTTAAGAACGACTTTCGGAATAAACACCCTCAACCTTCCCATGTTAAGAACGGCTTTCGAGGTTGGGGGGAGGTGTTTATTCCGAAAGCCGTTCTTAACATGAGGAGGTTGGGGTGTTTATACTACGCTGGGGCACGTCGTAAAAATTTACCAAAGTATTTTGGGGGTGAGCCGGATTCAGAGAAATATTTTCAGTGAAAACGTTTTGCAGGTTTTATATTAAAATGTGAGAAAAACGAGAGACGTTGTCATAAACAAAACAAACTAATGAGTTAAGAAGGAATATATTCACAAAAGAGATAATTTATATATGTTTAAAAATAGGAAAACATAGAAAGTTCGTGAATATTTTTTTAGAGTTTTTGTAAAAACAAGGGGGTTAATTAACTGAGACATTAGAGGAAGTCTAGATCGATTAAAAATCGCGAGTTTCAGGAGTCAGGAAAATCGTATTAAAAACGTCTCTGCTCGGTTTTATAAATTATAATTCATTGAAAGTTGTTTATAAGGATTAATGTTCGTTTCATTTCGTATTGGAATTCGAGTTCAGTGAAAAAGATTGGAATATTTCAATGAATAACGTACATATTTGCAGACGATAATAAATCAATGAGTTATGTGTCTGTGTGTTCGTTAATGTTTGCGTGCGTGTAAGTGGAGAGAAATGTTGCAGAAATAAGCGTCCAGCGACACTGATCCACAGATTCGGGTCAACTGGGTTCCACTACTTAACTGAAGAAAAACCTGGCTTTTAAAGGGTTTAGGTAGTTCCAAGAAGGGCCATCTCAAATAGATTCACAAAGTTTTCCGATTGGTCCAAAATATATTCGTTTTTATTCAGGATAGTGCATGTGCAGACGACATGCGTACAAACGCGTTTATGCGTTTTAATTTTGTACGTCGATGTGTAAACATCGCCCGCTACATCTTCACTACAACAGTGAACTTGGCTTTAATGAACAGGATAGAAAAAAAGAGAACATAGTATAATAGAAAAGGCTATATTCTAGTTATCTAATCTCACGTAAAAATATTTAGACAATGGACATAAAAAAGCAACGAAAGCATCTGGTTTCTCTTATGAAATTTAAATTTCCTTTAAATTTTATTTTAAAAAAGGAATAGAAATATTGTATACGTTATTTTAGTTAATTCTACTCGTTGGCTTGCTTTGTATGTTGTTTAGATCACTAAACGTTATGTTAAATATCCATTCTCAGCCCAGACAGCCTGCTGCTCAAATAATTGTGGCTTGGTGTGTAGCATTAAAAAAAAAAAAAAAAAAAAAACACAAAAACAATCGATTTATTCAAGCTAATGATTAATTTCATCGTCGTCAACACATCGTCGTCAACGATGGTTTTATTGTTTTTAATAATTTTCATTCCTAGACAAGTCATATTGACACTTGGATGTAAGAAGCTGCTATTTGGGATCGTGACTGAGGAGAGTTGAGAAGCCAGATGTTTGTTCACATACATTTAAACTTCTGTAGGTTAGTACAGTCAGGGAAATGTAAATAGGGGGATAATTCCAAAGTCTAGCAGTCCGGGGGAAGAAACCGTTAGAGTAGAAGGCCATCTGGCATCTAGGGACTTCACCAGTAAAGGGGTGGGATTTTGCTGCTTGTCGTGTTAGTCCGGAGATAGGTACGTCGAGGAGACACAAGTTCATCAGATCACATTCCATTAAAGTACTTGTAAAACAGGCATAGGGGTGCAACACTGCAACATTGTTGGAGCTTGGCCGATAACGCGGAATCTATTAGATTTGAAACTTTTTTTTTTTTTTGAGCCTGTGAATGACTAGTGGTAGATGCAGCAGCCCAGATGTGGCAACAATACTCCATGCATGGACAAATTGTGGCTTTGTAACGATATAGAATGCTCTTTGGTGCAAGTAATTTTATTACTATTACTTATTTTTAGATTGAAATGATTTTGGATTGTTCTACAACAAAAGTCCAAGATTCCTCTATGCACAGCACATCGATGTTTTTCTTTCATATTATGTGAAAATTAAAAATTATCTTTCTATATCCTCTATGAATTTTGATTTTAGGATGGTTTAAAATAAAGCACTTACCCTCCCCCAACTAGGTAGCCAGGTCATTCCATATAATAAAGTGAAGCTGGTTTATTTATCAAAGTTTCTCATAAATAGCATTTTTTCTACAATGCATATAATCAAATCTTTTTTTTTAATTGAAAGATATGGGGTTTCAGCTATGTTATTTACAAAATAATAATAAATAAATGAAATACTTTCGATACATTTTACCAATTTCTATATTTACTCCGATAGATATTTTATTTTGGAAGAGACAGACAATGTAGACGACGGTGTCGGTCGGACAGCATGAAACGACATGAACTCAAAAGAGTTACAAAACATTCATAACTTTTTATTTTTTATTTATTTCGAGTAACACACACACACACACACACACACACACACACACACACACACACACACACACACACACGTCGTAACATGAACGACGAGAATTTTTATTTCATTACAATATATTGAAAATTTTTTTACACACATGAAGGTCCCTCTTTCTTTTCAATATATCACGAAACACCAAAAACATCAAATTGCCGATTTGGATAGAGCATTTCCGTAGTCATTGATTTTTTTTCTTGATCCGTAAACTTAGGACACCCCAAACTTCTTTAACTTTTAAAGATGTTGTCGAAAAGCAAAGCAAGAAAGAAAAAAAAAAAATTTCCGTTCTTTCTGCCTGTGCCTACACCATCTTTGATACTAATACTACTATTTATGGTTATAGCGCCTTCTAAAAACATTTAGTAACTCTCCAAGTTTCAGCACTAATACAGTAAAGACTTACAACAATAGTCAAAAGGAGACTACACAAAATTAATTTTGTTGTCGATATTGTCTCGATAAATTCCGACGTTGTCTTAACAACGGCTGAAAGGAGACCATGAAAAAGTAATCCGCTATAACAAGAACAAAATTAACTGAAAACAATATAATGGGCAGCACCGGGAAGAGACAGCTAGTATAAGATAAATTTGTCTTAGGAAGCTTTTTGTTTATAACAATAGCTGTTTTATTCACAGTGGTAAAAAGTTACGTTTTATTCAAAAGCACATATTAACGTTGCCTTTATATGCCTGAACTGGAAGAAGACGGAAAGAAAAATAAGAAGAGAGGAGAATAAAAAGGGTCGTGTTGCGTGTTCTAGTTTTCCGAGTCTCACGTACAATATTTAGACAGAATAAACATTACGAAAAGCATATGGCTTCTCTTACAAACTTTAAATTTGATAGAAATAATAATAAAAATGGCTGTGTCAATAGTGTTAATTCTATTTTTAGTGACTTGTTTCGTATATCGTTTAAATCACAAAATATTATCTGTTTAGCCTACTTGCTCGAATAATCAATAGACACACGGCAGTATTCTTCACTCTGCATACGTGCGTATGATACAACGGTCCTAACATTAGTTTTTATAAAACCGAAATTGGTTTTAACAATGGCAGCTATTCATAAATTGTGAGATACTGAATATTCGAATTTTTTTTAATAATCACAACTGCTACCAATGACAATAAAATAAGACATCTCGAGTTATTATTCAAGCTAATGTTGAACTTTGTCATCGTCGTTAACGCGAAAGAAGACAGCACCTAGTTGCTAAACAACACAAGATTTAGTTATATTGTTTTGACACGATTCTCAGTTGTTTACAAACAGTGTCGAACATTCCTACCTACACAACATTGAATAATAAAACAGCTAGCACCTAAAACAAAACAAATAGGCAATGACACACATTAACTCATTCGAGCCATAGCTCCTTACAACTTAATAAGAAATAGACAGTGATAGCTAATTTGGCATTTCCACTGAAAAAAGGTCCACGAGTTCTTGGTTGTTTATTTCAATATTGTTTTTTTTTTTTTTTGTTTTTTTTTTTAATACAATAAACTAGCAGGGCTCGTGCACCGGCGTTACCTGGTGGAAAGATGGCATAAAGCCAGAACAGATTCGTTGAAAGAACTTCACACCCTCAAAAACAAATGAAACTATAATTATGGCTAAAAAATAAATGTGAAAAAGACAGATGAGTTAATGTTGTACAAAAATTGTGCAATACAGAAAAGTAATAAAAACTGTAAATGTAAGAATATTACAATGAGTCCTAAAACCATGGGTTCTGGTGTAATTTAGTGAAGAAGAAGTCCTTCTAGACTGAGTTATTGTTTGGTCGTTAAGTCAACAAATGATGCCTGCAAATAAAAAGAAATGGAAAAAAAGCACAAAAAGTATGTTAATCAATCCTAAAAAAATTGTTTCTGATGTTTCCTTCTAGATGGAGATCTGGAATAAAAAGACTACTACTACTAATTATACTATTAATACTAAACTACTACTACAAATACAACAAATTAAGAATGAAAAAGTTGGGAAAGTGAAACTATTTCCGAAAGTTAGAATCGGAAAGTTGAAATAATTGAAATGTGTAAAGTAAATTTTTTTTTTTTATTTCAGACAGAGTTTACTTTTAACACAACAGTTTGAAGTCTTCAAATCTACTTTCTGTTCCACACATTGTGGGAAATTACTGCGACGACCATTAACAAAATGTTTTTTTCAAATCGACGAAATCTGTGTTTATGTTTTTCATTATAATTGAATATACTTTAAACTGTAAAGCTAAACGTAATTCCCAAAGTAAGGAATCGTAATGTGAGCATCTTACTGCATACTTATTCACAGTACAGGCCGTAGCGAAACAATAACGATAGTGTATAGAAACCCATTACTAATATGAAGTTGTAGTACATTGAAAGGAAAAAAGTATTCTGTACTTGCAATCAAAAAGCATATATGTAAAAGATGAGTTAAGTGAAAAAAATCCTTGTTTATTGTCAAAGCGAATCGTTGCCTGAGTCAGTCGCCAAAGGAATTGTGTACGATACAATAATTGCCACAAAATAACTTTTGTAAAGTTTTACGACTAGAATAGAAATAGAAAAAGCAGTATATGCATGTTCTTCTGGGCATTCTAGGATAGAGAATAGCGGAAGAAAATAGTTGATTAGTGTTTGCATCTCACTCACTACTGATGCATGCAAACAAGGCTAAGTATAAATTTAAAGCACATGAGGCAATAAGTCATCAGGTGTTTATCTCTGTGCGAATGGACTTGGATCGTTTTGGATGAAGTTGGTGAAAATGTAGGCCTCGTTATTCAGCAAGAAAGAAACAGCGAAATTTGTTTTGTGCGTTGGCTGACACCATCTTTTTTAGTGTTCAACCATTTGTAAAATAACGTAAACTGATATTCCATGATCAGAGAAACGCAAGCGGACAACCAATGAAATTGACTGGAGTTTGTGGAAGGAATGATCATTATTTTAAGAAATGAAAATGAAAGAATTAATGTCAAATATATTTGCAGAAGAAGCAAATACAGACGATGTTGGGAAAAGATGTGGCAAATGTATTAACGTTCCCAGTCGCTTTGAGGAGAGGAAGCATAGGAAAATAGTGAGAGTAATTATCATACTTGTGAAGATGACATGTGATTGAAAGTTACTCTCCTAGAAATTAATATAATAATTTGTGATAACAAATGAAAGCGACCGTTAATAATTGCAAAACCTACATCAGATAATGGCTAGTAGTGGGCCCATATTGAATTTGTATGTGTTGTCTGCATTTTCAGAGCTGTCTCTTTTTTGTAGAGGGGAAAAATCATTATCATTTTATTAATACAGATAGAAGAAGATAGATAGAAGAAGAAAAAGAACAGGGTAGAAAAGAGAAAAGATAGAGATAGAGAGAAGAAGAGAAGATAGAAGAAAAGATCTATCGAATAAGAGAAGAAGAAGAAAAGAAATAAGAATATCCGTAAACTGATTTTTTTTTAAATATAAATATGTGTATTTAGTTTCATGAATGTATTGCACATAATTTGTATTTTTCAATTTAAAAAGTTTTTTTTCAATTTTCAAATTTTTGGAACTGTTAATTCATTTCTGTCTTAATGTTAAACAGAATTCATTTCTGTAAAACTGCATGTGTAAATAACTATATTTAAAAAATATCTAAATAAACATATTTATTTAAAAAAATTATATACGATACATTAAAAAAAGTAAATAAAGATAGTTATAAAAAAATGGTTACAAATATTCTTATTTATTATACTTAAAAACAATATTCAAATGAGACAGAAGGGATACCAAATTAGCTGCCACCGTCTATTTCCTATTAGATGTCATGGAGCAATGGCTTGGATGAGTTAATGTATCTGATTGCCAAAAAATAATATTGTTCAAAGAAGAAAAAGCTTATTTAAATAAAATTGTTTATTTTGATTAAAGATTAGCAGATTAAGATTGCTAAAGCTTTATATAGAAAAGATTAAAATTAAAAATATTGATGCTTCTACAGAATTGGGACGAGATTTTGTAGTCGATAAATGGAGTTTTAAGATAAAAAAACAATTGTTTCAACTGATTTTTTTTTGTCAATTCTAATAAGTTATGATGGTAGCTTCAAAATTATGCAGTCGAAATTACCTGAATATTACTGAATTATTAGACAAAACAACTTTAATCATGTTAGCAGGTGAAAAACTGCTGCCATCTTGTTTAAATCAAAACAGAAAATGACCTCCCTTTTGAACTTTCCTGCGTCTTATGATTCTATTTTTTATTTTCTTTAATAAATAATTTTCTACCTTATCGATTTTTGTAATTTTTGGATATAATCATCTTAAAAATATGAGGAATATGTAAATACCATTGTTTTCATGTGAAATTCAGTATTACGATTTCTGAAATTCCGTCCCAATAGTGTAAAAGCGCCAAAATGGACTAATGATAAATTATAATTTAATTTCCTTACTATTTATAAACAAAAAAAAAAAAATAGATTTTACATATATAAAAATAGCATCAATAATGTACATTTTTTTAAATAAAAAAATCTGAAATATATATTCCTTGTCCCCCATTACTTTTTGATATGCTGATGTCATATTATTCTGTTGGGTATTAACGAAACAAAGCAGAACAAAAAAATGGGTAAAAAGAAAAGAAATATATACAACAAATAAATGTTACCAAATTACTCTAATGTTTTTGTGTTTTAACTTATTTACTTTGAAACAAATGTAGTGTAAAGTCTGTTGAGTTAAAACAAAAATAAATGGCAGTTTCATTACAGCCATTTGAACCCTTGATAATCGTTCAAAAAATAAATAAATAGATAAATAAAAAATACTGGTAGAAACTCATCCAAAAAATGTCACCAATTATGTGAAAATGTTCTACAAGTATTTTGTAGACGATGCCAACTGATTAGACATCCCCGCTGAAAAAAAGGTCTAGGTATTCTTGTTTGTTTCATTTCAATATTGTCTTTAAATATAATAAATAAGGATATTTGTAAACTTTTTTTAATAAATATATTTATTTATTGTGACAATAATAAAATGTTTGAAAAAATATATTTATTTAAAAAAAAAAAAATGCTATATTTTTGAGTCAAGTCTCCCATTTCTGAATTTTAGGATATCCGCTAAAACTACTTCTGTTGTTCAACTCTTCTCATATATCTCACCCATTTGCTTGTCGACCAGCCTCAAGAACCCCCTCTCGCCATTTTGCCTAAACAGCTAATGTCTCCAAAATATATCCACTCTCAACTGGAAATATTAGATGTCCGATTGTCTGTAGCTGACCATCGAAATCTGGACATCTACACCCCACTTCTCCAATCCACTTTCTCCATCACTATCTGGACATCCAGAAAGTTACCAAACAACTGTCTAGGTGCCACTGATCTGTGTGGCACAATTGATCCATCGTTTTCATATTGTCATTTATTTTCTAGCTAATTTCTCTTGGTGATCTTGATTTGTGATAGTGGAGGCAATCTAAAATATCACAGATCGATGCGTCATGCATGTTAAAAAAAAAAAAAATCATTCTCTTTCTATGCTGGACTTCTACAGAAGTAAAATTAACCTTACAAATGCTATCGACTGCTACTACTGACGATCAACATGTCTGGGACAGCCTGAACAGATGGTGTTGAAAAGCAGCGGCCACAAGCAAAACATTTTCTCGTGATCCACAAAAAAATAAATTAATAATTCAATATGAGACCATCAAAGTTATGTTGATGTGAAAATACACACAAAGTTGTGTAATAGTTTCATTAATATAAAGGTAAGAATTGTGTGAAAAAAAAATGCAACCCTTCGCCTGTTCATATATCATTTTATATTATGGAAAGATGGAGAGAACTTAAATGCCTACTAGACGCCATCTTTGATAATCTAAGGTCCCTCTGTAAATAGCTTTGTCAGAACAACTTGGCATGACAATATTTTTCACTATAAGTAAACCCTGACTGAATATTCAAAATCACATAGTATTCACAGCCCAAATAAAATTTCCTCGGTATGGCTAACCCACACTGGCTTATGCATTTTCTCCAAGTGATGTTACCTGAAGTAGCAGCATGAAATCAGATACTCCACCAGACTAGATGTATTCTTGTCCTGAATCCAGTTAAATAAAAAGACCACAAGATAGACATGCTATAACATATTTTAATATTTACTTGGAAAGAGAAAAATTGTTTTCAACTTCTTTACTAACTCAGTATTTGAGGAGAAATCCTTCACGACTGAGACCATTTTAAAATTTTGTTCCTTTCTCCACATTAAAAAAACGACCTTGATGCCTAACTCTGCCCTTGTGGGGAGGCAAAGTAAATAGGAAATCAGTGTCTGAGAAGTAAAGGAGACCTTTAATGGAACATTTGAATATCTATGTTAACCCCAGGAAGGGTGTCTCTTGATTTCTGAGAACTTTGACTAAAGTAAAATGGAGACAATCATCATATTAACAATAAGTGTGTTAGGCAAAATATTAAATAGTTTTTAGTTAAGATATGAAACACATGTAAATAATGTGCAAAGGATGTGACAAACTATAATATACAAATTTGTTTTCAGGAAGTGATTAATGATATGTCTGATTTCCAACAGAGATTTAAGAGAAAAAGACAGAAACAGAGGAGGGAGGGGGATATTTACAGTTCATTTTGCAGTTAAAGGGAAGAAACTCTTTCATCTTTAAAATTTTATTTTAATTATAAATCAATGAATCAACACAATAAACTCTAAAAGAGAGTGTTTAGAAATACACCAGTAGGAAGACCCGACGTTGCTCGGGATTTAATGACTGTGTGTATATGTGTGTATGTTATTTGCTCCAGTTCTGTCCAAACTTTACAATAAATGCCTTAACGAATCTTGTTTTCCCGACTGCTGGAAAACCGCCTCTGTGGTACCAGTCTTCAAGAATTCTGGTGAAAGAACTGACCCACTAAATTATCGCCCCATTAGCCTCCTCCCGCTTTTCGCCAAAATATTTGAGTCCTTAGTTAATCAAGCCCTAGTCCAGCACCTAACAGCTGCTAAACTCCTGACCGACAAACAATATGGATTCAGGCAAGCCCGTTCAACAGCAGATATCTTAACTGTAGTTTCTGAACGTATATACCGTTCATTGGATAAAACAGGGGAGGGTAGAGCGGTGGCCCTCGATATATCTAAGGCTTTTGACAGGGTATGGCACGATGGTCTTCTAAGGAAAATTAGATCATATGGAATCACTGGAAGAATTCATAATGTAATTAAATCCTTCTTAAGTAATAGAAAAATCAAAGTTGTCCTCGACGGTCGTACATCCAAACAATATGACATAAATGCGGGAGTACCTCAGGGGTCTATCCTTGGACCTCTATTATTCCTGATATTCATAAATGACCTCCCTGATAAAATTGTTTCGGAGATGGGTATATTTGCCGATGACACCACTCTCTATAACAGATATGAGGGGAAAACAAATGAACACATATCCAAGGAAATGGCAGAAACACTAGAGGATGACCTCCAATCCGTAGTGGAATGGGGACAAAAATAGTTGGTCACATTCAATGCTGCTAAGACTAAGCTTGTTTCCTTCAATAACTACAAGAAACCTTCTCTACCACCAATAGCAATGGCCAAGAACACATTACCTGAAAGTACTTCTTTTAAACTCCTCGGCCTAACGTTTACAGGAAATATGAACTGGAATAGATACATTGAGAGCATTGCCAAGGCTGCTGCAAGGAAGGTTGGCTCCCTCTACCGTGCTAGAAAACTACTTACGCCTGACAGTATCCTATACCTCTATAAGGCAACCATTCGCCCATGTATGGAGTACTGTTGTCACATCTGGGCTGGTGCATCTGCTTCTTGTCTCTCGCTCCTGGACAGGGTTCAAAAGAGAGTCATCAACCTGATAGGTCCTGAACTGTCATCTAGGCTTCAGCCTCTGTCCCATCGACGAGATGTTGCATCCCTCTGCCTGTTCTACAAATACTTTAATGGTGAATGCTCTGACGAACTGCAAACACTTGTACCTCCCCGACGTAACTACCCCTGACAAACTCGACAAGCTACTAAGTCTCATCCCTTCACAGTAGAGATCCCTAGGTGCAAGAAAGCCTTTTACTCCAATAGTTTCTTCCCCAGAACTGCGGGTCTTTGGAACTCCCTTTCGGGATTCTGCTTTCCCAACTGCAACGATATGCAGAAGTTCAAGTGTAATGTCAACAAACATCTTTCTACTCATCTCCCTTCATAATGACCCCGCTAATTAAGTCCCTGATAGTAGCCCCCCTGTTTCAAAGTGGCACTGTGCCTTGTTTGGGGTGAAAATTGAATAAAAAAAAAAAAAAAAAAAAATAGCATTGTAAGTAGTGTGTAGTTTCCTTACACACACAAAACAGAAAAAAAAACTACCTGGCAAATATACATGGTGAACCAATTATGAGATACAAACAATTTCACTTAAAGGGACAGCTAGAATCTTAACAGATCCCTCGGTTGGAATGTATGAGATAGTGAGTGGATTTTAAAAGATTACAGTAGGAGGCCTCATCCCCAGATAGAATAAAATAAAAAAATTGAAAGATTAAATAAAAAATAAAAATTATATACAGGGTGACCCCCCCAAAAAAAGAAGCTAAATGGAGGCCATCTAGAACATATACTGTAGTAAAAAAAGGCCAAAGACCCTAGTGTTTTGATGTGATGTTTGGAATATAATAAATTAGTTATGACCAAAGTTTCATTTCATTCGGACAAAACACTAAGAAACGGGGCCTAATTAGAATTGGGGTCCTTTTTTTTTGAGTCACCCTGTATACAGTAGAGCCCCGGGAGATGGTGGCCCTAGGACATGGTTTTTCAGGTTACGATGTGGAATACAATATTTTTCCGGCCCCATATTATGGTATATATGATGTTATTTGATTATATACATGTGTATTATATACTGTACTGTATTTTGTTACTAATTTTTAATGCTGTATTCCGGGGTTCCACTGCTTATTAATGAGAGACAAAATAATTTTATATCGTTTTTTTAAATAATTTGAACTAGATTCATATTTAGGTTACAAAAATTGATTAATATACCAGGCATAACTAGTTGAGTGCAAATGTATTTTTTCACTTTGCTCATTGCATCATATTGCTTTGTTTTTTATTGCCCCCCCCCCTTATTTTTGCATTTTAATATAGTCAGAAAAAAGTTTATATATTGCATTAAAATCAGATACATTTGAAGTTTGAAAGGAATTCTGCTTCCTTAGAGGCGACACATAAAGATTCAGCATATTGAGGCACTCAGAGATTTGGGGCCGCTTTGATAGCCTTTCTCGGAAACATACACATATAATTACACTTGGATTTATATATGAGGGACGTTCCAAAAGTAATGCCTCCTATTTTTTTTATTCTACTTGAATGAATCAAAAGAGATTGCAAATTGCATTGTTATGATGACTGAACCTATGCATTCATGATCTGAAAGTTTCATCTCTCTATTGCAGATATTGATGGTGTGAGACTCTAAGAAAGCAACCTCTGTTATGGACGTGTGTCAGAAGCAGAGATGGATCATTGAATTCCTGGCAAAGGTGCATTGAGAATGGTGGTGACTATGTAGAAAAATAAATTTTGGAGCACAAAAGGTTGCTCGTTTTAAATGGTACTACTATCTTCATAGCTCTTCAATTTTTGGGGTAAAAAAAAAAAAAAAAAAATAGGAGGCTTTACTTTTGGAACAGCCTTCATAAATTCTCTGACCTTTCTTTCCGTAGGGAACACACACACACACACATTGACATTTATCTATACAGACATATTTGTTATTTCTATTCCAGGTAACTATTGGAAGTTTTCAGAGGCTTGTTGATAGTTTTCATTAAAATTTTTTATTGTTTTGAATTTTTAGATAAATCTTATTCTTCTTTAACTTCTATTATCTTGTTTTTATTTTCATTTTCCACCTGCTTTTTCAACAACCACCGACCCCAATGCTGTACCTCTTTTTTGTTTTCATCTTCTCTTCTGGCCGTGTAATCTAAAAAACCACAAACTCTGGCACATTCTGCAAATATCAGTTGCACTTTTGCTGCATGTGTGACACCATCGACTATCTCCACACTAAGGTCAACAGCTACATAGTTGTCAGCCAAGGCTGTGTATATCAGCTGACGTCAGCTCATCTCTATTTACTCAAGAGTCACAACCTGTGTTCCACTGTCAAACTTGAAAAACTGTCCTCAACCACCGCAAACTCAAGACAGCATGAAAACTGTAACTGTCATAAAACTCACTGCTACTCCTAAAAGTGACTGTAAACATCGACTTGCTTTGTCCCAATCACTGCTACATCTTAATTAACAATCTTATTTCAGTTCGCTTTTGTGTGCCTTGGTGAACAATTTTGCATACCTTTGTTCTGCAAACTTATTTCCTCATTTTTGTTATATTGTTCCCCCCCCCAACGACACAGAACATCAATAGTGTAAAATGTTTTTGACTCCTAATGGGGGTATGACACCAATGATTTCACCAATGATCTCACCCATGACACCAATGATTTCACCAATGATCTCACCCATGACACCAATGATCCTAATGGGGGGTATGACACCAATGATTTTGCCAATCGTTTTTATAATCACCGGTTGTGGTAATCAACCAATAAAAATGTTCCAAAGTTACTATAAAATTGTCGAATTTTGGATTCAATCAGTTCGCATTTGATTCTTAGCCGCCATTTTTGTTACTGGAAATTACTTCACTCAGTATCGAGACTGCACTCTGTTCAACAGAATGTCTCAACACTTAAGAGGTTATGCGCCCAGCCATTGTCTTTTTCTTTGACGGATCGGAATCTAAATTCGAATTGTGGCAGGTAAAATTTCTGGGGTATCTAAGGATTCGAAAACTACACAAAGTGATACAATCTTCAACAGAGAATCCTAACGACCCCAAATTTCTCGAAAAGAACGCGACTGTTTTTGCAGAACTGATTCAATGTTTAGACGATAGAAGTCTATCTCTGATTATAAGAAACGCTTTGGATGACGGACGGAAAGCATTGAACATATTAAGAGAACATTATTTATCAAAAGGGAAACTGAAAATTATATCACTATATACAGAATTAACGTCTCTGAAATGTAACGACGATGAAACTATTACCGACTACGTTATAAGGGCAGAAACAACCACCAATGCCTTAAAACTCTCAGGTGAAATAATAAGCGATAGCTTGTTGATATAAATGACCCTCAAAAGACTTCCCGCCGATTTTAAACCATTTACAACTGTTATAAGGCAAAAAGACAAACCCATAAATTTCAGTGAATTTAAAGTGGCATTGCACAGTTACGAAGAGACTAATCGTATGTTCGTGGACAATAATAAATCCAGCAATATTATGAAGTTCAAAAATGCTTCTCGAATGCAGACACAACCAAATTACGCACCTCACCGCAATGTGTTCCCCAAAAGTAATTTTCCCAAGAAAAAGAATAAAATTATCTGCTATAAGTTTCCAATGTCAATATAAACGCTCTAAAATGGACTCCATAAAAAACGTTGAGAACTTTGAGGAAGAACATACATATCTATTCACATGTAACTTTGACAATACCACAAACGGTAAAAATCTCCTTGTAGACTGTGGTGCTACAACACACGTCATCACCAAGGAATCTGATTCTATTAATTTTGATTCAAACTTTAATCCACAAAGTCATTTTGTCGAACTTGCCGACGATAGTCAAATAAATGATATATACTTGAAAAGAGGCGATGCTACAATATCCCTAAAAAATAATAAAGGCAAAATCTGTAACTGTATTTTAAAAAATGCTCTGTTCATACCTACATTTAAGCAAGACATATTTTCCGTGCAGGCTGCAATTAAACAAGGCACAAATATAAAGTTTGGCCAAAACAAGTCAAAATTGATATACCCCAATGGAACTGTATTTGAGATTAAAAAAACTGTCTGTCATGACTTGGAAACCTGGCATAAAATTCTAGGACACTGCAATACAGCTGATATTAAAAAATTATTAAATGTAGTCGAAGGCATGAAAATAATACCTTCAGACGATCTCCCAAATTGTGATGTGTGTGCACAGGGAAAAATGACAAAATATATAAGCAGAAATCATACAAAAAGGCCACAAAAATTCTCTCACTTGTGCATTGTGACTTAGCAGGTCCAATCAGCCTGATGGAGAGAAATAATCTAAGAAACCCAAAAATAGAAGCATGAACAGTCGAAATCACAGCAAAAAAAAAAAAAAAAATTGTAAGTTGTCCTGGGCACAACGTTAAACTGCGACCATTTCTATCTTACTAACCAAATTAACCAACTAATACCTAACATAATGTTTCCAGTTTTTGTTTAAAAAAAAAAAATGTATATTTATGAATTTTTATGCATATATGTTTATATGTATTTGAATAGGATTCTATTTGCATGTTTATATATATACATTTGAAAAGTGTTTATTTTTATATGTATCAAAAAAAACAAAAAAACTCAATGTGATTTACCAAAAAAAAAAAAAAAAAGATGGCTTCTTTTTGCACACATTATACCAATATATTAATAATTCTTTTTGACCAATGTGAATAAAGACGAATCCCCCCTCCCCCAAAAAACAATTATTTTATTTTTATTTGTTCATTTTTATTTATTTATTTATTTATTTTTCTTTCCTTCCTTTTCTCAAGTTAAACCAAAATTGAATCGGAAAGGATTTTTCCATTATATCAAAAAGGGGGGGGGGTGTAAAATGTTTTTGACTCCTAATGGGGGTAGAGATTTATTTGCTGCCCACCTCAGCAAAATGTGGCACAAGGTCGGAAAGTGGGAAACCAGCAGGCTCCCCTAAAGGAGGGACACTCCTGCAATTGTAAAAATTGCCTGAGTAACCTTGTCGGCATTCCCCGGTAGGGGCGCCTCAGGCAGTAAGCTATAAACTTACTTCACCAGAAAGCCCAGTAGCAAGGCCTGGGAGGGTGGACCTCCTAGGTATTACCAAGGCGGCGTACCTCAGTCCGACAGGTGCTGGGCCAGTTCCCGGCCCCTCACCTATTGGGCTGAGTGTGAAGAATGGATCCTTGACGAGTACTACTACCCTGTCTCCCTCCAGCTGAGGCCGCTAAGAGACCTTCCCCATCAGAGGACTGGTAGGGGTATGGCACTAATGATTTTGACAATCGCTTTTATAACCACCGGTTGTGGTAATCAACCAATGAAAATGTTCCAAAGTTACTATAAAAATTGTCGAATTTTGGATTCAATCAGTTCGCCGTTGGCTGTATCACGAACCACATTTGATTCTTAGCTGCCATCTTTGTTACTGGAAATTACTTCACACTCAGTATCGAGACTGCACTCTGTTCAACATAATGTCTCAACACTTAAATAGTATCACCCATTTTCATTCATCTAAACTAGTAGTTCTATCA
The DNA here is from genome assembly GCF_053919585.1 of Euprymna scolopes. Classification (NCBI taxonomy): domain Eukaryota; kingdom Metazoa; phylum Mollusca; class Cephalopoda; order Sepiida; family Sepiolidae; genus Euprymna; species Euprymna scolopes. Next base: position 37,678,526 of record NC_136483.1, on the reverse strand, counting down.
TTATTTACCTAGTAGATAATATTTCATAATGTTCTGTATTGAAGAGGTACGAAGCACAATTTTAGCTCTTCTTGCAGCAATATCAAATTGGAAGAGTTGAAACAGTCTTGCCTTCTTTTTTTCTTAACAGACTCCATGCTAACCAGACTTGAATTGTGGATTCTAGAAGACATCCTCCTCACTCAGTTAGAAAGGGTCGATTGAGTAATATGGTTTATTCATATGGATCACATACTATTTATTTGAACAGAAGAACAATAAAAAATTGAATCCTGGAACTGTATTTATGTGATATCACAATTAATCAACCATTCACTGTCATGCATGCAATGAGAGAATTAAAAATAACAGACAACAACATGGAAGCCAAATATTATGGCGATCACCAATGGATGTAAACTCCAACCTCTGTCCCATCGCTGCAATGTTGTATCCACGACGCTATTTTACAAGTAGTTTAATGGAATGTGTTCTGATGAACTTGCAATACTACTTGTTCTTCCTCAATGTACATACTCCTGACTAACACAACAAGCAGCAAAATCTCACCCCTTTACTGTTGAACTCCCTAGATGCCAGAAAGCCTTCTTCTCTTGGACTGCTAGACTTTGGTATTCCCTCTGTTTTCTGCTTCTCTGGCTATACTAACATGCAGAAGTTTGAATGTAATGATAACACACATCTCATTACTCAACTCCTCACAATCCCCTGTTAGGCACGATTCCAAATGACGATATGCCTTCTTTTCAGTGAAAAAGGGTTTAAAAAAAAAAAAAAAAAAAAAAAAAAAAAAGAGTAAAACATAAGCAAGAATGTTACAAGTTGCATTTGACATTATCAACTGGAGGAAATATCCAAACGAAATATGGATATCTCCTTTATATCTCAGTATGTGATTCGATTTGCAGGTCACTTCTGGAAAAGATAAAATCCAGCAAGTGAAACCCTCTTATAGAATTCATTACATTGTAAAAGATCGGTTGGAAGACTTCATCAAACCTACACTGACGAATTCTACAAGACTCTGGATGGCATCTTGAGGACCTTTTTAGAGTAATTTCTGACAGAAATGTTTGGAACAAACAAATTAGGAGAATCCAAGACGCATTCTTGATTTAGTTTAGTCTAAATATTAATATATTATAATATTAATTAATAATAATCATAATTAATATATTATAATATTAATATTTTATGATTGATGATTGTTGGCACAAGTTGGGTTGAATTACAATTCTTTGCTTTTTTATGATTTGAATTATTTGAATTATTTATCTGTTCTTATCTGGAGTGTTATTCTCATAATGTTTCAAGTGATGTAACCTCCGACCATCTTCAGATTTATCTTGTTAAACTTGAGAATCTGTACAGCATTTTGTAATGAGCATAGCATTTTCCCATTCCTTCTGTTATGACCAGTTAAAAGCCTTAAACAATCCGCAACTGTATTCTTTGTATATCTTTGCAATGAGAGGACATTTTTTCCTCTTTAAAATATGAAGAAATTACCATTTTCCACATAAATAATAATATAAAATATACTATGAATATAAATATTAATATAAGATTAATATGATATATCATAATATTAAATATATTATCTATATATCTATAAAAGTGAAAGTGTCTGTCTGTCTGTGTACATTTCCCTACACAATATCTTTATCAATTTTCAGTCTACAGACTCGAAATTTGATATACAGGGTACTGAGATTTGGGAAAATCTTTGTAATCCGTTTTCGGCCAGAAATTTGGCTGTTAAAGGGTCAAAATTCAATGATTTGACCTTTGAGAACTCTACCAAACTCCTCTGACAATTTTGGGTATAAACACTTGAAATTTTAGATATAGGTTCCTTGGACATGGATCTAACTTAATAACTTGATTTAAGCCCAAAACAATAAATGTTAAGGGGTCATAATAGGGTCAAAGTTATAAAAAAAAATTGACCGCTGCGGTCTCTACCAAATTACTCAAACAATTTCTGGTCTAAACATTTGAAATTTTACATAAAGGGTATTCAGAGATAGGGCAAGCTTTTTAATCGGTTTGGGTCGAAAATTTGAGCTACCAATATATAAATGTATGTATGTTTGTTTGCATGTCTGCCTAAAACTTTCAATAGAGGCGACGGATTTTCATAAAATTAGTATCGTTTTTAAGCTCGACGTTTCAGATGACAAATATTGAAAAATTGGCTAAAAACATGAATTTATTCACCTTCAACTGGGCACTTTTCTACAGGGAGGGGTCGCTTTTGTCGCCGATATTGTCAAAAGTCATCCCCTCTTTTCGATTGTCTAGCCTTAATTTAAACCTACGTCACTTCTGGTTTGGCGGTGGTCGTAACAGCAAAGATGTCACGTTTTTTTCCCATTCTTTTCCTCCTTCTCGGTACGGGTTCGAGCCTACCTTCCTACTACCACTTTTTTCTTTTTTTTGCTCAACATACACCTTCAAACACCCAGGCAACGCCGGGCTGAAATGCTAGTATAATATAAAATAATACAAAACTATTACAATTAAAATACATTACATTACAATTAAAAAATAAAAAGATTCTTTTTAAGAATTTCTGGAAAGATCTAAAAATAGAACAGAAAAGTGTTTGTTTTTCAAGGGCTCTGGAATGTTCAATCATCAATGCTCTGACTCCCATCTGCTCCCAACTGAAATGAATGACTCTTGTCTTGAGGAAGCACCATGTTTTGACAAGCTTCTGAGACTGGCCTTTACTACTGATCTGAAATGGAACATATTCATCAAATCTTTTGCAAAAATCACCAAAAAATGCTTGAATTATTCACCACTCCAGTAGATATCTCACTGCTGATGCAATCCTCTATATGTATAAGAGCCAAGTATACCCTAGGATGTACTGTTGCCACATCTGGGCAGGAGCTGCTTAGAGCACCCTATCCTGCCTTCACAGAGTTCAAAACTGGATTCAAAACCTAGTAGGTGATGTCCTTTTCTCTTCCCTGCAACCTCTTTCACACAGAAGAGTCATTGCAAGCCTCTATCATTATTTTCATAAATGTAAACAAATTCTTGATTCATCCCCTTTAAATAAGAAAATTCTGTTGACCATTAACCCTTGATAAACTTACAGCCTATGCCGTTACTGACAGAAGGTCGTTTTCTAGGGTTTCTGCCATTGACCCGAATATGTGTACCTATGTTTTATCCTCATCTCTAATATAGACCGTAGTGTCATCAGCAAATATACCCATCTGAGACAAAATGTTATTAAGGAAATAATTTATTGAATATCAGGAATAATAATGGTCTAAGGATCGACCCATACAACAAACCTACATTTATATCATCTTGATTAGACATACAGTCATCGAGGACAACCTGGATCTTTCTCTTGTCTAGGAAGGATCTGATTATGTTGAGTATTTGTCCAGAAATACCATATGATTTAATTTTTGTGAGAAGCCCTTCATGCCAAACTGTGTCAAAGACTCCGGATATATCCAGGGCTACAGCTCTAGGTTACCAAGTGCATTCAGAGATGACGGTTAAAATGTCTGTAGTAGAATGGGCTTGCCTAAATCTATACTGCTGAGCAGAAAGAAGCTTAGCATTTACAAGATGGTGGACTATAGCTTGATTAATAACTCAAAAGATGAAGAAGAGGAAGAGACTGATGGGCGAGTCAGTTCTTTTGCCAAAATTCTTTAATAATGGTACAACAGTAACAATTTTCCAACTATGGGGGGGAAGAAAAACTTGGCTAGGCATTTGTTGAAAAATTTGGAGAGGATAGGGGCTAGCTCAATGGAGCATTTTTTAATTAGGATGGCAGGGATGAAATCAGGACCACATGTCTTGGTGGTTTCTTGGGGTTTTTTTTATATCATGGACATGAGAAGGGGTGATTTTCATATCTATGAGTGTGACATCTGTCTGCAAAATGAAATTTGAGTGGGAAATAACTAATGTATGTACGTAAGGTGGAGGCAAACCACCAAGCATGGTCATGTTATGATATATAGTAAAATTATATCCTATTTCAATCACTCAAATTATTCCCTAGTGTTAAGTGGGTTGCGGTATTACTTTTAAATAATTTATTTTTACTTAAAAAATCTCGCTGGGCAAGTCCAAGGGCGATAACTCAAATTCATCATTTTCTTCCTGTAATTCAAGAACTGGATGTAATACCAACTATCCATGAAGTGAGCCGTGTAGTTAACAACCTCAAGAATAATAAAGCCACTGGCCCTGATGGCATACCAGCCGAGCTTCTTAAGCATGGCGGAGATGCCATTACCACTTGTCTCCATAACATCATCCAAGATGTCTGGGAGTCAGGCTGCTGCCCACAACAATGGAAGGATGCAGATATTATCAGCATATATAAAAAGAAAGGTGACAGAAATATTTGTGGCAATAGTCGAGGCATTTCCCTCCTGTCAACCTCAGGGAAAGTTGTCACTAGAATTTTACTGTCTCGTATCATTCAACACATTGTCAATAAAGTCTTACCTGAATCGCAGTGTGGTTTCAGACAGGAGCGCAGCACGATTAACATGGTCTTTGTGGCAAGACAGCTCCAGGAGAAAAGCGTCGAGCAACACCAAAATCTATATATGGTTTTTGTAGATCTCGCCAAGGCCTTTGACACTGTGAACCGTCCTTTGTTCTGGGAGGTACTCGTCAAATTTGGCTGCCCACCAATATTCCTGGGTGTCCTGAAGGCTTTCCATAATGGATCTATGGCTCGCGTCTCCAGTTCAGGACTAAAATCTGAGCCCTTCCTGGTAGAATCGGGTGTGAAGCAGGGATGCGTCATTGCGCCCATCTTGTTTAATCTTTTTTTTGCTGCGGTTTCCAATGTTGCCAAACAGCAAATCCTTCCTGCTGATGGGATCCGCCTCTCATACCGGCTGGATGGCAACCTCTTCAACCTGCGTCGTCTCCATGCCATATCACGTGTGACAGAAGAAGCAATCCATGAATTGCAATACGCTGACGACACGGCTCTGATGAGCTCATCTGAAGAGGGTCTCCAGCGCACCATCAACACTATCTCCAACATTTACTCCCGAGCTGGTCTAGCCATCAACATCAACAAAACAGAGGCACTTAACATATGTGAACATCGTCAGGAACCCCCAATGTTCACAATCAACCAACAGCCACTGAAAAACACTCAAGAGTTTACTTATCTTGGCTCAGTGCTCACTGACTCCTGTGACCTAACAAGTGAGGTCCAACGGCGCATTGGTCTGGCTGCTGCAGCCTTTGGCAGACTCTCGCACAGAGTTTTTATGAACCGTAACCTCACCACCACCACCAAGGTTTCTGTCTACAGAGCAATCTGTCTCTCCATCCTCTTGTATGGCAGCGAGTCATGGGTGCCTTATAGACGCCACCTGAAAAAGCTAGAAGCATTTCATACCAACTGCTTACAGCGTATACTAGGTTTAAAATGGTGGCACAGGGTGCCACACAATGAGATACGCAATCGCACTCAAATGGACCCACTTGAAATAATTCTAACTCATAGACAACTTAGGTAGCTTGGTCACACCATCCGGATGCCAGCAGAAAGGCTCCCACGCAAGGTTCTCTACGGGGAACTTGCAGAGGGCAGACGCAACCCTGGGGGCCCATGTAAACGTTTCAAGGACCAAATAAAAACATCATTGAAAAAATGTGGCATAGAATCCAACGCCATCGAACATGCTGCTGCTGATCGGAGAAAATGGCAAAACATCTGCCAAGAGGGCTTGGAAACTTTCACCTCCACCTATAACGACCGAGCAGAGCGAAGAAGACACCAAAGGCACGCGGCGCAGCACTGCAGACGACGGCATCTTCCCCTGTGCTGCCTGCGGCCGTGTATGCAATTCACGAATTGGACTCCACAGTCACCAGTGAGTCCATCAGGCGTAATTTATCTGGGACTGTTAGGCATGGTGCAACGTCATCGTCGTCAACGACGGACTACTGAAGAGAAGAGATTACTTTTAAATAATTTATTTTTACTTAAAAAATCTCGCTGGACAAGTCCAAGGGCGATAACTCAAATTCATCATTTTCTAATTTAAGACGGTCCCGGGCCCCACCCCACTTTTTATTTTGGTTGAAAACTTGCTCATGTCGAATAGATCTTCTCCAAAGAATTTCACTATTTATAGAGTTTCACAAGTTTTGACGTACATAGCTACCCGAACTGACCTCCCTCCCGCATTTTTTTTTTTTTGCATCACGAACAATTTGTTTATTTTTTATTGAGAGGCAGTGTTTTAATGTTTTTTGTTTGTTTGTTTTTTTATTATTATTTTCTAGTTTTGTTTCATGTGGATAAATGAGGAGAATTACAAATGAACAACAGAAACCGATAAATATTTTTTCATGTTTTATTTTTTTTATTATTCTTTTAGTCATTTGTTTGAGGGACTTCTTACCACTTGGATTTAAGGTTATTGGAAGGCCGGAAGGGTTCCAATGCTTTTGTGTGTGTGGGTGTGGGGGGGGGCAACAAATAGATAAATTAGAACTAGACACATTAACGAAATATTAAAAGAAAGTTCTGCGAAAGTACCTATACGAATAACTACTTGATCAATTCACGCGATTTTTTGGAATGACATATTCGTTTCGTGACGAAGATGTTTCTTTATTTGTGTTTTTAATTAGGTTGAATTTGGGGCAAAAACCTCGACGGTTGCTGAAATAAACTTGAAACTTCGATTAGAGTTAGTCATGGGTTAAAAACAAAAACAAAAACAAAACCAGTTCTATTCAAATTATGTACAACTTCTTTAAACAAACTGTGAGTTAGAGTTTAAAGACAAGTTGTATTTTCTAAACCCAGAGTAACGACAACACGGATCATCGCACTCGCTCCTATCGTAACAAAGAATCGGAAGCAGATGTTTTGGTGTAGAGATCATTAAAGCTATCTGATAAACAAAATGTCACCTTGACAACCGAGAAAAATATTTAGGGGTACCAATTCAATGGGGAGTTCACGATAGAATGCAACGAATGCCTTTAATATGAATAGTTACTTTATCAACTATTATTATGAGCATTGTTCGTCTATATGTGGTGAAGTAAATCACTTCATTTGCTGTAATTTACAGAAATAGAAACTTGTATAAATACGTCACACCATTCAATACAGAGTCGAGGGAAAAGCCACGTGCTTTTTAGGGTGGGAAAACACTCGAACCAAATGGAATAAAAACAAATAAACAAGAATAACCACTGACCTGCATCGAATCAGCACTGATTATTTCGCCAGAAAATATCCGTCCCAATTCTAAAGCTAGTTTAGATTTGCCTGCTCCAGTAGCACCGGCAACCACAACAATCGGAAGACGACGCAAACTGGAGGCTGCCATGTTTGTTTTTAAAGTGACGACTGAAGAGTAAACATCAGAGTTACCGTTCTTGATACTCCACCCAATTTTAAGCCAACATTTCTTGCATTTCAAAAAGTTAACGATATTTTTCTTAAAAAAAAAAAAAAAAGAAAAGAAAAGAAAAATTAATAGCATTTGCCAGTTTAACATTCCCAAGCAAATTTATAAAGCTATTCTTAACATGGGGAGGAGAGTTATTTAAGTCCACAGAATTCTTCTTTAATGAAAACAATTAATTTGCTTGGGATGCCAAAGTGTAGTGAGTGCCCAATTATGTTTATTGGTTTTCTTTGAGTAAAATTGCAGTATAATTAACGGCTGAGAAATCGTAAAGGAAAAAAAAAAAAAAAAATATTCAAACGAAGTAGAATTTATGGTGTAGTTCCTGGCTTTGGTAGAGGTGAGGTTGTTTCAGACAACGATCGCGTCTTTGTGTATAATCAGAGCCACAGCCACACTAACATTTAATATGATTTGTCTATAAATGTTATGTTTAAGCGAAGGACGAAAATGAAGCATATATACACGGGCGTACATATAAAAATGAAAATAAATTAAACATTAAAGAATAGAAAAGTCACCAGTTAACAAGTGCTAGTTTAAAATATGAACAGAGTTTCATAAAAGAAAAATTAAGAAAACAAAATTTTATCTAAAATGTTATAAACACATGAAAGTTATTTTCAGTTAGCAAATGTTCATTTATGCAAATTCGTGTTTGAGAAAGAAAGTTGAGTTAAAAGTCACAAGTCAAAATGTTTGTAGCGTGAATAATATTTGTATGTAAATAGTGTATGCATGTGAGTATTTGGCAGCGTGGCACAGTGTATGTCCGTTTCGTTAATGTATGTATAGATGTGAGTAGCAATTTGTTGCTGTTCGCCTGACTGGTGCTAGCATGTAGGAATGCGTGTGTGAGATGAAAAAAGATTGTATGTGAGTCAATGAGTCATTGAAGATTCCTTTGCGAATTACTTCTCCCCCCCCCCCCCGCCCGGTCAAAATAATGAGCATGAGCATTTGTTCCTGGGTCCTGTTGAATGTTCAATGTGTCCAGATGATGAAATCTCTCTCTCTTTTCACTGTTTGCTTTATAGAAGCTTCTAAGTTCACGTCAGCTTATTACTTTCACATAGACATGTTATTTTAGAGGTTTGAAACGGTTTTCATTGATTGAAAATACTCTGAGTTAAAATGTTCTTGTGAAAACTAGTTTGCTTTTAGGAGTGACAAAACAAATCCCAAGAAAGAAAGAGGGTAGCAATTAGAGCCATTTGTTTTTTAGCGTTTGTCAGAATCACACCTGAATCTTACTAATGATTAAATTTCCTATCGACCTGTGAATTTTTAATGTGTTAAAACTGTTTGTAAGGTTTTATTTTATTTCAGAATTTTATTTCTATGATCATACGTATTACTGAAACGTGAAAAACAAAATGGTGAACAAGGTAGTGATACTTCGATAAATGTAGGCAATTTAGTGAGGTTTTACAAGTTGGGGGGGGGGCTTACAATTCGATTTTAGGTTAATGGTAGAGTAAGTACTTTATTTTATTACTATCTTTTCAGCATCAATTACTGAAGACTTCACATGATCAGCCATCTTGATTTTAGTGGATGATAATCCACACAAACATCACAAACAAATTCTGAAAAGCAAGCAAACAGCTTCAGCACATATAAAGTACACAGGTCAGTAGATCATTAAAGTTATTGGTACTTATCCAGTTTTAATTCAATATTTAAAGAACTACAATTGCACAAAAACTTTATGTACATGTTAGGTTAAAAAAAATGCTGTACACCAAAATTTACACAAATTTATTCAGTATTTTTGTTTTTATAAAATATAATCAAATTTGATCTGTAAACGATTTCCAACCCATATTATTATGATGCCTGTGTGTTGAATTATATCCCTTAGCCATTGACTTTAATGTATGCAGAAAATGGCGGCTGAGACATTTTACTGTTAAAATATGTTTATTATTGTGAAAATAATGCTAAATAAATTTACATAATTTTTGGTGTACTGTCTTTTTTTAACTTAACAGATGAGTACATTATAAAATTTTTGTGCCATTTTGTTTATTTTCTTTTTGACATTGGGGCAAAACTGGGTAAGCTCCAAGTTATTTGTTGTTTTTCTTTGTTTAGGATTTATATGTGTACTACCGAGTTGTAGTTGTTGGTGCTTAGCATAACAACCCTCAGTAACTATATACAATTTTAATTTTATGTTAAACAGATTGTGTAGAAGCTTTAAAAGAATCCTAAGAACTGTTTGCTCTGCACTATTTCAGAACACATTATGTTTCAGAATTTTTTTGATGAGGATTTATAATTTTAGTTGTTATATTCACAATGCTTCAGTTGATGTAACCTTCAACCTTCTTTGGGTGCATCTTTTCAAATTTGGGAACCTTTTAGCTAAACTTGGGAATCTTTATGTTGAACCCAGGAACAAATACAGCATTTGGGTCAAAATCATTTGAAGCATCAGAATATTCAAAATTTTATTTCATCAAGTTTAACTACACATGAATAGAAAAATTAAAATTAATCCTCAATGCACATGGCATCTAAGATTTGTCATGACACATGTTGAAAAATATCAAAACATTTAAAATAACTGTGGAGACCAAAAAAATTTCTTTTATTAATAGTTGGTCTACAACAAGCTACAGAAACAGTAAATGAAACATTAGATATAGATTAAACACAAAATGCACATTACTATAAGAATATAAAAGGAGATGTGAAAAGCTTCAAGCAAAAATTTACTTTTCCTCTGATATCTTTTTTGCTTGTGGATGCACTGAAGCCCATACTCTTTTTAAGCCAGCAACTGAGGATAAAATCTGATCTTATTTTTCGAACACATGTGGTGCGAGATTTCCCAACAGAATCTTGTGTCATCATGCACTTTAAGAGATCTGAATATTTTTCCCCCCAAGAGGAATAATTTTCTCTCCAAGGGAGATAACTCTGGTCTCAAAAATATCCCCAATTTTTCCAAACATACAAACACACATTTTACATCTTCCTCGATGAAGAAACTGGTTATAAGGACATTGTTCACATAAGCACAGACAAAATGAAGGCAATGAAATACGTGGTTGATAAATCTTTGGAATTTTTGTGTAGGGTTATTTAGTTCGGAGGGCATACACAAAATTTGCATAAACCAAATTGAGTGATTATAACTATTTTGGAAATGTCTTTGGGCTCTACCAGAATTTAATGGTAGGTCCTAATAATATCTCATTTTGTGAATATCGTGTTATCATTATATGGATGTGAAGAATAGGGTAACAGTTTATTTTGGTTGAGATGAGTACCTTATAATCACCACATGCCATGTGCCACAACATTTTTTATACTATATGTAGTGAATAGATGCAATTACTTTTTAATGCAAAGATAATAACCAGTTCTATCATTTGGATAAACTCCGTTTTTGCTGAGTGCCAACTTCCAAGAGTAGTTATGTTAGTGTTAGAATGATTGGTGATGAAATGTGGTAGGATTCTCCTGTAGAAAAATGGTTTTGTTATGCCTGTGAATCTCAGCAAAAGTTTTGCATCAAACAGAACTATCCTCCATGTTGGTAATGATGAGGTATAGTGTGATAAGGTCTAAAATGGATCTTGTTGACATTGCAATAGTCTCAGGGTCAATTTTGGTCCTGCACCTTATCCAATTTATACAGGGTAGCCCACTTACAAGTAGCCCAGAAAATGTAGTCGAGAGGAGGAACATCCTTTTATTGCCTAAATTACTTGTAGTATTATAAAAGATGCTGGAAGTTCTCTCCATTGACATCTATGCATTTCTGAGAACATTTAACAATGTTTGCAGATACTGCCTGTAGATCTTCTCTGGTGATTCTCCTGATAGAGTTGGTTATGTTTTCTTTTAATTGGTCTAGATTGTAAGGATTATTTGCATAAACTTTTTGTTTTAAAGTCCCCCAAAGAGATAAATCAAATGATGACAAGTCCGGGAAACGTGGTGGCCATAACCCTTTGCTTATTGTTCTCTCTTCCATAAACATGTCTTGAACTCGTGTCAGGGATTTGTGAGATGTGTGGCATATAGTGCCATCTTGTTGGAAAAGGAATCGCATTTTGTCATGCGGTGTCACTTGGCTGTTATGAGAAAGATTAAAGAGATCGGGCTACTTTCAAGTGGGCCATCCTGTATTTGTATGTTGCTCACAATTTCTGTTTTCTTGATATTTCATCTGAGATTATTGTATTAGATCTCTGAGAAGGGGTTAGTGTATTGCTAATTACCTGAAGTGCCCCTACCAGAAAATATCAATTGGGGTGCCTAGACAATTTTTGTTGGTCAGAGTGCTTTTCATCTAAAGTGTTGGTTTTTCAAATTCCATTTTTTTACTCTTGTGTCACATCATCCCGCCATGTATAAATAATTTACACTTATTCTCAACTAGCTTTAGTTGCTAGTCTGTGACCCATTGCTGCTTTGTGTCCTAGTTTGATTGCAAGGAAGATTTATAGAGTACCTGTACTTTTTATCTTAGATACAGTTTGTGACATTCTTTAAGTTGGCATCTATGTCATTACTATATGCAATGAACAGAAACACACTAAAAAGAGATTTCTGTGGAATACCAATTGACACCTCACAAGTATGGCATATTGGAATTTTAGGAAGCTCTCTATCATTCCAGTAATTATCGGAGCAACAGAACTCATGAAAAAGAATTTCAAAAACTACCTATCAAATATACCTGGTGAACCAAGTGCAAGAGAGATTCAAACAACTGCACTTAAAGAGGCAGTTAGAGTCTTAAAAAGATCTCTTGCTTGGAATATATGAGATAGCAGATGACTATCTGGCATCCCCAGCTTAAACAAAATAAGAAGAAAATTTTTTTAAAATAAAAAAAATGAAGAATACTAAGAGGTTAATTTGGATTAGAGGTCAGATGTATTAGGGACATCTTTAGCAAGATGTTTATTCACATTACATTTAAATTTCTGCATGTTGGCACAGTAGGAGAAACAGTGAATAAGGAGAGAATTCCAAAGACAAACAATTTAAGGAAAGAAGCTATTAGAGTAGAAAAGACCTTCAGACATCTAGGAACCTCTTCAATGAAGGGGTGTAATTTTGCTGCTTGTTGGACCTTGCATTTCCACATTTGCCATATTTCTGTGCTGTCAATTTTTACTCTAGTTGTTACTTAGTTTTTTTTTCCAGATGTTACGATTACTTTGAAACTATTGATTGAAAAATACATTTTGAACACACTTTATGTATAGACTAACATTATCGTTTACAATAGACATGATGACGTAACATGGCAGCCTTCCTCAAGGGGTTCCACATAAGTTTGTAATGTAGACATACCTTCAACTTTTTGTAGTGTAAAGTCTATTTCAATCTTTACGTGTGACGTTGCTTCATATGATTATGTGCCATCTAATCATTTTGTAAAACAGGTTAGCGCACAAAGAAGACTCCAAATAAAAATGAATTTTATGCTGTCTAACTTTTATTGTTTACTTTCAGACTCATTTCCTTATGTACAGGAAGTTTCCTAACGGAGAGCCAACCCCTCTGAGAACATGGCAAAGCATAAGATGTCCCTTTTTGTCAAAATCAATGAAGCCACGTAACTGTTTTTCAATCAGCTCCATCCGTATTTATCAAAATTTAGTTTTATTTTTATGAATTCCTTTTTTTTTTCTCCTTTACTCTTTTCCGCCCCAAACAAGGCAGTTTGCTACTTGGATGTAAGGGCTACTATTTGGGATCATGTCTAACAGAAAACTGTGGGGAGTTGAGCAGCAAGATGTCTGTTCACATTACATTTAAACTTCTCTAGATTAGTACAGTCAGGAAAGCAGGAAACAGAGAGGGAACGCCAACCAAAGTCTAGCAGTCTGAGGGAAGAAACTATTACAGCAGAAGGCTTTCCAACATCTAGGGACCTCAACAATAAAGGGGTGAGATTTTGCTGCTTTTGGGGTTAGTCAGGAGTATGTGAGTCGAAAGGGCACAAGTGCTATGAATTCATCAGAGCACATTTCATTAAAGTACTTATAAACAATCATGAGAGCGTAATATGGCAGCGATAGGACAGATTTTTTTCTAAACAAAAACCAAATAAACATTTCATAAATCACAACTGGCCAAAACAACTCTACCTTGAATTTCAAGCCCAATCAAATATCACACACACACACACACACACACACACACACACACACACACACACACACACACACACACACACACATTTCATTTGCTAACCTATATTTTACATGACGTACTTGTATCACGTTACATATTGTTATAATGATATTTAATTTGAATAAATAGTTTAAAGATTAGAGTTAACAAGATTTTGCATTATTTTCAATTTGATTTTCTTTGAAATCACAACGTAAAAAATTTGTTTTTATGCAGGAATTTAATTATGCATTGAAGACGGACGCTTTTAGTAGATAAGTCATGAATTTGCAATATTTCTTTCTTTTTTTATTAGATGCAAATATTAATATTCATTATATTTATTTCAGTTTTTAATTCATATTTTTTTATTTGATTGTGTTGTAAATATATGATACTATTATTAAAATTTATTATTGGAATTTGTTGTCAATTTGCGATTTGTGATTCCCTTGTAATTTTCTCTCAAAATAAACGCATTCTCCAATTTCGAATCGAATGTCTGTCCATGCGTTCTTTTGCAAAAAAACAAACAAACAAACAAAACAAAAAATTGTCAACATTATTCTTTAGTAGATTTTTCAAATAGTCATACTAATAAAGCGCTGTCTAGTGTTGAATATGTGCAAAAGGGGTAGACAAATTCCATTTAAATCAAATGACTCGAGAAAAACAACTGAGTTGCCGCAAGGATTACATATGTAAACTTTGTTAACTGAGTTCTTTCTTTATTTCAGTTAGTGAGAGGGGAACCTATCACCATACTTACCCTAAACATGTCAATTGAACTTATATTAAGTACAATACATTTTTTTTTAATGAAGAGTAGACAATGCATTGTGGATGCGTTATTGGCAGCTCCCGTAACTTTTGCTTCTCCTAATTTGTTCTTCGGTTCTCATTTAGAATGAATGATTTTTCTGACAAAGGGAGAAGAAAAAGCTATATTCCATGTCGGCAGTATTTTTGTATGAGCAGTTGCCTGAGATGTAGGAAATTTTCTGTTTCTATGTCTATCCTTGTAGCCATGTCACTAATAAGGGTACTGGAGGTAAACGTTTTTTACTGGGGTTATCTGCCTGATAATCAGGAACCCGAACCTTGGATTAGCCATTAAGGAAGCTCTCCTATCAGCAGGTGCAAAGTATTGGGGCTGCTGTATTGCCATTTGGTGAATGTATTCTGGACCATGCAGTAGCTTTTGGTGGGGCTTCTCTATGCCATATTAGTGGGTAATTGTTACCGCTTTATCTTACCATGGACTACAAAAGAAATATTTCTTCATTTCTTTTTCTCTCTTACTTTCCCTCTTTGCCCTACTCTTATCAAGTCTTTCAACCTGTTTCACAAATCCCAAAACTCCATCATGAAAAATCCCCAGAAAAAATACACAATTAAAACCAGAACTCCAATTTCCAATGTAGACCCCTACTACCATGTCTCCTTCTCCAACATCAGGGGTCTACATTCCAACCTTCCAGAGGTTAAAACCCAATTACAGGAGACTAAACCAGACCTATTATTCCTAAGTGAAACTGGCATTGGGCTGATTATTTCCCTAGATAAGTTCATAATTAAAGGATACTCTAACTTAACTTCCAAATGTGACCCCCAAGATCGCTATGGGTATGGAATATGTGCCTATATTAAAGATGGCTTTCCATGTGGTGGAGACATCTCCAGAGAAAACCCTAAATTACCTTATATGTGCTTCTGGGTTGCACTTGCTCACACCACTGCATTTATATTGCCCCCACAACAGTGGAGTTACTATCTTCAAGAGCATATCTGAGAAAATTGACCACAATCTGTCTGCTCATCCTTCAGCTAACATTCACGTCTGTGGATACTTCAGTGTTCACAATGTTGAATGGTTGACCCACTCAAACAAGACAGATTATGAGGGGAGGTTCTGTCATGATTTCTCCATTGCTTATGACCTAATTCAAATTGTTCATGAACCCACCCAGTGTGCCCGACATTGATGATCAGTATGCGAGTCTCCTAGACCTTTTTCTCACAACTTGCCCTGAGCTATGTTCGTCTTCTGTTCTGTCCTCACTGCTGGGATCTTCCGACCACTTGGTTATCTCTATTAAGATAAAAACGAAATGTAATAAGTCCTCCAACATACCTCTCCATCGTACAAAGTATCGATACTCTATGGCTGACTGGGATAGTTTTTGTACATTTATATCAGATCTACCTCTGCATTCCATGTTTAAATAGGATGTGTCCTCCATAGTATCAGACCTGATGGAATGGTTAATTGTGGGTATAGACCACTTTATACCTTCCAAAAAATTCCAGCAAAACCTAACAGCCAGCCATTATTCTTTCCAGAATGTGCTGCTACCATTGCACACAGAAATCACTTTTTCCATTGCTTCCAACATGATAGATGCACTGAGACTAAAGCCGCTTTCAGGACTGCCAACAACCACTGTAAAAGAGTAATGAAGAATGTGAGAGAGTTGTATGCTCAGTCCATCAAGTCCAAAGTAGCTGAGCAGTGGCTTGGTTCCCACCAGTTTTGGCAAATAGAAAACAAGATCCTGAACAGAAGTGTGCGTTCTATCCCAACCATTATCAATGGACCAGAGGTCATCTCGTCAGCATCAGACAAAGCCAAACTCTTTGCTAAGAACTTTGTAGCTAATTCTATCCTATACAACCAAGGCCATCAACTCTCTGTATTTCCTTTTGAATCTTAAAACACACTATGCGACATACAAATATCTGTGCATGATGTCAAGCTAATCAAAATCCTTGATTCAAGTAAAGCAACTGGCCCTGATGGCATTCCAATTATAGTGCTCAAAAAGCTTCAACCAGAACTAACTCCCATACTTACAAAGCTGTTTAAGCGTTGTCTTAAAGAGAATTGCTTCCCAACACCCCAAAAAACTTCATCAGTATGTCCTATATTTAAAAATTCAGGTGATTGCTTATCTCCCTCTCAGTACAGACCAGTCGGTCTCCTGAGTATCATGAGTAAGTTGCTGGAATCTGTGTTAAATAAAGAAGTAGTCAACCACCTCAGCAAAAATAACCTTTTTAGTGACATGCAATATGGTTTCCATTCTGCTAGATCTACAGCAGATGTACTAATGGTTATATCTCATAGGATTAGTGAATCTCTCAACAAAGGCTTCCTTTCTAAGGCAGTTGCTCTTAACATATCAAAGACCTTTGATAGGGTATGTCATAAAGGTCTATTCCACAAAATCTCCAGCTATGGTATAGCTGGAAATGTTTTCTCAATAATTAAATCATTTCTCTCTGATAGGTTCATAAGAGTAGTGGTTGATGGGCAGAAATCAGAAGCTCATAGTATTAATGCTGGAGTCCCTCAGGGATCCATCCATACATCAATTTCCCACATCACATCCTAAGATCATTCGTAGACATTTACTCTGATGACACTACCATCTATGGTAACACTTGATGGCCATAAACGACCAAGTTCTCTCTGATTCCCTCTCCTCTGATCTTTAGCATGTGGTACAATGGGGAAAGAGGTGGCTGGTTAATTTTAATGCATCTAAAACTAAGCTTCTATATTTGCATCATCAATGCTCTGATCCCTGTCTAGATTCAATTGAAATGGCTGCCAACTTGGGGAGGCTCCATGTTTTGACTTCTGGGTCTGACCTTTACTTCTGATCTGAAATGGAACATGAACATCAAATCCCTTGCCAAGTCATTGGAAAAATGGTGGATCTTTCTACCACTGCAGTAGATATCTCACTGTTGATGCAATTCTCTACCTGTATAAGAGCCAAGTACATTCAAGGATGGAGTACTGTATCCACATCTGGGCAGGAACTGCAAGAAAGATCTTATCCTACCTTGACAGAGTTCAAAATAGACTTTGTAACCTAGTGGGGGATGCCCTTTTTTTCTTTCCTGCAACATCTTTCCCACAGAAGAGACGTTGCGGGCCTGTTTCTGCTTTATCATTATTTTCATGGCAAGTGCTTGTCTGAGCTCCAATCTATGGTCCCCCACACAAAACTTTCACAAAAACACTTGTCTAGCTGAAACCACTATCAATAATTTTCCTCACCCTTTATCTATGCCTAAACCTAAACGTAGATTCCATGAACAAAGTTTCTTTCTTAGAACTGCATGCCTGTGGAACTCTCTTTTGCTTCCCTGCTTTCCAGCTGACTACAATATGGTAGTCTTCAAGTTTAATGCAAACAAGTTTTTGATGAGCCATCCCCTTAAGTAATCCAATTTACCAAAATTCCACTACTAATGATTACTACGATATTATCCCATTAACTACTGTACACTCATTAACCCTTATCCTTGAGCCAGGTGGCCTCCAAGCCTTGATAAGCGGTTACTCCTATGTAAAAAACAAAAAAAAATTCTGCATATTTTAAATTCAATTATAACTTTCATTTATCTTCCTCTGATTTCTTATTTGCTGTTCTTTCAACCACTTTCAAGATTTGATCGATCAACTTCCACGTCTACAAATATGTTTATACAAAGATCCCCATCTCATTTATCTTTGTGACAGTTCACGACTGTATTAAGATCTCAATCTTTCAGAGCAATCTCTTCTTTTATGATCTGATTTGTCAAGTCTGCGATCATCTTAATGCCTGTTTCCGATTGCGACAATCACTTACCTCAGAAACGGCCACAGGCCTGCATGTTTAGTAAAGTCTTGTTACTTAATAGAAAGAACAAAATGGTGACACACAGCTGATTTATACTCAACAGTCATGCAAAAGTAATGTGAATTCTCACCATTTGTATGCAAATTATATGATCTTGGGCTACATAAAAACAAGCCATTTGAAGAACAGGGGAGTTTATTTGAAGAATGTGAGTCGTGCATATATACCGCATGGAGACGTGACAGATTATTTGCTTGAGTCAATACGAATAAGGCAAGAGGAGATTAAGAAAAAAAAACTACAGTTGTTCATTGCTGAAGAAAGCCATTATTTTGTTGTCTTTATTTTTATGCATATTTATTGAACCCAGGAACAAATACAGAATTTGGATCAAAATCATTTAAAGTATCAGAATATTCAGAATTTATATTTATAGGACAGTTTTTATAGAAGATGTAAGGAGATGAGCAAGATATCTTTTTACATTAAATTTAAACTGCTTTATGTAAATGCAAGCAGGGAAACAGGAAGCAAAGAGGGAATTCCAACGTCTAACAGTTTGAGGGGAGAAGCTATTAAAATAGAAATCTTTTCAACATCTAGAGATCTCTACAGTGAAGTGGTGGGATTTTGCTGCAAAACAAGTTTGTCCGGATATATATGCCGAGTGGGTACAAATGCAATGAGATCATCAGGGTCCATTTCATTACTCAAAGTTTCCATATCATTTATTTTTCAGTTCTTCTGCAACTTCTACTTTTTCTCAGTCTCATAGAATCCCAGTATTTAACAATCTCTCATGATGATATTTCTAAGCATTTCTCTTGTCTTATTCATATATTCATTTCGAACATAGTTCTCTCCAACAATATCCATATTTGTTATCTGTTTAGTTATCCTGAATTCTTTGTCATCCTTTGTTGTATTTCTGGAAATCTGACTTGCTCAGCCGCCATCTTGACTTTGTTTATGCTTTTTCTGTTGTTCACTTTGCCACAACATATTATTCACTGAACTTTTTCTTCACTTCATTGTTTTTTTATGCATTCTCAACTTTTCTTTATTGCAAAGCAATATCACCTTGTGTCTTGGAGGCTCTCTCACCCACTAATACCTGGTCTGTTACCTGCAACTTCTTCCACACTTCCTGTAGTGAATCTGGTAACAAATGCAATAAGATCATCAAAGTATATTCCATTACTCAAAGTTTTCATATTTATTTCTCAATTCTGATTGGAGATTGCGCAACTCTTGCCACAAAAATTTCATGCGCAGTGGGTATCCATAGTCTGTCAAGACTGAAGGAAGTCATATGTTAATACATTACATTGGTAAAACTTATTACACACATTCAAATAGGTAGAAATAATAACTAAAATATGGTCAACACAAACACCAAACAGCATAGACAAAACCTAATGTGACAACACAACAGAATTAGACCGGAACATAAGTACCATAAACAGAATCTAAACATATTTTTCTTTTGAGTATTTGATTGTTGTCCATATTTCTTTGAAATGCCTTACATTTTTCAATTACTTTTTACTTTTTCTTATATTAAGTTTAAACTAGCAAGACCCATGGAAATTACACAGAATTAGAAATATATTTATTCAAGAAATATTTTTCTGGATTGCACAAAAAATTAGTTTTTGTATAGAAAAACTAATAACATACAGCAAATATGAGTTTATTAAGATTTCTATGAAAATAGTGTCCATTGTAGTTTAAATATAGAACTGACCAAAATGAAATTAATTAATAAGCACTAATAAATAGGAAGAAACATTATGCTACATAGTTTAATACAAATAATAAAATCACATTGTAAGAGACAATTTTTAATTTACTCCTTCAGTCCAGTACCTCTTGGTAGACAATGTCCTTTTTTCACCCTGTTTTTTTCAAATGTTCCTTTTTCTTTTACGTAACGTTTCACTGATTTCTTTCTTTGGTGAAGAACGATTGCATGTCAAATACACTAAGAGGTCATTTCTCGCACCATTACAACAATGATCATATATTATTATAATGATATTTGAAAATGAGGCTACATCAAAGGGAGCCTACTCTCATATTCATATCCAGGGTTGCCAGATTTTGGCTTTCAAAAATTGCATTTGACCTTCTTCAAAGCATAACGTATGGACTAAGGAAGGAACCTGTGAAATATTATAGAGATTTTAATTTAAAAAAAATTTTCTTCTTGGATGAAACCTTGTTGTGATGAAACAATTTGAGTGTTCATGTGTGGTATGCTTTCTGCATTCATGAATTACCGAAGGCAGGCAGATCATGAAGGATTGCATCATTCACATAAAAATCCATTGTTTACATGATGGTAGTCAAGTATGCTTAACTTAGAGTGGATGTGCCGCCACATCACAGTTAATTGGTGTGTTGCTATCAGGAAGGGCATTCAATTGTAAAATCTGAAATGCAAAAATGACAGAACTCCTTTCCAACTCCTTTTAACTTTAATCATAATTCACAACATTAACTCTCAACATCTATGCTCTCTCTCGGCTGTTAAAAACTCGATCCCTTGTCCTCTTTAATTCATCCATCTTGTATCCACTATTTCCCTCATATGCAAATTAATATCACATGTATATAATGAATTCATCTACAAATTTGAGTTTTTCTATTCATCTGTAACGGGTTAGTATATAATAATACACCAAACCGCTGCAAAAATATACAATGAAACAAACAGAAAATGAAGGAATGAAAACGCTTGTTGAATAAATTTGAACACGTTTATTTTTCGTAGAAAAATAAAAAGCTAATGTTCATTTCAAAAGATGAAAAATCCAAACGTGAGGAGGAAATGAAAAGGCACACATAAAGCGACTGCTGCTTTATGAAAACGGGGGAGAAAGAAAGGGCGAACGTATGCAGGTCGCTAACCGTCCGCGCACATGTTTTGACGAGGAGTGACCACTGGTAGTCGGGAGGCGAAATCTGGTGCGACTGGTCAGTTCAAAAACCACCCGATGAAAGAGAAAGAAAAAGGGGCTGCGCGTGGGACCTTGGTTTTCTGCGCATGCGTTTGGAGAAAAAAAGGAAGTGACCTCACGCTCGTATGTGTGTACGTATGTGTGGTTAATGCGTATGTGTGCTCGCGTGCGTGCCTGGGGTGTATATACGTAGTTGTGTATATACGTGCGTGCGTGTGGAAAACAAGTTTGGACAATACTCTCCCTCCTGGGGAAAGAAAAAAAAATATATATGTGTATAGAAATGTATTTTTTTTTTTATATTTATTTTTTTATGTGTGTTTTTAATAAGTAATATATTGTTTGAAATGTTTGGGCCAATGAACTTTTCGCCCAGTTTTTGTTGTTGTTTCTGGTGTATTGTTTCTCGTAGTCTCTTCGTCCGTTTGTGAGTGTGTACTTTCTTGTATTGGACTAGGGGACAAGCGCAATTGTTCGTCTATAAATGCCGGTTTGATTCTGTCAATTGCTATAGTGTCTCTTTTGTCTCTTTTTAAAATAGTGAAATATTTTTCACTTCTGTCGAGAACTAGATAGGGTCCAGAATAATTTGGACAGAGTGGTTTTTTGACCGCGTCGTTCCTGATAAACACGTATTTACAGGTGTGAACATCCCTTGGAACGAAAATGTTCGTGTCTGTCTTTTTGGTGGGAGTGAATTTTAATTGTGACATTTTACGTTTTAATTCGGTCACGAAGGTTGTCGTTGGGGCAATATTCGCATTGTTTTCGCAGAATTGTCCGGGTAAAATTAAAGCTGATCCGAAAACTAATTCTGCGGGCGTGCTCTGCAAATCTTCCTTCACAGTGTTGCGAATTGCTAAAAGTATGAGCGGCAAATTGTCTGCCCAGTCCGCGCTGTTTTCATTCATCGCTAAAGACGCTTTCAATTGTCTGTGGAAGCGCTCGACCATGCCATTTGCGCACGGATGGTACGCAGTAGTCTTTATGTGTCTGGTTCCCAACAAATTATTAAATTCCGCGAAAAGAGTTGATTGGAACTGTGCGCCCCTGTCTGTTGTGACTACGGAGGGTACTCCGAAAATAGCTATCCAATCCTGTAGGAATACTCTGGCTATCGTTGAGGCTGATGTGTCTCTGACTGCTATTGCTGTCGGCCATCTACTAAATCTATCGACTATAGTAAGGATATGGGTGTGCCCTTTTGAAGTGGGCAAGGGTCCAACTAAGTCAATATGCACATGGGTGAACCTGGCATCAGGTACACTGAAAGTTCCTGCAGGGGATTTGGTGTGCCTGTGTATTTTGTTTTTTTGGCACGGAACGCAAGTTTTGGTCCAACTACGGATGTCCGTATTCATATTTGGCCAAACAAAACGTTCCGCTATTAATTTCACAGTGGCGCGTTTTCCTGGGTGGGACAAATTGTGAAAGTGATTAAAAACTTGTCGTCTGAGGCTCGGTGAAATATACGGGCGAGGTTGTTTTTGCGATACATCGCAGTAGAAGTTTGTTGTTCCGAATGGTGTCGGCATTTCTTCCAGCTTCAGTGAAGTATTTTCCATTATAGCTGGAAGCGTGGTATCGGCTGATTGCTCTTGTGCTATTAATTCCATACTTAGTGGAGCGGAATTTAAAGAAGCAATCGTTGCGCGAGATAAAGCGTCAGCTACAATGTTCTCGTGTCCTTTTATGTACCGTATATCGGTAGAATATTGGGCAATAAAATCGAGATGTCGAATTTCTCGAGGGCCGTATTTGTCGACCTGTGTGTGTAGAGCAAATGTTAAGGGTTTGTGATCCGTATAGATGGAAAAATTTCTACCCTCGAGCAGATGTTTAAAATGTTTTATTGCAAGGTAAATCGCGAGTAGCTCTCTCGAAAAAGTGCTGTATTTACTCTGCGCCTTGTTTAGCTTTGCCGAGAAGAATGAAATAGGGGTCATTTTGTTGTCGGAAATCTGGTGAATGACTGCACCTACTGCTATTTCAGATGCATCCGTTGTTAGTGTGAGTTTCATTGTATCGCTCTCTTGGACGTAAGTTAGTTTGGTGAAGTTTTCCAAAGCAGTTTTCGATTTTTCAAAGGCCTGGAGTGCAGGTCCCTCCAAAACTAACTGTTGGTTTTTTGTCCGATTTTTTAACATGTCCGTTAAAGGCGCGAGTAACGTAGAGCAGTTAGGCAAAAAACGTCGGTAATAATTGATTATGCCTACAAAACGGCGTACCTGTCTGACAGATGTCGGTACAGGAAAATCAGAAATAGCGCTTACTTTTTCGGGTAGAGGTGAAATTCCATCCTTGTCAATCAAGTGTCCGAGAAATTTAACTTCTTGTTGGCCGAAAACACATTTATCGGTGTTTATTTTCAGGCCGAAATGTGATAGTCTTTTAAAGGTTTGCTCAAGGTGTTGTCTGTGTTCGTCGAGGTTTCTGCTGGCAATCAAAACATCGTCCACATAAGCGAATATGAAAGGCAGACCTCTGAAAACTTCGTCAATCAAACGTTGAAAAGTTTGGCAGGCGTTTCTAAGCCCGAAAGGCATCCTAAGGAACTCGTAAAGGCCGAATGGTGTTGTTAGTGCAGTTTTATGTATATCTTCTTCTGCGACTGGAATTTGAAAATAGGCTTTTACGAGGTCCAGCTTTGAAAAAATTGTGGCGCCTTGAAGTCCGTTGGCGAAGTCATGGATGTGGGGGATAGGGTATCTATCTGGGATTGTTTTTGCGTTTAAACGCCTGAAATCTCCGCACGGGCGCCATGTGGTGTTATCAGCTTTCTGTACCATGTGGAGTGGTGACGACCAAGCACTTTTCGAGGGCCGTATTATTCCCATCTGGAGTAGGTCTTGAAACTCGGATTTTGCCAATTTGTATCTATCCGGTTTCAAGCGTCTGGGGGTTGAATAGACGGGCGGTCCTGTGGTTTTGATGTAGTGCTTAGCGCTATGCTTGATAGGGTCCGTATTTTTAAACGGCTGGGAGAGTTGAGGATATTTTTGGAGTAGCTGGCGGACGTGTGCATCTTCGGGTAAGGCAGCGCTGATTCCGGTGGTTAAAAATTTTGAAGTGGTTCCTCTCACCGAAATCTTCGTTTCGTTGTCTGTTAACGAATGGTTTGTCATGTCGACAGACAGGTTAAAATGGGCTAAAAAGTCTGCCCCTAATATTGGAGTGGTCACGCTGGCTATGGTGAAATTCCAAACAAAATTCCTTCGCATTCCCAGGTTTAAGTTTAACATTTTCTCTCCAAAAGTGGGTATTTTAGTCCCGTTAGCAGCTTGCAGAGTGAGAAAATGTGTCCCCGTTGGATGGCCATGCGGTGTCGGTATGACGCTGATTTCAGCTCCGGTGTCTATTAAGAAGTTATATCCGTGAATTTTGTCACGGATATAAAACAGACGACCTTTTTTGTGTATTCCAGCTACAGTTGTCGTCGTTACTGGCTGGAAAATTCGTTTCCCTGTGCTGTTTTTTTGAACGCACAGGGTGTAGTGCATCGTCGAGCGTCCGCGCCGAATTTTCTGTGATAGAAGCATATGTTTTGTCTATCACGTGAACCGTGTCGCCTGCTGCTGGAGCTTCTTCGCCTGGTCCTTTGTCGCGTGTTGTTGTAGTTACTGGGGTAACGTCGACATACTTGGAGAACGTCGGCTAATTGTTGTGACAGCTTTTCCACTGTGGACTTTAATTCCGCTAGCTCCTCGTCTCGGGTTTGCACTGGTTGCTGTTCTTGTGCATACACTTGTCGGCTTCGGGAACTTTCGAGTATCCAGTCAGCTATGTCGGCGAGTTTTTCTAACATCGTCTCTTCAGACATTGGCGCGAGGATTTGTTTTGCTGTCGCGGGTAGCTTATTCATCCACAAGCTACGCATAATGCTGTCAGACATTTTATTTTCTCCTAACAAGGATTTCATGTGTCGTAGTAACTGCGACGGTGTGCGGTCTCCCAATTCAACTTGTGTGAACAGGTTTCGCAGCATGGCTTCATTAGAAACGCCGGTTCGCTGTAGAATGGCTTGCTTGAGTGTGTCGTATGGGTTTTCTTCAGGCACATTGTCAAGTACATCTATAACCTCTTCCACTATCTCCAAAGGCAGTTTCTCGACGAGATAGCAATAACGCGCTCGTTGTGAGGTAATTCGTTTGGCGCCAAATAAAGCTTGTATTTGGACGAACCATATTTTTGTGTTCGCCGGGTTGAAGGGTGGAATGTTCAATGTCATTGTTTCATGCTGGGTTTCCGTGGGTTGTAGTGACATTATTATTATTTTACTCGTCTTTTGTTCGCGGTTTGACGTTATTCTTCCACGTGGTTGTCCGGTTATTTTCCGTGTGTTTTGTAAACATTTGTGTTAGAGTTCAACACGTGGTTCCTTCAAAAACGTTCATTTCATTTTAAAGTTCGGGGGTCACCAAATTTGTAACGGGTTAGTATATAATAATACACCAAACCGCTGCAAAAATATACAATGAAACAAACAGAAAATGAAGGAATGAAAACGCTTGTTGAATAAATTTGAACACGTTTATTTTTCGTAGAAAAATAAAAAGCTAATGTTCATTTCAAAAGATGAAAAATCCAAACGTGAGGAGGAAATGAAAAGGCACACATAAAGCGACTGCTGCTTTATGAAAACGGGGGAGAAAGAAAGGGCGAACGTATGCAGGTCGCTAACCGTCCGCGCACATGTTTTGACGAGGAGTGACCACTGGTAGTCGGGAGGCGAAATCTGGTGCGACTGGTCAGTTCAAAAACCAACCGATGAAAGAGAAAGAAAAAGGGGCTGCGCGTGGGACCTTGGTTTTCTGCGCATGCGTTTGGAGAAAAAAAGGAAGTGACCTCACGCTCGTATGTGTGTACGTATGTGTGGTTAATGCGTATGTGTGCTCGCGTGCGTGCCTGGGGTGTATATACGTAGTTGTGTATATACGTGCGTGCGTGTGGAAAACAAGTTTGGACACATCTTTTTTTCTTCTGATCCCGTCACATCACAGGCCAAATAGATGTCTCCGCCTGTGTGAGTAGTATCTTCTATTATAGCATTTAGCAGAATCATGAATGAATACTCAGCATAAAAAGGTCACCAGTATCCAGCAAAAGGAGGTGCTAAAAATCTCTGGAGACGGCAAAAGAGAAATAAGGCTTCGAACATGCAACATACGAACCTTGAAAGGAAAAAATCAATGGAAGTTATCAACATGTGTAGATGTCTCCGCATTTACAGTTGTTTATAAAGATAGCTGAAATAGTACCAAGGTTGTTAATGATGATAAGATCTGGTTCAACAACAGCAAAAATAGTATAAATGGAATTAGTATCATAGCATGCAAGGAACTTGTAGAAAACATTGTAGAACTTATGAGATATGGAGACCAAATTATTAGTTTTCCTTGTTATACAACAAAGTGAACTAGATGTTATTTCAGTTCATGCTTCACAACCTGATCAACAACAAGTCCAATGTAAACAAATTCTTGTTGAGCTGTCCTCTTTTATAGTCAAATTTCCACCACTAATGATCACTACGTTGTTGTCTCTGGCCACCATAAACTCATATCCTCAAGTGACTTTTGGTGCTTGATAAATGCTGTCTCCTTTGTAAAAAAAGAATTAATAAAGAAGAAAATGAAAAAAGCTGAGAAGGCAGAATTCTTGAGCCTTTTGGCGGATGTGATAGCCAATACATCAATGCAGAGTGACCTTGAGTTGCAAGAATCATGCATGGCAACCTAATGTTGGAAAAAATGGAATTCCATAGAAGATTCAGCATTACACGTTTACCTTGGCTGCCATTTTGGGATTAAGGGTAAAGCTAGTCCTTAGTTAATGTTTGAGTTAAAATTGTTCTAAAAAGGTTTTACTCAACAAAGAGATTATTTATACGATAATATTACTTAATTATACAAATATTTATCGTCCATAATATGTTAACTGGTCTTTAATTTAGATTGTGGATACGAAACTAACAAACTTACTTTTTTTAATCAGCTCAAATAACAAGTGAGAACATCAAGTTCAACACAAAAAATGCTGAAGGATTAATTGTTTCAACCACGACCTGACTGTCTGCAACACCCAATGGTTGACTTTGTCACTGAGTGAAGCTATAAAGACAAAAGTCATAGCTTTTAGAACTTAGACAAGAACAAGTCTATCAATTGATGAAAACAAGTACAGAGTGACATTCCGTAATGCGAATGACATCATCCAACATGCAAAGATGGGTATGTGTGTGTGTGTGTGGATATGATGTGACATGCTGATACCAAAAGACTCCATGAAGCCATTTACAAAGTTGTTAGACAACTGAAGAGGGACAGCTCTAATGCATCAAGTTTGACAATGGAAAACTTAACAAAGACGATAGAAATTATCCAAAGATGAAGGGAATATTTCAAAGCATTACTTAATGGCTAGTTTGAACATCAATATTCTCCTGGCAAGTGTAATACTTGAAATACTGAGGTTTTGATGGAAATAGGAAAAAAAAAAAAAGGGTCCAGGCCTGTTATTGTATAACAGCAAATTTGTTAAATTTATAAGCAAGATTTTCATGAGATTAATTTTTCCAAAACAAATGCTGATACTTTGCCAGAGCACTAAACTAACAGCACATGCCACTTTACAAAGGCAAAGGAGATGTATTGCAGTGGAAATTATAGAGAACTAAGACTCCTTGAGTATGGCTTGAAGATGAAAAAGTACTTGTGAATTGGATCCTCCCCAGATTGCATTCAAGCAATAGCGAGGCTTTCAAATCCTGAAATTGACAACAGATTCTCTCTTTCTGCTATCACAATTATGCAAAAAATTTCTCCAACATAAATAGCTTTTTCACACGTTCATTGATCTGGAGAAATCCTTTGACAAGTTGCCAAGAAATGCTATTCGCCAAGCCCGCGCGTGCAAATTTATTCCTAACAAATTAGTGAATGCAGTTTCCAGAGTAATGCAAATCGACCATGATCATGACCTTTGCTTGTATGCTCTCTGAACTTCTAGAAATGGTTGGAATGCATCAGAAATCAGTACATAGCCGACTCTTATTTATAATCATCCTTGGTGAACTGATAAAAACCTGCAGAAATGGTAATTCATGGGAGATTCCGTATGCGGATGATGTTGTTATTAGTGCATCCAGTGCGATGGAAGTGAGTACAGCATTTAACAGGAAATCAGAGGCTGAAAGGAATGGCTTCAGGGTTAATATGACAAAAACGAAGCATATCTGTTTCACAAAACAAATACTGATGCAGCATCTGTTTTTTTTAGAACGGGTTTGAATTTTATCGAATACAGAAAATGCAATAAGTGGTTTCACTAAAGGTGTGCGAATTTGCAGATGCAGCTAGTTTTATTTGCAGCACCTGTCAGAATCTGACTCTCATGGAAAGAATTGTTGTTGCAGGTGTCAAAAGAGTCAATAAATTCACCTACATAAGTAATACAATTAATTCCAGTGGGTGAACTGATACAATTATAAGATGACATATATCTGCCACATGGAGATTTTAGGCAGTGGCCAACATTTAAAAAAAAAAAATGCGGGCATCCTATTGTATGCGAGAGTAGCAACACACATGTCCAACCTGTACTCTTGCAGGACTGCAAAACAGTCAATGACAAAATGTCATAACACAATCCTCACTGTGTTGCATCAGATGGAGAAAATTGCCATTCTCACTTTTTCAGATGTCTAGAGTATGTTGCATAATGATAGTTCAAGAACGTCACGTCATCCATTGTCAAACATCCAAAATGTGGAAAAAATGTGTCCCACATTGATGTTGATGGTTCAAAGTTATGTCGTAGGATGTTTAAGACATGGAGGAGATCAGTTAATGATAATTTGATTGTTTTTTTTTTCTTTTTACAAATGAGTCACAACTTATCAAGACCCGGAGGCCACTCGAGGATAAGGGTTAATGAGTGTTCAGTAGTCAATGAGAAAATTGTAATCGTTGGTTGTTGTTGCAATATTTTTTAATTCGTAATGGGGTATGATCCCACACAGTCAGGCGATTCTATTTATAAACAATGCTGCTAGGAACTGACGAATCGAATTAATTCACGTTCTGCTACCAACCAATCAGAAACCAGAATTGGTCCATAAATATTAAACCTTTTCTGTAGCAATTTTGCATGTTTTTTCCATCTCGACACAGTAAGAATCTATTGCTCTGTGCAACTGTCACCACTCAGGACTTGTGTGGAACAACGCCCCATCGGAAACTGTTCTGTCTACTGCAAACCAGTCACCTCTCAGGACTTGTGTGGAATAACGAACCATCAGAAACTGTTCTGTCTACTGCAAACCAGTCACCTCTCAGGACTTGTGTGGAACAACGAACCATTGGAAACTGTTCTGTCTACTGCAAACCAGTCACCTCTCAGGACCTGTGTAGAACAACGAACCATCGGAAACTGTTCTGAAACTAAACATGGCTTACACTTCTAGAGGTTATGCGCCCAGCGTGCGTCTTTATTTCGATGGATCCGAATCAAAATTTTAATTGTGGCAAGTTAAATTTCTAGGATATCTACGAATCCAAAAGTACTTCAAACACAACCTGAAAACAGAAACGACCCCGACTTCATTGAAAAGAACGTAACTGTCTTTGCGGAATTAATACAGTTTTTAGATGACCAAAGTCTATCACTAGTAATGAGAGAAGCCCTGGACGATGGTTGCAAAGCATTGGACATATTCAGAGAGCATTATTTATCGAAAGGAAAATCCAAAATTATTTCTTTATATACTGAACTGACCTCTCTAAAACGAATGGAAGCCGAAGCTATTACTGATTATATTATAAGATCCGAAACGACTGCAAATTCTTTAAAAATGTCTGGTGAAGTTATAAGTGACAGTCTTAATTTCCATGGTCCTTAAGGGATTACCAAGTGATTTCAAGCTATTTACCACCGTGATAACCCAGAAAGAAAAACCCATGACTTTTAGCCAATTCAAGGTAGCACTCAGAAGTTACGAGGAAACTGAAAAAATGATCACAGAAAAAAAAAACGAATCTATAAATATCATGAAATTTAAAAATACACACATAAAAACACCTAAATTAAATTATACCCATGCCAGGAATAAAAACCGCAACTTTGCCAAAAACAATTTTTCTCCTAAGAAAAGTACAAAAATTATTTGCTATAATTGTGGACGACCTAATCACAAGAGTTTCCAATGTAGATACAGGACTCAAAATGGCGACTACATTAAAAATGTGGAGAACTCTGTTAGCGAACATACATTTTTATTTTCGTGTACGTTTAATGCTTCAACAAACAATAATAATTTTCTTGTCGATTGTGATTACAAAGGAGTCTGATTTTATCAATTTTGATCCCAACTTTAAGCCACAAAATCATTTTGTAGAACTAGCTGACGGGAGTCAAGTAAATGATATTGTTTTGAAAAGAGGCGATGCTAAAATCTTGCTAAGAAACAATAAAGGTGAACTATGTTTCTGTATTTTAGAAAACGCTCTTCTAATCCCAAAATTTAAACAAAATATATTTCCTGTACAAGCTGCCACTAAACAATGTGCAAATATAAACTTTAGCCCCAATAAATCAAAACTGGTGTACCCGAATGGAACTGTATTCGACATTAAAGAAAA
Organism: Euprymna scolopes; assembly: GCF_053919585.1. NCBI lineage: Eukaryota > Metazoa > Mollusca > Cephalopoda > Sepiida > Sepiolidae > Euprymna > Euprymna scolopes. The sequence continues at coordinate 37,647,693 of NC_136483.1, read as the reverse complement.
TGGAAGATTATATTATTTAAATAGTGTAGTCCAATCGAAAACTGCCAGCCATGATCTACAGACATGGCATAAAATTCTTGGACATCGCAATATTCCTGATATCAAAAAGTTGCCGACTGTAGTTGATGGAATGAAAATACAAACATCAAAAAACTTCAACTGCGACGTCTGTAAGGGAAAATGACAAACTATCAAAGCAAGATACCAGACAAGAAGGCCAAAAAAATTCTATCAATGGTGCATTGTGACTTGAACGGTCCCGTAGAACCAATGGCCAGAGAACATTATAGATATGTGTTGAATTTCGTAGATGACCATTCAGGTTTAATAATGGTTTACTTTTTAAAGAACAAATCTGATACCCTGCTAGCAACTAAAAAATATTTAGCCGACATGGTTCCCTACGGTGAAGTAAAGTGTATTCGCTCTGACAACAATACGGAATTTACCAATAAAGACTTTGAACTTTTACTAATTAGCCATCATATCAAGCATGAAAAATCAGCTCCTAAATCGCCACACCAAAACGGGACTGCTGAAAGAGTGTGGCGGACACTCATTGAATCAAAACTCCCCAAAAACCTCTGGACATACGCACTTATGGCGGCAGCCTATATACGCAACAGGTACTTTAACAAAACACTATCTAAAACTCCATATGAATCTTTCTGTGGTAAAAAAACAAATTTAAGCAGAATGCATATATTTGGTTCAACTTGCTTCGCATATATAGATAAAAAGAGTAAATTGAATATCAAAGTCGATAGAGGTATATTTCTTGGATACGATAAAAACAGTCCAGCTAATTTAGTATTTTTTCCAGAGAAAAATAAAATAAAAAGAATCCGATGTGTAAAATTCACAGACATGTTTAATTTTAAAGACGAAAACCCGTCATATGAAGAGGATGAAAGTATATATTTCCTCAAATTATTAAAACAAACGAAGACAATAAAAATGATGGAGACAAGAGTATCCATGATGATGATGATGATGATGATGATAAAGTCGAAAGATATCCCAAAAGAAATAGAAGGCGACCCGATTTTTTGTGGTCGACAATATAAAAGATTATCAAATCGACTATTGCTATTCAATGGAAAATGTGCCAAAAAGCTTTAATGAAGCAATTAATTCAGAACATTGTGATGAATGGAAAATTGCCATGAAAAAAGAAATAGATTCTTTAACCGAAAATAATACCTATACGGTAGTGCCTCTCTCAAAAGACAAACATGTCATTTCTACAAGATGGGTCTTTACAAAAAAGACTACAACATCAGGCGTGGAACAGTACAAAGCTAGATCTGTTGCTAGAGGATACTCACAGATTTATGGTATAGAATATTTTTCTATGTTTTCACCGACCACAAACCTAACGACAATCAGAATTTTACTGCAAATCGCATGGCAATATGACCTAAACATCCATCAAATGTATGTAAAAAATGCTTATTTGAATGCCCCAATAGACTGAAATTTATATTACACCTCCAGAGAGATTTATAATGAAAAATAAAAATAGCATGTGGTGACTTAACAAGTCATTATATGGTCTAAAGCAGAGTGCTCAGTGTTGGAATACAGTATTTCATGATATTATTAAACAACAATTTAGACAATTCGCTGCAGACCCCAGTTTATATACCCAACACAAAGACGATAAACTACTGATTTTGGTTTTGTGGGTCGATGATATTTTAATCGCATCAAATTGACCGATGTTAAGAACAAATTAAGTAAAAGATTCAAAATGACCAATCTTGGCAAAATATCCTGGTTTTTGGGGATAGAATTTACTCAAAGCAAAGAACTTATTACATTATACATCGACAAAATACTATTAAAATTTGGAATGGGAGAATGCAAGAATGCTCTACACCGGTCGAAAATGATATTAATAAAAATATACACACAGAATCTGAAATAATAAATGATAAATTATACCGAGAAATTATAGGTAGTCTTGTATATTTAATGACTGCGACCAGACCCGACATATGCTATACAGTAACAAAACTGTAAAAAAATTATCACGGCCGACAATGAAGGATTTAAACAGAGCTAAACAAGTTCTTCGTTATTTAAAAGGAACTAAGGAACAGAAGTTAGTATTTAGAAAATCAAAAAATCCCCTAAAATTAGAAGGATTTTCGGATTCAGATTGGGGAAACGATGAAGATCGAAAAAGTATATCTGGATATTGTTTCAGATTCTCAGAAAATGGGCCTATTATTCCATGGAAATCTAAAAAGCAACAGATTGTATCTCTCTCTACGTGTGAAGCAGAATTTATCGCGATTACACACACGACCCAGGAAGCACTTTACCTTAAAAATATCCTAAAAACTATTTTAGAGCCAGAATTAATTAAAAGCCCTGTAGTAATTAATTGTGATAATCAAGCAAAGATCTAAGCATATAGATATAAAATACCATTTCATAAAAAACGAGGTGAAAAAGGAATCCATTATTTTGAATTACATATCATCAGAACAAAATATCCCTGATGTATTCACAAAACCCGCAACAAGAATAAAGTTAAAGCGTTTTTCTTCAAAACTTGTTGGGGGATTCGCCTGAATAATTTTTTCACAGACCTGTATGTATGTATGTAAATTTCTATATATAAAAAAAAAAAAAATAGTTCTAGACAAGACGTTAAACTGCATCCATTTTCTTTGCATTAACACTTTAACCTACTAATGTGTAACTAATACTTTTGCTGAAATAAAAAAAAAAAAAGTCACTGTTTTTAAAAAAATCTTTTCTTTGTAAACTTCCTTTTGACTAATAGATTTTTTTGCATCATTTTGTTTTTTTTGCAAACATTTTCTGTGCGATTTTTCTTTTCGACAAATACTTTTTACATGCTTATTTTAAGGCACACATAAATTACAATTGACTTTGTTGTGCACATTAGCTTTCTTTCTTATTTTTCAAAAATGCCCTATTTTTGCATTGTTTTAATTAACAAAAAAAACAACAAAAACAAACAAAAACCCTCTCATTAAACGGGTACATATTGCATGTATATTTATTTATATGTATGCGTTTTTGAACAAAACTGCATAATCAAATTTAAAAATGGTTTCTTTTTCACATTCCACCCCTTTTTAAGGTAAAAATGTTCTATTTCTTTTATTTCTCTCCTCTGTACACATATGTTTGATATTTAAACAATTAAAAATGGCGTCTTTTTACATATTAAAATTTTAAGATCCAAATACTTTCTAATTTTTGTTATGTATAATCTATATATCTATAAAAGTGAACGCATCTGTATCTGTCTGTGTGTACATTTCCCCACGCAATAACTGTCAATTTTAAGTCTACAGACTCAAAATTTGATATACAGGGTACTGAGATTTGGGAAAATCGATGTGATCGGGTTTCGGCCAGAAATTTCACTGTTAAGGGGTCAAAGTTCAATGATTTGATCTTTGAGAACTCTACCAAACACCTCTGACAATTTTGGGTCTACACACTTGAAATTTTAGATATAGATTCCTTGGACATTGATCTAACTTAATAACTTGATTTAAGCTCAAAACAATAAATTTTAAGGGGTCATAATAGGGGTAAAAGTTAAAAAAAAATCACCCCTTTTTTTTGTTTTGTTTTTTGCTCAGCATACACCTCCAAACACTCGGGCAACGCCGGGCTGAAATGCTAGTTGAATATAAAAACATTTATTTTTGAGCAGAATGAACACAAGGGACTTCCCCATTATAAAAAATAGGGGGGAATGTTGCAATATTTTTGATTTGTAATGGGGTATGATCCCACACACTCGGGCGATTCTATTTATAAACAATGTTGCTAGGAACTGACGAATTGAATTAATTCACATTCTGCTACCAACGAATCAGAAACCAAAATTGCTCCATAAATATTAAACCTTTTCTGTAGCAATTTGCATGTTTTTTCCATCTCGACACAGTAAGAATCTATTGCTCTGTGGAACTATCTACTGCAAACCAGTCACCTCTCGGGACTTGTGTGGAACAACGAACCATTGGAAACTGTTCTGAAACTAAACATGGCTTACACTTCTAGTGGGAATTTCTTTATTTTTTATTATTTTTTTTTAATTACATTTTCACCGCAAACAAGGCACATTGCCACTTTGATGCAGGTGGCTACTATCAGGGACATAAGCTACAGAGGTACTATGTGGGGAGTTGGGCAGCAAGATGTCAGTTCACGTTACACTTGAACTTCTGCATGTCAGTACAGTTGGGAAAGCAGGAACCTAAAAGGGATTTCCAAAGTCTAGCGGTTCTAGGGAAGAAACTACTGGAGCAGAAGGGGTGGGATTTTGCTGCTTGTCGGGTTTGTCGGGGTATTTACGTTGAGGGGGTACAAGTGCTTGCAGTTCGTCAGAGCATGTTTCCTGTGAACATTAAGCCAAGGAGCTTGAATGAAGTGCTCTCAGGTAATCTATCTCTAGCCATAGCTATTGGTGGTTGGTAAGGTTTCATGTAATTATTAAAGGAAACTAGCTTTGTCTTGGCAGCGTTGAACGTTACTATTAATTTATGACCCCATTCCACTACAGACTGAAGATCTTCCTCTAGGGTTTTGGCCATTACCTTAGATATGTGCTCATTAGTTTTCCCTATGTGCCTGCTATAGAGTGTGGTGTTGTCAGCAAATACACCTATCTCAGAGACAATTTTATCAGGTAAGTCACTTATGAATATCAGAAATAATAAAGGTCCAAGTATCAATCCCTGAGGTACACCCGCATTTATATAAAATTTTTTGAATGTACGCCCATCGAGGACAACCTGCATTCTTCTCTCATTTAAGAAGGATCTAATTATGCTAAGTATTCATCTACTAATACCATAGGATTTTATTTTTAAGAGAAGATCATCATGCCATACCCTGTCAAAAGCCTTAAATATATCTAGGGCTACTGCCCTCCCCTCCCCTACCTTATCCAGTTTAACAGTTTTCTTATTGTCTTGTGAGCCTTGTAAACCAGATGGATTACATATGACGCCAGATTTTATTTGGTGTGAAGCTTTAGTTTTTTTTTTTTTTTAACTCTTTTTCATCCCAAACAAGGCATACTGGCACCATGAACATAAGAGGCTACTGTGGGGAGTTTAGTAGCAAGATGTCTGTTCACATTACATTTAAACTTTTGCATGTTAGTACAGTCAGGGAAGTAGGAAACAGGGAGGGGATTTCAAAGTTTGAGAGGAGAAATTATTAGAGTAGAAAATTTTCCAGGATCTAGGAACTTCAGCAATGAAAGGATGAGACTTTGCTACTTATCAGGTTAGTCGGGCATGAATACATCAAGGGGACACAAGTGGTATGAGTTCATCAGAACACATTTCATTAAAGTATTTGTAAAACAAGCACAGGGATGTGACAGAGGTTGGAGCTTGGCTGATAGTGTGGGATCTATTAGATTTGTATGCTTAACAAATCGAAAACTAAACAAAAATACAACAAATAACAAACAAATCGATAGAAAATTAAATTTTTTGTTGGGTGGAATGATTTAAAGGAAGGCATTAATACACAATAATACCAAGAAAATTATCATAGAAATTGATAACAAAATAAGGCTTGATTTTTAAAATAAATTCTTTATTTTTAATTGGTAGAATGGTCGCATTACTCAACCAAAAAAAATGGCAGAATGTCATAAAAAATTTATAAATAGAATAAAATGGAATTTAAATTATATTTTTCTCTGGTTTTGTTTCTTTTATACACAATTCTACAAATGGAATTTCTTTTTTGTTGTGGTTTTAAATATGAAAAAAAAAAAACAAGGTTAAATTTCTGTTTCCGCATCTTCAACGAGTTCATAATCTAAGAGATGAGCAAACATCGAAGTGTCTTTCTCCATTGTGAACCGTGCGATGACTTTGGTTGTCCCCACTGTGTTTGGCATAAGGATACTTCCTTCCCAAGAATAACCGATTCTTCTCTTCAAATGATTCCAAATTTCACCATTCACAACAAAAACCTCAACCGCACGTGGAACTTCCAATCGAAACATGTATCTGCGCCCTGTAAGCATATCGCCGGAGAGTGGTTCGTATAATGTGCATTTCTGCCAGCGATGGAAAGTGTTTGGGAAGACATTAACTGCAGGGTTAGGTTCTTGACAGACGACGAGATAACGGTAAATGCACTCAAGCGTTTGAGAATCGTCTTTGTCACTAGCCCCGTAAAGGGAAAAAATATAAAATCCCTCATACGGACAACGGATCATATAGGTGGCGCCAGTGTCACTCCGGGAACGGAGAAAGACGTATCTGTCGATATCTGTGATGGATCCGTCGTTCATATCAAAATATTGGAAAGAATGCGTCATCTTCACTTCAGCACCCATCTTAAAAATGATTTCAAGAGTGTCATTGTTGCTAATAATTAATGGATCAGGATGAGATTCCATAGTGATGTTAAGAGCTTCTAACGCAGGGGTGGCACCAAAAAATGGAACAGGTGGATATGGTGGTGCTGGAGGACCCAGAAGTCTCTTACAGTTGATCAGAAAAGAGCAAGCACTTTCCAAACATTCAGAATGCCAGAAATCTCCAATATAAACAGAAAAATAGTAGACGCCAGTTTTTGGTAGGCTGACCGTGAAGATTGCCTCATTCTTCACGAGACGCAATAAGGTTCTTCCTTCCATTTCCTTTTTGTCTTGGCTTTTGTCGAACGGTTCCAACATGGAGCCAAAGCCAAGAATTTTGGGAATGATTAATCGTATCTCAATGACACCAGATTCTGTGGAAATGGTGGCGCCATAGTTGGAATAGAAACGGAGGCCATAATTGAAAAATGGAGATTTCACAACAGGAAGGTTTATAAACTCTGAGAATGGAAGTGGGATTTCTAGCAGTTGCCATGCTGGCTCATCTGGGTAATGCTGATAGATGTAATCCTCTGGATCAGTCAGAAAATAAAACTCATCATATGTGTGAAAAACCTGAAAGACAAAAATAAAATAATTACAACCAGAAATAGAATAAAAATTTGGAAAGATCAACTTTAAAAGAACAAAAATATTTTAACATAGTACGTAAATACTATTAATGGTCAACCACATCAGCTGGAGACAAATTCATTGTAGGAGCTGACCGCTTCTCCATAAATAAGGTTTCAACCAAGTGAAAATCAGTTCTTCATATTGTTTGTAAAGAATAAATAACTTTAGGTGTCTGTCTTCATCTATTTTCAAAGTTATCATTTCATACACATTCAACATCATTAAACCTGAATTTCATGCCAGCTTAAAAAAAAAAAAAAAAACAAGTTTTCCCCCATCATTTTTGATGGAGAGTATACATTAATAAACAAACAAACAAATTTAGCATCTGAAGAACAGATACTACACTTTGATCTTGTCCCGAAGCATTGTGTAAACTAGATATGAAATAGTGCAAATGAAACAGACTTTGCACAAGGGAAATAATCCTTAGTTAACTCTATTCATATCTTATTTAATAATTTACCACAAAAAAGGTTTTTCAGCAGTTCTTCATTATAATGGCGAAATTCAAAAATCAAACTATTGACTACTAAGTAAAACCAATGGTATCTACTTAATTGTCATGTCACAGTAAGGAATATATTCGAAAATTACGAAAAATGATAAGGTAAAAAATTAATTATTATGAAAATAGTTTTTGAAGACAAGTAGCGAAAATTAAGTTTTGCTATTGAATTATAAAAGGGAGGTAATTATTTTCTGAAGCTTAAAAAATCTTGAGTCAATTTAGCAAAACTCAATTTTCACTAATTGTCTTTGAAAACTGAAGAATGGCTGACACTTTTTCTGCAAAATAGAAATTCTTTTTCTAGCTTTAAGTTCAAAAAAGTAAAAATCAAGTATTATGGTTCTTTTGTGTTTTAAAACTAAAGAAAAATAGTAATTATATGTGCCATTGTGGTAAAAAATTAACTGCAAATTTAAAACATTATTTGGATTCTTTGCACTATCATTCTCATCTTGTGTTTAATTTTCACAAAATTTCAGGGATGTAATCTTCGACCTTCAGGTGTATCCTGTCAAATTCGGAAATCTTTCTGTCGAACTTGAAAATTAGCATGGAATTTCAAACGGAACCCATCCACAGGGGTAATATGCTCTTATTGCGTCAACCATGACCAAGTAGAAGTATTAAGTAATTCACTATTGTATTCTTAGTATTACTTGCACTGAGGATTGAACCATCAACATCCAAAAGAGTAACTTTACAACTGAATTTTACCAAATAATTTATCCACTATGCCATGGATCCTTGTGGGCTGAAAGATTACAGAGTTCAACAAGATACAGATTGGAGGTTTTTTTTTTATTTTTATTTATTTTTACAAGGAAATCACCACTTATCAAAGCTCAGAGGCTACTCGAGGATGAGGCTTAAAGAGTGTACATTGGTCAATGGTACAATATCATAGTAATTATTAGAAGTGTAAATTTGGTAAACTGGATTACTTAAGGGGAACGGCTCATCAAGGACTTGTTTACGTTGGACTTTAAGACAGCCATATTGTAGTCAGCTAGAAAGCAGATAAACCGTAGAGAGTTCCACAGGTGTGCAGTTCTAAGGAAGAAACTTTGTTCATGGAATCTATGTTTAGGTTTAGGCACAGATAAAGAGTGAGGGAAATTATTGATAGTGTTTTCAGCCAAACAAGTGTTTCTTGTGAGTGTTTGACGAGGGGGGACCATAGATTGGAGCTCAGACGAGCACTTGCCATGAAAATAACGATAAAACAGACAGGCTCGCAACATCTCTTCTGTAAGAGGTTGCAGGGAAGAGAAAAGGGCATCCCTCACTAGGCTACAAAGTCTATTCTGAACTCTCTCAAGGCAGGATAAGTCTTCCTAGCAGCTCCTGCCCAGATGTGACAGCAATACTCCATCCTTGGACGTACCTGGCTCTTAGCTAGATATCTACTGGATTGATAGAAGGATCCCACCACTTTTCCAGCGACCTTGGTTACATCGACAAGAATATTGTGAAAATAACACTCAAGATGAAAACAGTATTTCAAAGAATTCAAATAGTAGAAATAATCAATTCTCATCTCAAAAATTCAGAAATGTGAAAATTTTAAGATGTGAAACTCTAATATGAAAACTTGAATGTAAAACTCACTTGAGGTAAGTCATCCTTATGTCCTGAAATATGCCTGGCAGCCCAAGTACAATTGATAAATCTCCAGGAACCATCGACAGCAACAGCAGTCCAGGAATTTCGAAATGAATTGCCTTCTATGCGCATACCAGGTTTGTAACCAGCCCCTTTGGAGTAACCAATGATGATTTCACAATGAAGCCCTGCAAAACTAATGGGAGAAAAAAAATTACACTTTAACAAAATATATATATATATATTTTCCCAAAACCTCTATTTTCATTTTTATTAAAGGAAATGAAAAATACATAAAAACAAGAAAAAAGTGAAAGAAAATAAAAAATAAAATAAGACCCCCTAAAAAACAAAACAAAAAACAACTAAAAATGCATAAGTTCAAGTGTTAGATAATTACAGTTAAAAAAAGTTTTCGGTTCTTATGTAGTGTAATGGGATTTCAAGTGCATTTTAAGTAAAAAGACTATTGTCATATTGAAATTAGTAAAAAAAAAGTTTAAATTATGAAAAATAATCAAATAGAAAAATAATTGCAAGTAAAAATAAAATTTATCGAATTTTATCATATTTGCTAATGTTGCATCATTCTTAAATTCCAGGGGAGTTAATTGCAATCCATAATTTTGGCAAAATAAAATATATATTGTAAAAAAAAATAGTTTTAGCAGACCTATTTAGTCATTTTTTTGTAATTACTACTAAGTTTGACATGGTATGTAATGTTTTTACCTAAAATTCATTTATTTAAAATCTCATTATACTGCAAACACCGAGTTTTCATGTTTGTAGTATTTTTTAATTCAGTGTCTGAAGATTATGTTATATTATTTAATAGAATATAAGCAAGTACATGATGCGAAAATGCGTTGTGTTCATTCACTTCACAGGTCTTGATTGTTTGCTCATTGTGCTGGTCCAAAGTCGGTCGATTCTGACTCAAGTTGCAGTGTGTTAATTGTGTAGTCTCAGTGTTGCAACAAGAATTCTTTGTCCAAATAAAACCATAACTATAATTTTCATTCATTTTCTTCTTTTGAACAACAGGTTTGCAGAGAGAATCTTAGCCTGACCAAATCAAAACAAGTTCATAGTCCATCTCTTTAACTGACTTCAACACTATTGACTGCCAAACGTCCAAATCTAATTGATCTCCACAGATGTGGAATTTATGTACTTTTGACCAAAAGTCTTAGATGTCCAATAAGTCAATGTCAACTGATCACTGGAACTAACCACACCCATCTCTCCTCTCAACATATCCTCATTCTACCACCCAAAATTTGACCACAAGATAATGAAAAGCCAGCAACCACTTGAAACAGTCAATCTGCTACAAATCTATGACTAATCACAAGCCCAATGCCTAGGTGTCCCTGCCATTATTTTTGGCAAAATCTCAAGTAGGTCATAATCATAGTAAGGGACATTGTACCAGAGAAACATTATTTTCTTAAGTGAATAAACTGAATTCTGAGTAGCCTAAACTACAGACCAGACATATTTCCCTTTTCTTGTTGAATATTAATCACTTGCAGCAAGTTTGCTATTTGCATGTATTGTAATTAGACAGCCTACTAACCATGCCCGTTAGTGAATGTTCATAATTAAATAAATAAAAGTCATCACATTTAAAGTAATAATTTTGAATGAAACTTGATTGAATTGATAGCCTCATTTTTATTTTTGTTAGTACTTGGAAAATCTATTAAATCAATTTATGAAAAATTTTCAAAATCCACGAGAAATGAAAAAGAAAATAGGTAAAGAAAACAGAAAAAAAAATATAATTAAAAAAAATAAAAATAAAAAATACCCCCCCCCCCAAAAAAAAGGCAAAAGTGAAATGAAAAAAAAAAGAAGGGGCCAACATACCTACATAACTTTTTAAAAACTTGATGATAGCTTTCTTTACCACTTTTGACGCCTTTCAATAAAGAGAGTGAAGCATTTGGATGGAGGATTTGTTTTACAGAGTTTTTGCTTAAATCTTTTGCAATCAACCAACGAAATAAAACTCTGAAAATGTAAGACAAAAATAAAAATTATAAAAAAATAAAAGAAGATTTAAGCTCTCACAAAACAAAAATGTTCACATACTGTTATGAGTCGGAATATTTCTCCAAAATTTTAGATAAAAGTACAAAAAAATACTGACTATGCCAAGTAGCAGCTTTGTTGACAGCAGTTGTTTTACAGTTAAACTTAGGAATTACCCATTAGTTTTCCTGCGTGACCTAACCACCTATATACAGTTTTGATCAATCAAATACATGCATGCCAAAAATTGGTCAAATCTAGAACTTTCTACAGAAATGTTTATAAAAGTACTGGTTTGGAGATCAAGAGACATATCAATACAAGATGTCTGCACTGCCACACAAAGCTATGATACTTTTGACTGGTATTTTTGTACTATATATTTGTGAAGTGTTTTTTGAATACTGGTTATCTATGTTCCTATGAAATATTTAATTTATTCCCTAATGTGCCTCTTGATGAAACTTTCAGGATTTATGCCAATAGCCTTTATTATAGTTACCTAACTAAGCTCCTATTTTCTGGGCATATATATCTTGAGCTCATTGGTTTAACTACTAGCTTTGATGGAAACATATATCATCAAATCGATGGCATAGCAATGGGAAGTCCTTTGAGAATTGGCCAATATTTTTGTTGAATTTCAAGAACTGCTTGCTCGGTTGCAGACACCAGTGAGCTATTTCTGTGTAAATAGATAGAAGAACTATCATTTAAAACTATGAAAGCAACCATCTTCATTTTCTCTATTTAATGATGAAAAATCAACAACTTGAATAGAAATGCTATAACTGTTTATTTTCACATATACGACACTCAATAAATTTACTACCAAAGTTAATGATTTTTTTAGTGCTTGTGCATTATAATTGGATATAAAAGTTTTTTTAATTATGCATTCTAAGTATTAAAAGCGCTGTCATGCACCAACATTTCTTGTTAAAATTTGTAAACAGTGTGGAAAATGATTGAGTAGATCTGCTAGAAATATTTATTTGTACAAAAAAAAAAAAATGCTATTATTGTATATTGTTGATCTGCTATTTTCTATTTGGAAATCACAGAAGTTAAGTGAAAATAAGGGAGATAAGTTTGTTATAAACTGATAAAATTGCATTATTTGATAAATTTTCTTTTTTTCTTGTAATTAGTTTTCTATTCGATCATTTATTGTAATTTTTTAATTTTTACTAATTTCAACATGGCATGTTAATACGAAATAGTGTTTTTATTTAAAATATACTTTTTGATATCCAATTATAATGTAAAAAAAAAAAAAAGGTCTTCTGCTGGCTTAACCTTGATTAAACTATCAGATTAAACACACATAACAATGCATGCACTACGAATTACATTTTCTAACATTTTTTTTTCTTCTCAGAAATAAATATTTATTGTTGAATTATTTGATGCTCATTGTCCTTTTCTTTGTTGTGTGTGGAGCTATTTTAATGGCGCTCATGACACCAGCAGTGATTGAAAAATGGAAATCAGATTTAAAAATACAAACAAGCATTGAGTTGCAATATGAAATGTTAGTCTGAACATTTAAAGAAAAAATAAATATTTTACAATACGACTGATGTCATTCCAAAGCGGTAGGGTGTGGTACAACATTTTTAAAACATCCAATTTTATTTATTCAGTAAAAAAATCCTTTTCTTTTTTGATTTCCTTGTAAGGATAGCTGCAAGACTTGTGCAGTTAAAATGTTGTCAGAAATACAGATTAGATTGGGTTACAACAAAGAAATAAATACTCAACTTTTTACCAGTTTTTAACAGGAAAAAGTTATAGCCGTTGACTTAGAATGAGTGCTTTATGCCAAATTGATGATTGAATATGGTTAAATTTGTGCTCATTTTTTTTTTTTTTATTAAATACTCATTTCTATTAATCCATGTGCATGAAATGGATACCATAACACTTAGTTTGCCGCACCTTATCATGACAAAGGTCCATACACAATTTCAGCCAGATTGGACCAGTAGTTTCCAAGAAAAGACGGAACAAACAGACAGACTATGGGAAATATAATATAGATATTCTCAAATCAAAATCAGTTTGATGTACAATGAACACATTTTCCATTTGTCGTAATGTTGGGAGTGTTATCAGTAAGTAAAGATTATCTGCTTTTTTTTTTTTTTTTTACTTCCGGTTTTTGCTCTGTAGATGGGATGATGTTGACAAACAAAATATGGTTCCTTCTGATTATCTTCCTCTCAGATAATGTGATCCCCCTTTTTTCACATGTTAATAATGGCTTTCTTATCTGCTTGAACATGTCTAATTATCTGTTAAGTTTTGAGATATTGTGTTGAACAAAGATGGTGGCGTAGTTCAGATCAGTAACCAAGATGGCGACCAAGAATCAAATGCGGTCCATGGCGGAGTTAACCTCTTAAGTTCTGAGATATTGTGTTGAACAAAGATGGTGGCATAGTTCAGATCAGTAACCAAGATGGCGGCCAAGAATTAAATGTGGTCCGTGATGTAGTAAACGGCGAACTGATTGAATCCAAAATTCGACAATTTTTATAATAATTTTGGGACGTTTTCATTGGTTGTTTAGCACAGCCGTTGGTTATAAAAATGATTGGCGAATCCATTAGTCTCATACCCCCCATCACAAGTCAAAAACATTCTACACACCCCCTTTTTTGATATAATGGAAAAATCCTTTCGGATTCAATTTTGGTTTCACTTGAGAAAAGGAAAGAAAAATAAATAAATAAAAATAAATGAACAAAGAAAAATAAACCAATAAAATAATTTTTTTTTTTTTTTTCTTTTCTTTTTCTGGTTTTATGGGAATTTGTCTTTATTCCCATCAGTCAAAAACATGTCTAATTATCCATCCAGATAGACAGCAGAAATCGGAAGTCAAAAAAAGCAGATAATCTTGACTATAACCAAATGTTCATTACCTGACTTTTTCAAGTTCTGTTGAACAATATCGTGTTAAATCACGAACAAGGTCCGTGAAATTATGATATTCTCGATTGGCAATCTGAAAAGAAGAAAATGCAAGAAAAATTAGTTTTTAAAATAAACTTGTTAATTCTACTTTTAAAATGGTTGTTAAATTTCTTATGTAAAGTTAAAAGAGTAGACATGGGCTTTTCCTTCCTACCCGATGAGCTATCTAATAAACTTGGTATAATTAATTCTCATATTTAGATGTCCCTGCACGCGTGCACACACGCACCATAAAGTCATCCTACTTCACAAGTTACATAAACATTAAAAAACTATAACAAATAATTCAAATCTCAGCACATATTTTTATCATCATATAACCAAAATAATCCTTATAGCATCATTATCGAAAAGTCTTTTTTCCTTTAATCCACTTCATACAAGGCATATTAGCACCAAAGCATAAAGTACTACTGTGATAGGGGCCGGATTTGTAGAGGGCAAACTGGATAGCCGTTGAGCAGAAAGATGTTTGTTCACATTACATTTAAATTTCTGTATGTTGGTATAACTGAGAAAACAGGGAGTAAGGAAAACAGTCAAACAAGCAAGGGTAAAGAGAAGGGATGTGATTTCATTGCTAGTTGGGGTATTTATGTTGGGGAGTACAATGCAGGGAGTTCAATAGAGCACATTCAGTTGAAGTATTTGTAAAATATCACAGGGATGTGACAGGTGCTGGAGCTTGGGAGATAACAGAAGTTATTTTTTGCCCTTTTGTCCAAGAGGGAAAGACTAAAGTTTGGTGCACCAGCCAAGATAATGCGCCATGCATGTCCAAATAGTGGCTTTCTAGAGACATAGGATTCTGGTTAAATGTGAGAAGTTTTCTAGTTTAGTAGACGGAGCTTACTTTTTTTGCAGCAGACTTTCAGTATCTTCTACATACTTATTCCAGTTCATTGCTGCCTGAGAATGTTTAAATATTTGACTCCAAAAAAGAGTGCTATCAGCCATGACAATTGGTGGTTAGAAAGGTTTCTTATAATAGTTGTTAAAGGAAAGGAAATATCTTGGTAACATTAACTGTGACCATCAATTTTTGGCTCCATTTCACTGCAGATTGGTAGTCATTTTCTAATGCTTCCATTCAGTCTCAAGAGACAATGGACACCCCTGTAAGAGTAACCACGCGCGTAATTGTAAGGCAAAGGTTGCGCAATCCCAACTACACTGAATTGGCACTGCTTAGGTGGTAAGGAGAGGCCCAAGACTGACTGAAAACAATGCCAAGATAAGTGAAGAACACAAACAGTACGTAGAATTCCCAAATGGTCACCTATTTTAGTACTGACCAGGCTCAATGTTGCTTAACTTCAGTGATCTTACGAGAACCGATGTGTCAACATGATTATACTGCATATGTTTTCCAAGAATTCAATTATTGCGGGTGTGATTATTTGATTTACATTTATACTAGGAATACAGGAGGGTATCAGCAGCAAATACACCCATCACAGACTAGATTGCATCAGGGAGGTTGTTTATGAAGAACAGGAATAATATAGGTCGAAATATCGCCCTCTGGGGCGCACCATCATTGATATGGTGTTGTTTGGATTACAGCTATTGAGGACAACCTGGATCTTTCTTTGAGCAGAGACGGATCTGATTATATTAAATATTCATCCAGTAATTGTCTAAGAGTTGATTTTCCTGAAAAAAAAAAAAAAAATCATGCCAGACTTTGTTAAATATCTAGCGCTACCAATCTAGTTTCACCTAAATTATTCCAGTATGCAGTGTATATGTTCAGAGATGACTGTTAGGATATCTGCAATAGAATAAAATGGCCTAAATCCATACTGTTGGTCAAAGAGTTTAGTATTTTGCGAACTATTGCTAAATTGATTAATGATTCAAAGATTTTAGCCAAGAGCAACAGGAAACTGATGGGATTTTCTCCAGAGTTCTTGAAAACTGATACCACAGAGGCAATTTTCCAGCTATTAGGGAAGCAAGATTCCACAAGGAATTTGTTATAGAGTTTGATGGGGATAGGGGCCAGCTCAGCAGAGCATTTGTTTATGACTATAGCAAGTATAAGGTCTGGTCCACATGCATTGAAGATGTCAAGGCATTATATTTTAGCCATGATATGAGAAAAGGTGATCATATCATTTATTGCAGTTTCCGTCCTTAGTGGAAAATTTGGAAGAGAGAAGTTTGTTTGTTGCTGTGGAAGCAACTTCATGAAGGTTGGATTGTAGGAGAATTTTTGAGTGTTTATTGTCCACTACACTATTATAGATTTTTCAGGAAATCATGTTGTAGTCATCTCAGTATCTCTACTTTTAGCTGTGGCTATTATACTCTTACTCTTTCTTGATGCTACAAATCTTTATCTATGTTTTATTGATTTATGGTGTTTGAAACAGTAAAATGCTTGCTGCCAATGTTCAATAGCAACTGCACAGGATGAAGTGAACGAATGGGGAAAATGAGACTTGCTTTGGAATTTCTATGTTGAGACAAATGCTTTTATATCTGCTTTGACCCATTCAATTATCTCTCATGCATACTATTTAGTACGGAGAGAAAGTTTTCCTTTAGGGTGCATCTCTGCAGAATTCCCAATCAGCATATTGGTAATATCTTGTTGTTTGAGCAATGGTGCTTTTATTTGGGTTGGGGGGGTGTTATGGTGATATCAACAATTATTATAAGATGATCAGCATTTCTTAGGCGATTATGGGCATATATTAGACAAGTTCTTGAGTTGTAAGCTATATTTAGTTTCAGAACAGTTTCCGATGGTTAATTGTTCTACACAAGTCCTGGAGGTGACTGGTTCTCAGACAGTTCTTGAGTTGGAAGTCACAGTGCAAAATATTCTTCCTGTGTTGACACAAAGAAAACACATGCAAAGTTGCTAAATAAAAGGTTTAATTTTTATGGAGCAATTCTGGTTTCTGATTGGTTGATAGCAGAACGTGAATTAATTTGATTTGTCAGTTTCTATCAGCATTGTTTATAAATAGAATCTCACAACTGTGATGGATCATACCTCCATTAGTAGTCAAAAATATTACAACACAAGTTTTGGGCAATATTGTCAGGAATAGGTTGAGAAATGAGGTTTGCTGGTCCTCATGATGTGAGGGGGGGGGGTCAGGAAGATGATGGTTTGAGTAAGGGAATTTAATTCAGATAACTATTATTTAATCAGGATAACAGTTCAACTAAGACAGCTCTTGAAATACATGTGTGCATGAAAAATATGAAATAGTTTAAAATGAAATCATACAATAGTTCATTGTTAAAATAAGAGAATGCTTTTTTTGTCTACTGACCTCAATTGCTCGTTCATCAAGTTGTTTAAAAATTGTTGGTGAACGATAAATTTGAACTTTTTTCGTTTCTGGTGGCAATATAGGCGGTCGCATTGAATGATCAAACAAAGCACTGTTGTCCATTTCTCTATCCTAAAAAATATTTTTTTTTACATAGATTTAAAATGTTTTTTTTCAGAGATATAGACAAGTTTAAAAACATTTTTATAACAAATTATATACATTTTCAATTCAAAGTTAACTTTATTACACCGTCAGATCAATAAGGAAAAAAAAAAAGAACTCTTTAGGCTTTGGTATTTCAAAGCCTAAAGCTTCTTACCAGGAGAGGAGAAAAAGTCAAGTTTATATATATATATATATATATATATATATATATATATAAACCTGGCCTAAGGACATTAGCTTAGAAATGAAATTAAATAAAGATATACAATATGTATATAGAAGGAAGGGGGTGATAATAGAGAGAAAAAAGATAGGATAAATGAGAACATATGTAAAGTATAGCGAAAAAATACAGGCATCAAAGTCAAAATAGTATCAAAAAATAAAATAAAAAAATAATAGATAAAATAAATAAGTAAATTTATTTATCATAATTTATTGTGTGTGTGTGTGTTATTTCTAATATTATATAAACCACATCAAATGTAAAAGAAAAAATTCTTGTAAATTTACTAAAAAAAAAAAAAAAAAATCATTTTTTTTTTATTTGGGGTAGACAATTGTTTCGGCCTACCACCACACTACTAGTAATATTCAAAATATATAAGGTATTTAATCTCTGAATGAAGCCATCCTTCATACAAGGAAAAACTGTATTACATTCCCCATTCATTTTAAATATTTTTTCATTATATAAAGCATCTTTTTTTTTCACAATAGTGTTTACATATATTTTTTTTTTTATTACATTTTCACCCCAAACAAGGCACAGTGGCACTGATGGAGGGAGCTACTATTGGGACCATAAGTTGCAAAGATACTATGTAGGGAGTTAAGCAGCAAGATGTTTGTACACATTACACTTGAACTTCTGCACGTAAGTACAGTTGGGGAAGCAGGAACTCGGAAGAGAGTTCCAGGGTTTAGCAGTTCTGGGGAAGAAATTAAGAGTAGAAGGCTTTCTTACATCTAGGGCTCACTACTGTGTAGGGGTGGGACTTTGCTGCTTGTCGGGTTTGATAGGGGGAAATTATGTTGAGGAGTACAAGGGTTTGTAGTTTGTCAGAGAATCTACCATTAAAATACTTGTAAAACAGGCAGAGAGATGCAACATTTCGGCGGTGGGATAGAGGTTGAAGCCTAGATAACAGTTTAGGACCTATTAGGTTGGTGACTTCCTTTTGAACCCTGTCCAGGAGTGAGAGACTAGTTGCAGATGCACCAGCCCAAATGTAACAACACTCTATACATGGGCGAATGGTGGCCTTATAGACGTACAGGATACTTTCAGGTGTAAGTAACTTTCTAGTATGGTAGAGAGAGCTCACCTTCTCCGCAGCAGACTTGGCAATGCTATCAATATTCCAACTCATATTCCCTGCGAATGTTGCCAAGAAGTTTGAAAGAAGTACTTTCCGGTAATGTATCTTTAGTCATAGCTATTGGTGGTTAAAAAGGTTTCTTGTTATTATTGAAGGAAATGGGCAGTATTGAATATGACCATCCATTTTTGTCCCCATTCCACTACAGATTGGAAGTCTTCCTATAGTGTTTCTGCCTTAGATGTGTGTTTATTCGTTCTCCCCTCATGCCTGTTTTAGAGTGTAGTGTCATCAGCAAATGTACCCATCTCAGAGACAATTTTATCAGGGAGATTATGAATATTAGGAATAATAAAGGTCCAAGTATTGACCCCTGAGGTACACCTGCATTTATATCATATTGTTTAGATGTATGACTGTTGAGAACAACCTGGATTATTCTCTTACTTAAGAAGGATTTAATTATGTTAAGTGTTAGTTCAGTGATACCATAGGATCTGATTTTCATGAGAACACCATCATGCCATACCCTGTCAAAAGCCATAGATATATCTAGGGCTACTGCCCTACAATCCCCTGCTTTGTCCAGTGTATGGTGTATATGTTCAGAGATTACAGTTAGGATATCTGCTGTAGAATCGGCGAGCCTAAATCCATATTGTTGGTCGGTCAGAAGTTTAATAACTGTAAGGTGATGGATTAAAGCTTGCTTAATTATGAACCCAAATATTTTGGTGAAAAGAAGGAGGAGCCTAATGGGTCAATAATTTAATGGGTCAGTTCTTTTGCCAGAATTCTTGTAAACTGGTACCGCAGAAGCAGTTTTCCAGCAGTCGGGAAAGCAAGATTTGTTAAGGCATTTATTGACTGGAGCAACCTCAGCGGAGCATTTTTTTAATAGTACAGCCGCAATGAAATCAGGTCCACATGCTTTTGAGGTATCTAGGTTTTTATGATATCATGCACCTGAGAAGGGATGATTTTTAGATCATCTAGTGTGGTGTCAGACTGCAAAAGAAAATCAGGGAGGAAGTGGTTTGCTGGGTCCAATGTAGAGTTTGAGGCAAACCGACTGGCAAGCCTTCTGGGTTGCTGTGCAAATAACCTCATTATTGAGTGATAGTGGGAGAATTATTGATGGCCCATTATTTACTACACTGTTGTAGATTTTCCAGAAATCATGAGTTCCTAATTTCTGCGCTTCGATTCATTTTCTGGTGGTTTTGGTGTATTCTCTCTTAGCTGTCGCTATTTCTAGGATTCACTCCTAAACTATTTAACCTATCATTATGAATTTTGGAACACAGCTGCTAGATGTAATGGTAGTTAATATGTAGTTTTGTTTTGGCGAAAGGAGAAAAGATGGGGTGGAAGTCCTTCATGAAAATTCAGATTCCTCAGATAGGTATTAGACCTCAATCAATAAATACTCCTCTAATTTCAGATTCCTTGGAGTATTTTAAACATAGGAACAACCTCCCATTTGAAAATTCAAATATTTCAGACGAGCAGGCCACCTGGCATTGCCCGGTTGTAAAATATGCATAAATATCATATTTTAATTAATGCAGATTTCTTATTTATTATAAACAGAAATACGATAGGTAATAAACATAATGTTAAGTTCTTTTAAAAAATAAAGTAAAAACAAAACAGAAAAATACAAAACATGTGCATGCGAGTATTATGCTTTTTCTAAACAGTTCACTTCTTGAAAGTAAAAAAAAAAATACTTGAGATAAAATCGAAACCAAAACCTAAAGACAGTCAAGTATGATGACCATCAGACCAGATTGACATGATCTTTAAAAAGTGTTTTCAAACCTACTTATTCTTAACATAAGTAATCTGTTATGTGAACAATTTATGCATGCGCATTCGTGAAACACTTAGCAAACAGATAAAAATCTGATGACTCATGTACCTTCTCAATTTTGACACCTTAGAAGCCTTTTTTTTTCCGAATGAAAACCGGTTAAAAAGTTTTTCACATGTCAGAATACCCTATATACCAAATTTTAAGTCTGTAAATCAAATATTTGTTGTGTATATAGGTTGACAGTTGCCCTCACACGCATACATACATTCTCACTTTTATAGATATATTGATTTATGTTAAATTTGATCCATAATCATTTAACACCAATTAAGCAAGATTCCATGAATTTCAATTCCTTCTTATTTTGCAGTTTTTGAAAAATTAAAAGTTAATTAAAAATCATTTGAAGTTGATTGACAATTATTGATTTTCACTGTAAATGTAATATTACTGTTTTCACTTTTTAAAGAGTTTTTTTTAAAAAAATTTTTATTAAAAGTATACTTTAATCCTATCCATGTTCCACCATTACTGATCATCACAGTGTTGTCTCATTGTCTATCTAACATTCATTAACCCTTATCCTTGAGTGGTCTCTGGGCCTTGATAAGTGATGACCCTCACGCAAAAAAAAAACAAAAACAACTTTAGATGATTAATAATTCTAAAATTAAATTCTACCAAATATTTTGTCACATTAAAATTCATTTCTCTATTTGCTCTAGAAAATATTAAAACTAAAAGAATAAATTAAATATTTGTTATTAAAATAACAGAAACTTCAGTCATTTATTTTATTTTCAATACAAATTTACTTTTCTGTGAGTTCCATCAATCAAAATGTTCTCACCTTCCATTGATTTTAGTACAAGATTTATTTTACACTGTAATTACATTTTTCTTGTGTAAATCCTATTTCAGTCATGTAAATTATTATTTTTGGTATTTTTACAGACAAGCTCCATGACTCCCAATATTGGCTTAATAAAATCCAGTAATAAATTATAATAGCTAAAAGACTCACAAAATTAAACCCAGATTCCTGAGAAAAATAAATAAATAAAAATAAATAAGAAATTGGAAAATAAAAAAAAAGTATTTTTTTTTTTATTTTAAAATTTTTTTTATTACATTTTCACCCCAAACAAGGCACATTGCCATTTTGGTGTAGGGCGCTACTATCAGGGGCAGCAACTACTGGGGCACTATATAGGGATTTGGGCAGCAAGATGTCGGTTCACGTTACACTTGAACTTCTGCATGTCAGTACAGTTGGGGAAGCAGGGACCTGGAATGGAATTCCAGAGTCTAGCGGTTCTGGGGAAGAAACTACTGGAGTAGAAAGAACTTTTACATCTAGGGATCTCTACTGTGTGGGGGTGGGATTTAGCTGCCTGTTGGGTTTGTTGAAGGTGTCTACATCGTGGGGGCACAAGTGTCTGCAGAGGCTTAAGCTTAGATGCCAGTTCAGGGCCTATCAGATTTGCGACTTTCTTTTAAACCTTGTCTAGGAGCAAGAGACTAGTGGCAGATGCACCAGCCCAAATGTGACAGCAATACTCCATACATGGGCGAATGGTGGCCATATAGATGTACAGGATACTTTCAGGTGTCAGTAGTTTTCTAGCACGGTAGAGAGAGCCTACCTTCTTTGCAGCAGCCCTGGCAATGTTTTCAATGTAATTGTTCCAACTCATGTTTCCTGTGAACGTTAGGCCAAGCAGTTTGAAAGATGTACTCTCAGATAGGGAGTCACTGGCCATTGCTATTGGTGGCAAAGAAGGTTTCTTGTAATTATTGAAGGAAACCAGTTTAGTCTTGGCAGCATTGAATGTGACCATCCATTTTTGTCCCCATTCCACTACAGATTGGAGGTCATCCTCTAGTGTTTTTGTCATTTTTTTTAGTTATGTGTTCATTTGTTTTCCTGTCATGCCTGTTATAGAGTGTGGTGTCATCAGCATATATACCTATCTCAGAGGCAGTTTTGTCGGGGAGGTCATTAATAAATATTAGGAACAATAGAGGTCCAAGGATAGAACCCTGAGGCACTCCCGCATTTATATCATATTGTTTAGATGTATGACCATCGAGGTCAACCTGGATTTTTCTCTTATCTAAGAAGGATTTAATTATGTTAAGTATTCTACTAGTGATACCATATGATTTAATTTTCCTGAGGAGACTCTCATGCCATACCCTGTCAAAAGCCTTAGATATATCTAGAGCTACCGCTCTGCCCTCCCTCCCTTTGTCCAGTGAATGGGTATTTACGTTCAGAGATTACAGTGAGGATGTCTGCAGTGGAACAGGCTTGTCTAAATCCATATTGTTTGTCAGTCAGAAGTTTAGCATCTGTAAGGTGACGGACTAGAGCATCGTTTATTATGGTCTCAAATATTTTGGTGAAAAGTGGGAGGAGGCTAATGGAGCAATAATTTGATGGGTCAGTTCTTTCGCCAGAATTCTTGAATACTGATAACACAGAAGCAGTTTTCCAACAGCCCGGAAAGCATGATTCATTAAGGCATTTTGTGTAGAGTTTGGAGAGAACTGGAACTACTTCGGCTGAGCACTTTTTTAATAGCACAGCTGGGATGAGATCAGGTCCACATGCTTTTGAGGTGTCAAGGTTTTTTATGATAGCATGCACCTGAGCAGGGGTGATTTTTAGATCGTCTAGTGTGGTGTCTGTCCACAAAGGAAAGTCAGGCAGGGGGTGGTTAGAAGGGTCCAGTGTGAAGTTGGAGGCAAACTGGTTGGTAAGCATATTAGCCTTGTTGGTTGCTGAGCAAACAACCTTGTGATTGTTGGTTAGTGGGGGAATTGTTGATTGGCCATTATTTACTACACTGTTGTAGATTTTCCAGAAGTCACGAGTTCCTAATTTTTGTGCTCGATGCATTTTTTAGTGGTTTCAGTAAATTCTCTCTTAGCTGTCGCTATTTCCTTCTTAATGTTACTTCTAACTTCTATATACTTCTGTCTGTTTGAACTGGACTTATGTCGGTTAAATCTGCAGTATGCATGCTGCCTTTGAGCAATGGCAGCTGCGCAAGTAGAAGTAAACCATTGGGGAGAGTGGGGCTTGCTATAAAATTTCTGCATGGGAACATGTGCTTCAATTGCTGTTTTGAACCATTCAATGGTCCCATTTGCGCACTGTTCAGCAGGAAGAGAAAAAATATTTCCCCATGGGGCATCTCTGATAAGATCTCTGATGGCTTCCCAGTCAGCCTTTTTATAATATCTCGTTGTTTTGAGCACTGGCTCTTCAGTTTTGGGTCTAGAGTTTAGGGCGATTTCGACCATTATCACTGCATGATCAGTGTTCTTGAGTGGGCTGTCAGCATTTGTTATACAATCCTTGGGAACTATGGTCAGAAACAGATCTAGAAGTGATGCATGTTGTTCTTGCTGGTCAAGGAAACGAGTTGGAAACGTAACCATTTGTGATAGGGAGTGGGATATAGCGAAGCTATGTGTTGTGCTGCCCGCTGCATCTGTGTGAGTAGAGAATCAAAGCCAGTTTTTGTGGTGAACATTAAAGTCACCAAATACATGTACTTGTGCACTAGTGTCGAGGGAGAGTGCTGTGTCTATGCTATCAGAGACTGTTTATTATGGTGCAGTCCTGAGTCGAGGGAGAGTGGTAGAGAAAATAAAAATAGCTAATGTTATGTTGTATGTTTAGTCTAAAGCACATAAAGGCTTGATCGTCCGTTTCTAGGTTTGTTTCTCTAGTCAGGGGGAGGGTGTTACGAATGTAGACTCCAAGTCCGTGCATATGTCTGTCAGAGTCCTCACGGCAAAGTGGGAGATAGCCAGGCATGTTAAAGTAGTTAGAGGGGATGGAGGAGTGTAGGTTAGTCTCACTTAGTGCTAAGATATCCGGGGTATTTGTTAGGAGAAATGCTTCAACATCAGCTAAATTAGTTCTAAGCCCACGGATGTTAGTGAATGCAAACCTCAAGGGAGGAGGCAATTGGATTTGTTTGTCCCTAGGCCTGGTTTAAGCTTATTTCTTGATTGTACTGTCATTATGTTTTTAAAGAGTTTCAGTTAGGTAAGGGGGGGCTGAGCAAGAGATTATGCAGGGTATCAGACATGCAACACAAGTAGACCAAATGATGATTTCCCTCCATAATGAAGCACAAACGTTTCTGTGTAACTTTACATGCCATAATATTAAGTGAAAGATGAGAAATAAAAGCTATATATAACTTTACTATATCATCATCATTTAATTTTCTTAATAGTGTTGAGCTTTTCTTATCTTGATAAGTTTTGCTTTGTTAAGGATTTACTCTTTGATAACATAATTACATAAGTATACCCTTATATATATATATATATATATATATATGAAAATGAAAAAGCAAATCTAAAAATTGTTTATCAATGCTTCATCTTTTCAGTTAACAGACTTTCAATTTCGCTGACGTCAAGAAAAATGTAAAAATTAAAATGTGAAATACATGTGAAATCTAAGAAGAGACACTACATCTTTCAGAAACATTGATGAATAAATTTTCAGGTTTGAATTTCTCATTATGTTAGATTATTTGTCATAAAAAAAACATACACACAGTAATTTTTTAAAATATGGCAATTAAGCTACACAGAATTTTCCACGTTTTATCTTCTTATTTACTAACTAGCTCTACTCACATATTGGGCACTGTTAAAGGAAATACTGAAAATAGATACATAAAATTTTATGTAGATACATGAAACAATTAGATACATAAGTGGATTTTGAGGCCAATTTGAAAAAGTTAAGAATACTGAAAGCTATTTTTGTTGAAACCCAGCGATGTACGATCAATAGTGTTGTGCGTGAAACTAATAACATTTTAAAATGCCTAATGTAATACAATTTTATTGTGTAATGCTAATTCTGGTGTTGTAGAATTTAAATTGTTTCCTGGAACAATGCAAGACTCCTTCACATGCATGTTTTTTGGTTTTCTTTTGAAATTCTTTTTTGTTCATTTGTTTTTGTTACCCAAGGATGATTCAACAAAGAATCAAAAATGTTCATGATACATACATTACATTTTGTGATTTTAACACAGAAAAGATCATTTGTAAAATTTGAAAAACAAAAACTATAATTAAGCAGAAAAATTGTTATTTTAACAATGTTTACTTAAATGAAAAAAATGCTGCCTGAATACACACAATGTGTGCATGTTAAAACTCACTTTTTCTGCAATCAACAACATCATTTCTTGACTTTGCCTTTCAAGCATCTTTGATGTCCGCATCTTTTCATCACTCGCAATTTTGTCTGTTACAATTCGAAGACGATCTTCTCTCAGCCGCCGGAAATGCTCTTCAATTCTTTGCCTCTCATGGACCAAATCTTGGGAAATATTGCTTCCTGGTTGGTGCAAGGATAATTGATCGATGCTGGCCAGCAGCTCTTCAGCGGCACGTTCTTTTTCAATATGAACACTTTTGTCGAGTTTGAGCATTTCTTTTTCTCGTTCCTCAGATAGAAACCGTTGGAGCCGTTCTTCTTCCTCTTTATGCCGTTGTTCTAAGTGATCTTGAGCTTCGAATACACGACTTTTTTCAAAATCCTGAAAATTAAAAAAAATAAAAAACAAATAAAATGATATTCACCCATTAAATTTTTACTTTTAAATATTAATGTACTAGAGTCATGAAAGCTGTTCAATATCAATGAGGGCCTTGGGTCATTTACATGTGTGGTGTGGTAGATATTGTAACGGGTTTATTGTAGATATTAAAGATTTGTGGATTAACTGGAAGAGTGAAATCATTCAAATACTTGGAGACTTTCTGTTACATCTGATATTAGTTCAATAACCACTCAAAAATTATTAACCGATGAAGCATAACAGATTTATTTAAAAATTTACAGATTAAATGGTAATGTAGTAGCTGCTTGATGTATGATGATTAAAGTCTGCAATAGAGACGCATTTTGTTTACCCATCAAACTCTCATGGCTAAGGTGCTCTCCTCAAGGGCAATAACTCTTCTTCACTTAACTTATTTTATTTATTATTTTTTAAAGTTGATACCCAACACTTTTTCCTCTGGTGACAACAGCATTGACAGGGATATTGAAAACCAAATAGACAAGCAGACTAGAGAATGATCTCAAAACAATAATACAACCTACGCACCAAAATATATGATTACTTAGTAGTACTTATCATAACAAATATATAGCTATGAGGCACGAATCCTGTACAATCTAGCTATCCATTTAACATCAATTTTCCTTGCCCAGGGATCAGACATCTTTTGATATTTTGTAAGCTCAAGTTTCCCCAAAATCTTAATCATTGACATTAAGAGGCTAAAAAACAAAAAATTCTAAAAAATTAAAAAAAAAAAAAAAGAAGAAAAGTGCTAGTCTTCTCAGGCTAAAAACATACATACACACACATATATATATTTATGTGGAAATATGTTTCTTCAATTATATTTCACCTTTTATTCATACCAATCCTTCAATTTATGAAGCTCAATTTAATTACAGAACATATAAAAAATAAATGACCGAAGCGTATATTCTAAATTTCAAGATATTGATCATCTTACCATTTATTCCTTTAAGTAAGTTGACATGCATAATTCTTGACAACACCTGCTTCGTAGGCGCAAAATAATTCATTTAATGATTATATCAATCAATGAATTTATTTCGCCCTTAACTCATCAGAAGCAAAAGCACTTGTCAATTTTAAAAGAAAATAAATACATATGGGCATGATTACGAAATCCAAAAATTGAGAGAAATATGATCTTTTTTCTTTTATTACATCATCTTTGAATTCAAAGACGGCGTAATAAAAGGAAAAAAAAAGTTAATTTCTCTCTCTACATACACAGACATATCTATTATATAAAAGCGAAAATATGTGTGTGTTTGTGTCTGCGTTTTTTGTATGTCCGGCAAAGGCTTTTGGAGGGTGGAGGGCACTCGGGGTAGGGGTTACTAATTCTTAGAACTTTTTATATACTACCTAGATTAAATATCTCCGATTCACGAAATGAGGTAGTGTCTATCTTTTATTTGAATGACTTTTACACACTAAAAATTCACGCTATTCTGCTGTGTCGCCTGTTTGTTTGGCTTTTTAGTATAAAATAGCGAAACTAACAAAAGCGAAGGAAGTTTTCCGGCTTCATACCGAGGACATCCAGAAAGCAATTAGCTAGTATATATATAAATAAATGATGAAAGGTCTATATTCCCAGTTTCAAGATGTTGTGCATCTTACCAATATCTTTCATGCTTAAAAAAATAAACGGTAATATGGACAACATAAAAAAAAAGAGGCAATGACTTTCAAAATCTGCGAAAAAAGCAACCCCCTCCCTGTAGAAAAGTATTCAATTGAGGCTGAAGGAATAAATGTTTTTGGCCAATATTTCGATATTTGTCGTCCGAAGAGTCGAGCTTCAAAATGATACTGATCTCATGAAAATCTGTCGCCTCTGTCGAAAGTTTTTGCAAGATTTACATATATACATTTAAACAGACAGGTATGAATAAAAGGTGAAATATAATTGAACTAGCGAGGGGTACCCGGCGTTGCCCAGGTGTTTGGAGGTGCGTGTGAAAACTCCGGGGGAGGGGGGGGAGTAAAAAAAAATGTTTTGGTAGGTAAGTATGAGGATTGAACCCGAACCGTTTAGGCAAAGTTGTAAATTAAAGTGTGAAAAAAAAAGAGTGCGACGGTTTTAACCATTGGGCCACCGCGAGATGCTTACGGAAACACGTTTGAATTTATTTAATTGCTTGGATTTGTCAGGTGCACGTTTTAATAACTTAATGAGGTCAAGTTTGACTGCGGGATAGTATTTCATTTATTGCGGGAACGCTTTTTTTAATCTTTATTTTCTCAAGATGTTATAGGAAAAAAACTAACCGACATGTGGCGAGCGACAAATGTTGAATATTTATCTTCCCGAAGTCGAGCAAATTAAATAGACAGGCGAGCTTCATTGTTAACTCTGAGATATTACGATTTATATGTGATATAAAAAGTTTTAAAAAGTTGTGAACCGACTGACCGCTTCTCTGAAAACAGCCTTTTGTAGACATACAGAAAAAGCGAACACACATACATACATACATACATACATACATACATACATTTTCGCTTTTATATTTATAGACTAGTGAGGGGTACCCGGCGTTGCCCGGGTGTTTTTCGGGGTATGTGAAAAAAAAAAAAAAAACAGGTGCCCCTGAAAAAAAAAAACAAAGCCTTCACGATGCGCAGTTGGAAAATAGTAAAGTGTTTAAAAAAAACAGGTGCGCGTTTTTGATTAACGTGACGGCGATAGGTATTCAGCAGTTACGATTTTGTGCGGGACAGTTTTTAATGAGGTGAATAAATCGGTTTGTTTGTTTTTAAAAACCCGCTCCCTGTTTATCAGGAGGAGCGAAATGAAAGCTACAGTCTGATATGACGAAGTCGACATTGAACAAAAGGGGTACCCGGCGTTGCCCGGGTGTTTTTCGGGGTATGTGAAAAAAAGCCGAAGCGTTGACGACGCACAGTTGGAAAATAGTAAAGTGTTTTAAAAAAAACATCTGCGCGTTTTTGATTGACGTGACAGCGATAGGTATTCAGCAGTTATTTTGTGCGGGACAGTTTTGAATAAACGGGTTTGTTTGTTTTTAAAAACCCGCTCCCATTGAAATGAAAGCTACAGTCTGATATGACGAAGTTGACATTGACCAAACTGGCTCTGGGCCTGTGATTAGAGTCGAGGTTCGCTTTTTCTGTACCAAAAAGTGAATGTAACGCGTGCCAACGCGGGAAATGTGGAATAATTAAGGTTTGAAAGTCAATAAAATTAAATAGAGAGGCGGGCTCCGTGGATAATTCGTAGATATTACAATTTATAGATGATATAAAAAGTTTTTAAAAGTTGTGAAGCGAGCAAGTGCTTCTTTGAAAGAAGCCTTTCGTGGACATCGAGGAAAAGCGAACATACATACATACATACATTTTCGCTTTTATATTTATAGATTTAACTAGCGAGGGGTACCCGGCGTTGCCCGGTTGTTTGGAGGTGTGTGTGAAAACTCCGGGGGGGGGGGGATAAAAATAATAAAAAAAATGTTTTGGTAGGTAAGTATGAGGATTGAACCCTCGAGGCAAAGTTGTAAATTAAAGTGTGAAAAAAAAAATGTGCGACGTTAACCATTGCCCCACCGCGAGATGCTAATGGAAACACGTTTGAATTTATTTAATTACTTAAATTAGCAGGTGCACGTTTTAATGACTTAATGAGGTCAACTTTTGACTGCGAAGTAGCATTTCATTTAGTGCGGGAATGCTTTTCCCCCAAGACGTTGGGGGTAGGGAGAAACATTATAGGAAAAGGCCTAACCTACATGCGGCGAGCGAAAACTGTTGAATATTTATCTTCCCGAAGTCGAGCAAATTAAATAGACAGACGACCTCCATTGTTAACTATGAGATATTACGATTTACATGTGATATAAAAAGTTTTAAAAAGTTGTGAACCGATTGACCGCTTCTCTGAAAAAAGCCTTTCTTGGACATACACAAAAAGCGAACATACATTTTCGCTTTTATATATACAGATAAGCATATTTTTATATATATCATTCAAACACTACTGTGTTTGAATATATGGTTAAATGGCCGTTTTCGTCATTTAGAACTGCTTTAAAGCTTCACCGCTCACTCATTTTTCAACCAAATTTCAAACAATTATTATAGTTTATAGATTACCTTCTCAGCTATATTGTGGAAAAAAATTTTTCAATTTTCTTTCTGTAAAACAAAGGTTATGAAGAATTTTCTGGTGTTCAAAATCGAAAAATATGTAAGGAGGTGAACGACACTTATGACAGGTTTCCATAGCAACAACATTCCTCAGCGACTACTGTTGCTACTAATTCACTGCTGTCACAGAAAGAGAAGTAACAAGTGAAACAGAGAGAATGAAAGCATGAAAGGGATATAATTGGGAGATTTTATTGAAAGCAGATGAATGCTGTACACTGTTATTACAGGGGTTATGGGGTAAAAAAAATAAGACTGAAATTAAACAAAGAACAAATGAATTTATTGGAAGCCTGGAAAAACAATGGATTACAATAGAAAAATGCGAGCATGAAAAGTAATATGGTTAAGCTTAACCATAGAAAAGTAAAGGACTAGTTGTTAAAACTGGAAAAGAAAAGGACAAGATATTCTAGTAAAAAATAGATTAACTTTATAACTTAAAATATTGCAGCATTAAGAATTTTTTTAAATTCAATTTATAATATTATATAATCAATTCTTAATGCTGCAATATTTTAAGTTATAAAGTTAATCTATTTTTTACTAGAATATCTTGTCCTTTATATATATATATATATATCTACTATATAAAAGCGAAAATGTGTGTATGTATGCATGTGTGTTTGTATGTCCACCAAAAACTTTCGACAGACAGAACAAAAATTCACAAATTTGGTCTCATATTAAAGCCCGACCCTCCAGACGACAAATATCGAATTTTTGGTCCAAAAGGTCAACTCTAAGTTATTCAGCTGACAGTTTTTCTACAGGGGAAGGGGGCCAAAAAATGACATTTTAACGATATTTATACGTAATTTAATAAACGCTGAGTCATGTCACGTGACCTTAACGTCAGCAAGCTGTAATGGCGGTCTGTATATAAAAACATTGTATATGATAAGAGATTGTTATCGCTAAAAAATGCAACAATCATACAAATTACAATATTAACTTACACGTTACGAAAATGTTACCAAAGTTATTAGCAGGTTAAAAATAGTTAGATACGATAGTTAAACGAAAATAACAAGCCAAAAATGTGAAGTAAAAAA
This sequence comes from Euprymna scolopes, assembly GCF_053919585.1. NCBI lineage: Eukaryota > Metazoa > Mollusca > Cephalopoda > Sepiida > Sepiolidae > Euprymna > Euprymna scolopes. The sequence continues at coordinate 37,616,062 of NC_136483.1, read as the reverse complement.
AAATATGCTTAAAAAATATTAACGATCGAAGTTTTTACAAAAAACAAAGGAAAATGCCATTTTCTTTTTAGTAAGGAAGACTAAGAGAGAGGGAGAGAGAGAGAGAGAGAGAGAGATGTCTAGACAGGAAACAAGATTCTTTTACTATGTTTTAAAATGTAAACAATGCATCTAAATCTAAAACATTACATATACAAAATGTGAGTGAATGGATTTGATCACATCCCAGGCTTTAATCCTCCTTATTTTCGAGTAACGTTTGTTTCTCTACAGCTTGAGATCCCAGGTATAACCTCCCCCTTATTTTCTTAGTGAGGGGGGGGGGCGAAAGATGAAACCGCTTGAATTCTAAGAACAGATACTACACTTTGATCTTAGCCAAAAGACCAAGTAACCGTCTTATACAGCTTAATTTTCAAACGAGCATTATCTTCTATTATAAAAAGATGCATAATTTATATTTATCGCCTACTAAATTGAGACAAGATGTCATATTCCAAAAATCACATCTGAACAAAAAACATTATTTAGAAGGCCATCCTTATTTTCGAGTGACGTTTGTTTCTCTAAAGCTTGACATGCAAAGCATGACCTCCTCCTTATTTTCTTAGTGGGGTGGGGTGCGAAAGATGAAACCGCTTGAATTCTAAGAACAGATACTACACTTTGATCTTATATATATATATATATATATATATATATATATATATTATTGCTGGTAAAAATATGAATTATACAATAGTAACATTGAACAAAACAATATGATCACTCACAACAAAATTAGGCACAAGGCCCTATAAGAAATTGGGGAGGGGAAGGGTACAGGGTCTTTGTGACTAAAGTAACAAGAAGTAACAGATGTCGACGTTGGAGTCTAACTCTTGACTGGCAACATTTACCAAAATACCTCATTCACTCTATGGATCCTAATCTAACTAATAAATCCCCAGCGTTAAGAATAAAAACATATTTACAATTTGTAAAAACTTATCTATGTATGTGTACTTTTTTTTTTTTTTATTAAAAGTGTGTATGTGCATGATGTAAAAAGTTCAATTTCATTAGAAAATAAAAAGTCTGTAAATTAATCATGTATATCAAAACAGTTTGTGGAGTGGGGAAGCTAAACAAAATGTCCATTTCAAAAACAAAATATAAAACCTACTGGGTTGTTAGTATGGGCCCCTCTGTACTACTCTAAATGACTAGACCCCCCCCCCCCTGTTTTCCGGGGGAACCAAAAACAAGCAGGGCGATCCCTATTGGGGTTGAGGAGAGAGCCTTAGTAGAAGTGGGAGAAAATAAAGCAACGGGTGGAGGGGGTTGGAAGGTGACCTCTGAGTAGGGGGATGACCGGGTATATCCAAAAACATACAAGTGGTGTAAAAGGGGATGGGCAGACTCAGAGGTTCTCTAGCACCAAAAATAAAAAGCAGGAACGGGATCTCGTTAATACCACCAGTCAAGAGTCTCTTTAATATGATTTAGCTAAACTAAGCGAGATGGGTTCCGAAGGACCCAGCACCACCCATGCCATGCCTAACGATGGAACACGTATTCGAACTTGGCTCCTCGATGGATGCACAAACTAGTGTTGTGCACCCACCTCTTATTAAACTCCACTCTAGGCAACCTCCTCCAATCACATCTGATCTTTACTTTAAGCAGATCACCATACGCGCTACTGCTAGGATCACCTGGAAAACCATTCGTTCCTCCCTAAGGAACGGTGGTTCCATGTTGGACATAAAGTATCCTGCATCGAGATCGAGCGGCCACTCGCCATCGATGCAAGCCGTTCCCTCTCTGACATACTTCAATAGGGCCTGGATCCGACTACAACAAAAAAATGCATGCTTGACCAATTCGAGCTTGTGTTCGTCGCAGCGCGGGCACCAGGCCCTGGTTTGTTCTTTGTACATGCTGAATTCGTCGAAGAGGGGCAGTGCTTTTCGGACCAGTCGCCAGGTCAGTGAAAATTCTGAGTTAGTCAGAAAATCCTCTCCTGGCGCCCAACTCCATTGAGAGCGGATAACCTCCATCGACCAACCTAACCGCCTACAAAGAGGATCCTTTATGGTGCCCACCACTAACTCCCGATTCTCTTTCTAGGCTGATCGAGGACACTAGTCTCCGGCAAAGCTTTAAGTGCAGTCCGGCATTTGGCAAAGAACTTGGACTTCCCCCTCGGTTTATGACAACCTTCCATCGAGGGGCCGGGTTTGAGATTGGGGAACGAGTTCTCAACCGCAGGGACCCAAGAAGTGTTATCTTCTAGCGAACGACCCAGGAAAACTAATCTCTCACCGTTTTTATGACACAAGAGACTGGGCTGACCCAGGCCTCCCTCGCTCGGACTCTGGACACAGACCTCTTTGCACGCATAATGCTTACCCTCATCCCACAGAAGTGAGTTGAGGCGCTTTTGCAAACAGGTTAGGCATTGTGCAGGGAGAGGAAGTACAGACAATCAGTAAAGGATGAGCGGAAAGACATATGTAGCACACGCCTCCGCCCAACCCTTCAAGGACAATTTCCTTTGAATCCAAGTCTTAACTGATGATTTGACCTTGCCATATATTTCCGACCAATTTTTCTCCAGCTGAAGCCCCGGTCTAAACCAGACACCGGTCCAGGCTCCCAACCGCAGGCTGACAGACTTGCTGCGGTCGATGATGGCCCCTGTGACTTCTTCGTATCGAGCGAGTACCTCGACCATCGCTTGAACGTCCATGGGGCAAGACACAAACACGGTGACGTCATCAGCAAATGCGGAAACCCTGGCTCGTGTGCATCTAGCAATTCCATGCAGGACTGGTGTAGCCGCCTTGTCCCTTAACTTGCAAGGAGGGGTTCCAACGCCAGGGCGTACAAAAGAGGTGACAGCGGACAACCCTGACGCACTGACCGAGAGACAGTGAATGACTCCAACAGCTTACTGTTGATCTGCACCGCTACCGTTGGTCTATCATACAGGACAAAGATCCACTTGCGGAAGTCCGGATTAAATCCGGCGGCCTCTAGCGCAGATCCCAGGAACCAATGGTCGACCCTATCAAATGCCTAGAACTGATCTAAACTGATCAGCGCGGTTTCAGTGTCGTCTTCTATTCCCTCTATGATTGAGCGAATCAAATGCAAATTGTCTTGAATCGATCTCCCCTTCACAGCATAGCTCTGGTCTGGTTCGATCAAGTCAGTGATGACAACCTGCAAGCGATTCGCCAGAATCTTTGTCAAAATTTTTAACTCTGTTAAAAAAGTGCCTAAAATCATCAAAATTTTTCACCCCACCATGCCGTTAATTTTTCCTTAGCAATGTGATCACTCCCTTGGTCACCTGTCCAGGGATGGAACGCTGAGCAAACCAATGGTTGAACAAATCCTTCAGAATAGGAATCAACATGGGCGACAGCCTCAAGTAGAACTCATAGGGCAAACCATCAAGCCCCGGGGATTTGTTGTAGCCGACCTGCTTCAACGCAGTAATGACCTCATGTTCCGTAACAAGACCATCACAGTTAGCCCCTGAATCTGGGTAGTTGGGTGAAGCACTCCGATAGATGCTCCCAAAACCCCTCGCAGATCTCCTGAGTCGACATGAGGGCATGTCCTTCCAGGTTATGTACTTTTCAAATGTACCCGTCTGAACCACGCCTTAGAGCAGTCTTACGCTCAACAACGTCAACATTCACAGCTTCGTTAGAGACTTTCATTAACCTAGCCCTTACTACTTGACCTTCATACCGCTCGCTAGCCAAGCGGCTGAGGTCGTTTAGCTAGTGCTATCTCTAGGGAGTACCTCCACCGCTCGGATCAGCTTATCCTCTATACGCTTCTTTGCCTTAGCCTTATCTAATGCGAGGCGTTGGCTGTACTGGACAGAGAAGCGTCTAATTTTGGCCTTAAGACTAACCCACCACTTACTCCCTGTAAACCCCCCCCCCCACTAAAGCCCGCTGAATTAATTCGGTAACCTTCAACCAGTCCTCCAGCTCCAATAAGGTGCTGTTGAACTTCAAGTATCCGGCTAGTTTAGGCCTAGCACTTTAGTTCAAACAGGCCATAACAAGTTTATGGTCTGAGTGTCCTAACAAGTGGAGCGTGGGGCAAGATAGAAAGTCTACGTCGCCTCTTCTAATTAACATCCAATCCAAGTAAGTAGTCGGATGGTAAGGCACTACGGAATGCCACGTCCACATCTCCCACCCCGGGTAATCCATACGAAATCTGTCGACGAGGTTGCACGAATCCGTCAGGTCAGACAGACTGTTGTCATACTACACCGACCCGCTAGTCCTCCCGACCTTATCTATATTGGGATCAAGGATTGCATTCCAATCACCCATTAAAACTAACCAATCCGAATCCACTAGGAAGCCCTCCCACCGTCGAAAAAAGGATACCCTCTCTCCATGAGAATTGGGAGCATAAACAGCGACAATCCAAAGAACACTGGAAATAACGGCAACACCAACAACGATAGCCCGCCCATCCTCGCCTGCGTGAATAACATTCCCCGACGCTGACAGGGTGCGACTCACTAGCAAGGAGATTCCACGCCTATAAGTATTGCCATATGCTGAGTAAACATCATAGTCATTTACCAGCACCTGACAATCCTTATTACAAACAAAGTGGGTCTCCTGGATAGCGGCAATATCTACCTTAAGGGACACCAAGTCTCTCATAACGCACGAGGCCTTGCTTCAACTTACCTTAAGCAGTGTCACAAATGGGTCTAAAGTCCTCGGGGGTGAGGATGCAACAGACATGACATACTGCCCGTGAGCAGTTTGGACGTAAAGTGTCCGTTCTGAGAGGCACCTCTTACGTCCAGTGGGAAGGTTAATTTTAGTGCCCTGTAAAATGACGGGTGTACAAAAACAGGGATTCGTCCTTCATACCTTAATGAATGTTTATGGAGAGATGGGTGTTCGAGGTCTACCAGTTTGACTTTCTCAAAAGCCACCTTGGCAGCATCCAGCATGTTCTAAAGTCCTTTGGTTGTGCCATCTCTATCCGCTCTCACAAAAGTGGTCATCATCGAGGCATCTGCAAAGTTCAATGGGTTGGTAACCGATTTCCTTCCAATTTCCTTGAGCTGCTTTAGCTTGTGAAGTTGGGCCCTCGGCTTGCCTTTGATTTCGTTGGTGGCTAGCATGGAACTTATTTCACAGATTTTGTCCCCTGGCAGGAACGGAAGCTTTTTGTGCGCTCCAACCTGACAGGTTGGGGTTTGATGTCATCTGCTTTTGTTAGGATTTCACTCGGAGTTGTAGAGGGAAGGGGGGTCTGGAGAGGAGTGCTTAGGGGAGTATCGGTTTGTTCCACCTGAGCGTTGTTTGGTTCTTTTATCTCCGACAGAGCCGACTCGATGGTAGTAGTCTCCCCGATGGTTGTAGAATGAAAAGTTTGTCCTGGAAATGGCTTAAACTATTTTCAATCTCAAAATTACTATATTTGTGAAGTTTATTCCGGATATGGCTGAAACAGTTTACGATCTCAAAATTAGATTAATTCATATATATTGTTGGTTTTTTATGAAAGTTTACTAGGCCAGTTTCTGTAGGTGGTGATCCATATTTTTTTTTTGTTCTATACTTACTTGGAAAACCTGCTCAGTTATGTTCCAGAAATGATATCATTTCACTTAAAAATATGGCATCGGTAGTCAACAGGAATAGAACACAGTAATGTGGAATTTTGTAGTGAAGCAAGGATTGCCTAATCACTAAACTTAACACATTTGTTATTTGTTTGTGAAACCTACTGAGTAATCTTCAGAAAATGAAGTATTTAAAAAAAAAAAAAATTTGGTGTCGGTAGTGGGGAATTAAAATGAAACACAATGTGAAATTTGATAATGAAGCAAAGGTTGTCTAATCACTAACTGTGTCAATGTATTTATGCATAAATTTGAAAATCCTACTGACATTGTTAAAAAAATGTCATAATTTTTCTTACAATTTTAGTGCCGATAGTGACGAAGAAAAAAACAGTAATATTGAAATTTTTGGTGAAGCAAGGGTTGCCTAATTCTTAACCAAGATGATGTATTTATATACTAATTTGGAAAGTCTAATGATCTACCTTCTAAAAATTGTTTCAGTTTTCTTAAAATTATGGTAGCCTTGGTGGTAAGAGAAATTATTTAACATGTTATACAATACCTGTCGATAGTATGTGAAATTGTTTCATGTATGTATTTTAATTACCCGTCCGAGGGTAGGTAAAATTATTTTAAATATGTGTTGTATATTACCCATCCCCGCAAAGGAAACATTATTTCATATATATGGTATAAATTACTTATCCCAGATAAGGTACAATTATTTCATACGTGTAATACCCGTCCTAGGGTAGGTAAATATATTCTTTTGCTCGAAAAAGCTAAGGATGCATAGATATTAAAAATTCCTCTATCCGAAGAATAACAAATATGTTAAAAATCAACTTTAATTTTCTCATTGTTTATACGGTCCCGAGCAACGCCGGGTAGCCCTGCTAGTATATATATATATATATACATATATATATATATATATATATATATAACAAAAAGAGAAAAACATTTAACCAAAACTATCACTGGCAAATACAAATTAGAAAGGAAAGATCATTTTCTTGGGGTTGCAGCATCTGAATCTCAGTTTATAAGATGGGGCTTACTGTATGGCCCATTTCCAAGGCCACTAATATAAACGTGTTTTTTGCAGTTTGGGCTTCTAGGTTTTTATATGAGCAGCAAAGTTCTTTAAATCTTGATGGATGTTATCCTGTTTTTTTTTTTATTTTGAAAATGTAATTTTTCATTGCTAATGCAAATAATCTAGACGTTAAAACATTGAAAACAATGCCCCGTGCATAACAATAGCTTACATAATGAAAGAAAAATGTTTAAAGCTAAAAACAAACGAAAAACAAAACAATAAAAACACAAAAATGCAAACTACTTGTTGAGCTCTGATGTTTATGTTAACCCACAAAACCTGACCTAGTAAGTATGGCCAATTATTTGTAAAGAGCCAGACATAGATAAATAAAATTGAAGAAACTCTCCCCAACTCACATTCTCAAGTCAAAAATAATTGATTCTTTCACAGACTAAAATACACCTCCCCAGGTTTTTTTACAACCATTATTTGAATCTATGGACTCCTTCCACCACTGTTTTTTAATCATCTTAGTTTTATTATGCAGTAATTGAATTAGGGAAGGTATGAACTCTCAGTTTCCCTCCATCTATGTGGAAAACAGCAATTTGTATTCAATGAATCATGTACAATACATTTTGTTTGAGTATTAAATAACCTGAAAACGTTCAGTCATGAAAACTAAACTTGCTATTCTTTAAATCATATATGGCTTCTAGTTATCACTCCCTATACCGATAAAATCATTTTGACACATATGAATTATATAATAATCAATGGTTAGAAGATTAATAATTAATTTTAAATCTTTTACCCCTATTTCATTGATGGATATAGTTTCCTAACCAAAAAGCTACATATAAAAATTTGTTTAGTTTGTAAGCTTACATATTCCGATTGTAAAAAGCAGACAAATTTATTTTTGATCACATTCTTTGATTGAAGTATTTAGTCTGGATCAATAATTTTGACTCCTTTCATCATATAAAGAAAAAGGCATTAGAGTTTTCATCCTCTTAAGGTGTACTGCCCCTCTTTACACTGGTAATATATTATATAGTAAAATATATAATTCTTGCAACATCGGCTGTAAATGATATGAGTGTAATAATCTTTCACATTTCCTAAGACACATTACATATATTTCATGATATACTGTATTTCAGCAATACTGAGCAATTTATCTTCATTAATGGACAGTAAGAATGCCTTCTCTACAAGTCAATAGCTTATCTCTAATTGTCATTCTGTTTTTCCATAATCGATTGCTTTACCAAAATCAACAGGGCATCTGCCCCCCCCCTTTTTTTTTGTAATAATACATTGATTTATCTCGAACACTTATTCTAACATTCTATTACTCCATAATTGTTCGCTTTCATGGCATCAGCTTCTCTTGCAACATGTATTTACGTATATATCGTTAATGTACATTAACTATACTTCATGATGAGAAAAAGAATCACTGGTAAAATATTGTTTTCAGTTTTCAAATATATTATTTCTTGTTCCGACTTACAAGAACACAACGAATGGCAGTTGGATGTTAAGAGTTAATTACTGTCATTGTTCTGGGATGAAGTTCAAGCAGGTGAGTCGAGTTCAGTGTGACAATAATATAGGTCACAAGAAGATGAATAGAAATCGTAAAGTTGCATTTGGACCAAATATTGGAAAAGTTACGGACTGATTTTCAGAAGGCAAAAAGATTATGATTGGCAGGAAAAAGCCACCTAGGGGAGGTACTCTGATAAGAAAAGGTAAAAATGACAATTCCTGGGCAAGGTAAATGGAATTTATCTGGGCAATGCCAAGTCAATTAATATAATATGTGACAATCGCAATTTTATTCAGTTCTCAGTTTTTTTTAAAGAAGAGTGTGAAAACTGCCGTTTTTGACCACCTAAAAGAATTGTCTTACTTTGCCTGGAGAAGTAAATGCTATTTGGCTTGTCCATCTGAAAACTTAATCAATGACTGTCTAGTAACTGACGGTTGAGACCTAAGCTTAGTCCAGAAGCACAGCGGTATTAACCCCCAATCAGTGAAAAACTTTATCATTATTAACTACAAGTTCTATAGAAATGTATATATTCTTGATTTTTTTAAATTATTTCTGTTGCCTATACCTTGCTCGTTTTGCTTTTTAATGTATTTCTTATCCCTATGCTGATGTTCAGTTCTTTAATAGATCCTAGTTCCAGACTTCTAATCAATTAACACAATGTGGGGGAGATTCAACCAGGTCAACAAAGATGATACAACAACACCATTCTTCTCCAGGAAAGTGAAAACTTTGTCAACACTGGTATCCTGAGAACATGGCCAAGATTAATGATGCCACATCAACCAATACCAGAGGTAATAACCCTGGACGCAAGTGAAAGTGACCAAGCGTGAGAACTACATTATCGGTGATTACAAGGGATTGAAGTATGGCAATTTGTGTGCCACGAGCAGTCTTTCAGTTACATTAAAATGCTGTAATCATTACAGCAGAATTAATGTATTTATACCTTAAAAATGACAACTTCTTCCACTTTTTTTACAGTTCTTAAAATTAATGCACAATAATCAATAACTAAACTTTTGCACGGTTTAACTAGACAGTGCAATAGACATGCATTCAGCTATGAATCAAAAGGTTGCTGGTTCGATTCCAAACAAAGAAAATTAATTTTTTTTTATACTTTTTGAATCAAATCAAAGAAAGATGTGAATTGAACATGTAACAAACCAAACTTTTTAGAAATAATAATTTATTTACATATTTTATTAAGAAATGAAATCCACTATAATAAATTTTAAACAAAAACATTTGACAAAAAATTATTTATTTATTAAATTAAAATCACTTTGAGGTATTTCGGTTTCTGGCAAAACTACTCAGCCATTTTAACAAAACAATAAAACCATTTATAAGATGTTTAATTGATTTACAGTTAAAAATATTTTAGTAACAGAAGAAAAAATCCAATGGCAGAGTTTAGCATAAAAAGTGAAACTATCCTTCATAGCAGCAGATTTACAATTTGA